>NC_135743.1:16246470-16560147 GCF_041903045.1 Epinephelus lanceolatus | reverse complement strand
TTCAACACAACCCGATGTTGAAAGAACAAAGGATATTAACTGTGTGATAGCGAACAGTAACACAAACAATTACTAACCATTTCTGCGAGACAGCTAACTAATCTTATCTACTATAACAAGATTGTTTGACTGTCACACCCTCTTGACTTTAGCTGTTTGTTTGCTTTCCTCACCTCCATCGCTCTTCTTATGCAATGAGCTGAACTGCCACTCAGTGATTTCTTTCACCGACAGGCTCTGCCATCTCTGAGGCCGACTGTACATGTGCATGAAAAACGACTGTTAGCTTGGTGTGTCAGGGCCCTAAGTTACACTTAATCTTGGTTTTAACTTACTTACAACAGGAAATGTGTCGAGTAATTATGATGCTGATTCATCAAACCACAGTGCACAAAGAGAACACTTCTGTTACTTGCTTCATGTTGTCCTCTGAGCAGGTTAAAGTATGTTAAATATTATCAAACCTTCATCTTGAGGGCCGTTAATGGACATGTTATGTAATAAAACTTTTTTGTGCACATTTGTTGGTGTGTTTGTGCTTGTTTGTGCCCTTTAACTCACCTCTTACAAAGACTGTGACCTGGTCTCTGCCGACCCCGATGCGGTTCTTGACCTCACAAACAAAAGTGGTGTTGACAGCATCGTCCACCTTCAGCACCTTCAGCTCTTTGCCTGTGATCTGCACTGTGTCTGGCTTCTCTCCTGACATCCTGCGGGGACGTGAGCATATTGGCATGAGTTTTAAAAAAAAGAAAGAAAGGAAGAAGGCCAAAAAAGAAATTGAAAATAGGATTGTGGTTTGTTTGACTTTGGGCACAATGAGAGCATCGAGACAGATGTACATTTACAGAAATATGCCGTATTGTGCAATGTCATCAAATTCAACTAATCTTGATCGGCAGTGCAAAACCAATCAGTTTCCCCCTTCCTCAAAAGGCAATCCATTATCACGCAGTGAAGGAAAATAGGATGGGGATAGGAGGAAAATCAAAACTGTTGGATCGGGGCCCGAAATCTCATCTCTCCCATTTTTAAGCACCAGACTTTAGTTCCCCCACCAAAATTTTGATACAGTTACATTAATAGCTGATGATACAGAAAAAGGGAGTGAGAAAGTCATATTGTGCTTCTCATTATGCGAGGGTTAAATCTCGAGTCGCAGAGTCCATTATGAGAAATTATACGGCTATCTCCATAATCAGAGCACAGCGCTGTAGTGGCAATAATAAAAGCGCTGATTACAGCTCTTTGAACCTGGGGACGAAGGGCAAGGAAGGGAGAATAAGAGAAAAAGAGATAAGAGAAAGCAAGGGCACTGAAAAAAAAGAGAGATGGAGGAAGAGACCACAATTCAAAAGAGAAGACAGATGTTGGTATACTCACGTCTTCCACTGGGTGGTCAGCGGAACAGGATTTGCGGTAGCATCACAGATTAGCACCACATTTGTACGACCCACGTACCAATTATTGTCGTAACCCACTATTGTCACCTGAGGGGGGTCTGAGGGAAGGACAGGTGAATGACAGAAGGGAGAAGAAGAAAAAAGTGTTCAATTAATCACTCCAAGGTTTAATGTTAGAGGGTGAACCACAAAGAAATTCATACTATGATACAGAAATACTAAGTGCTGTGTGTGTGGTGTCTTACACTGTACTGCTAGCTTCATCGGGAAGCTCTCTGGTTTGACTTGGGTTCTGTGCTTCACCACGCAGCTAATGTCTTTCCCGTTGTCTGCCGCTGTGGGAACCATGCGGTACTCGCTGGTCACGGTCACGGTGTTGTCAGTACCCGGCTTAGACACTGTCGTCGCATTGCCATTGGCTGTGGTCACCCAATTGATCTGAGCAGCGGGGCGACCATCCAAAGACTCACAGCGTGCCACGGCGACCGGCTTAGTGCCCGCTTCCACTGTCACGACGGAGGCCGAGTTCTGAGGCTTAGCTGATGGATGGATGGGTGGATGGACGGATTGATGCAAGGGTGGAGGGTGGGTGGGGGAGAGAGACACAGAGTGGCAGAGAGAAGATTAAAGGATGTAGAAATAGATAAAATGGAAATAAGACAGCTGAGGGAAAAGATAATGTGCACCATTATTGATAAACAATTTGAGTCACCAGCCTGGCAAAAACAAATCCAAAACCTCAATCTCCAAACATCCTGTGTTCCCCTACTTGCCCTCTCTTTCTCTCTCTCCTCTGTCTTTTATCTCTCCAGAGCCCACATTGATAAACACTTAGGCGCACGAGTGCAAACACACCCAAACCCTAAATCTTCTTTCACTCTCCCTCCATTTCTTTAATCTATTGTCTCTCTATCCCTATCAACCGCCATTGATAAACAATTTCCCTGACTGGTCCACTGCATTTCCATACACAAATTCTAAATCACTACATGATCTCTGCCAACCCCCACCCCCTGTCCTCATACCTCCTCAATTTCCCTCTATGATACAAGTGTGGGATCAGAGGAGAGCAGGCAGGACAGCAGCTGACAGCGGGCATGACAAGCAGCCAGATCAATATAGTGCCTTAGGGGAGGCAGGGAGGAATGATGCGTTGGAGAGAGAAGAGAGCGGAGTAGAGGCACTGGTGCCGGGCCAAGGTTAGACCAATGGTTCCATTGCATTAACAAGAACACAATTGATCTGACAATACCACTTATAATAGCAATTAAGCCTAGCTGGACATGCTTTTAACCTGCATACTACCTTTGGGGGTGGGAGAGAGCTAGAGAGAAAGACAGAAAGAGGTAGGCGGAGAGTACTTTGCATTTTTATATATAGTTAGCAGCGTGGTAAATGTGCATATGCTTGCTACAGATGGATGGGTGACAAATTTAAGGAAAAACTAGCATGCAACAGCTTTAATGCACCTCAATTCAACACATCTCAAGAAGCCCTACTGGAGAGAAGAGCACCATAGAACACAGAATTAGGTTTTTGGTGAGAGAAGCTAATTAATTGATAAAAGTAATTTTAGACAGTTGGTCGATTCTCCTAATATAAATTTGACAAAGAGCCAATTTGGTAAGTTTTCCAATGTAATAAAATAGATATTTTAATGCAAGCATTCAACAAAGCTTCAAGAGTTTGGGAAGCAGAAAAAATTAGTTTTGAAACAGCTTGGGTGTGAGCCTTGACAGACAGAGCCGTAAAGCCAGTGTGGTGCAAAACATTTAAAAGAGAGCTCCTGTTTATATCAAAGTTTTGCTTCTGTAGACCCAGCTTTGCTGACATGTAATACCAACCACAGGTACTGTTGTTGAAGTTCTGCCAGAAAATGGAGTAAGTTAGGGCCCTGACACACCAAGCTGAAGGTTGGGTGTTTGGAAATGTCAGGCCGTCTGTGAGTGTCTGTCGTTCTAGTATTTTGCGGTGTGACCTGCACCGCTGGCACTAGTTGGCCCCTGTTGGTGTTTTTTCAGCCATTAAATAGGCGTTGGACCTGGCCGAGCCCATCGGTGAGGGAAATCACTCTGACTGGCAGTTCAGCTCAGTGCACGAAAAGGATCTTAAGTGAGGAAAGCAAACAAATAACTAAAGTGAAGAGGGGGTGAGATAAAAACAAACTCGTAATATGAGCTAAAAAATATTTATTTAGCCATTGACTTCTTTCGTAAAAACAGTTAGTAATGGTTTGTGTTATTGCTCACAATCATAGGGTAAACATCCTTTGTTCCTTTAGCATCAGGTTGTATCGTTAATGTGTTAACTAGCATCTTGAATCCATCCAGTTGGTCTCCTGGTTTCCCTTTTTTAATGACGAACACGGACTACTGCTGCCTGCTGGTGTGAAGAGTTATTTGCTCTTACGCAAACGCAGAATTACGTGCCAGTTGTTTGCTGACCGTTGTCTCTGCAATGTGTTCAAGTGCAACTTTTTGGCCAAGCCACAGGCAATGTGAGGCAACAGCTGGCCTTTGTTGCCAGTAGGTCTTTCATGTGAGTTTGGCATGTCAGGGCCGTTACCCTGCGGCATAAAAAAATAAGTAGCTACCACAGTTTTCAAAAGAAGATCAAATTGTGGCTAATGGGAAACTTGAAAGTGTGAGCCCATCATTTAAGTTACAATAATAATATTTCATGTTTTGGGTGTTTGACATTGAGTGATTTTAAGGATGATATAGTTTTGTTGCCTAGTAACCTGGACATCTTTGCTATCTTTACATCCAGGACAAGAGTAGAGTAAACCCTGGACTTTACTGTGGCCTATCATCTGTCTGCTAGCTTTATATACACATGGCATAGATTATGTAAGTGACCTACCCAGCATGACAAGTTGTGTGATGCCTTGCTCGTTGCCACTGGGGTAGGTAGCATACTCGCAGATGTACTTCCCCTCATCGGTCATCCTAACATCACTTATCTGGATGGAAGGACTGCCCAGTGTTGGTGGACTGGCCATGAAGCTGACTCTGCCCTTCACAGGCGAGTCAGGGTAGTTGGGATCAAAGTTGGGGTGAAACACAGCAATGTTGATCCTTTCTGCGTCCTTTGGCTCGTAGATCCACGTGACCTGTGGTGGAGGAGGCACGGAGGTCAGGTTAGGATGCGTACAGTGCCTGAAGAAAAAACTGCCTCATTTATCATGGCATTGATAAGCAACGCTGGAGAGTATTTTCAGACATGCACATTTTGCTGTAAACTCCATGGGGCAGCGTTCACAGCATCACAATCAAATAAGTGGAGCAGGTATGAATATGCATGTGACTTTTCCAGGAGCAGCACTCGCTCTCTCTCTCCGCAGCTCTTAGTGGAACCAAACAGAGTTGTGTACTTCCCACTTCATTGAGATGCGACTAAGAAGTGTTTCTATTACCATATTCAATCCCCTAAAGCAAAATGAAGCTTAGCATTGTTTGTTTGGAGTAATAAAACATTAAGCCTAAATGTGATAAAAAAACCTATTACTAGCCTCAGGATTATTTCTGTGGGCTATGATTTGCTAGATTAAGGTTTAATGGGGTAGGTAAACAAGGCACATGGACCTGTATTATCATTTTATGTGCATTGTGATTGCAATGAATTGCTCTTACCCATCTGTGTGACTAAGTTTCACATACCTGCAGAATCAGGTTGGTACATAATTAACAAATCCTTTATTTTACAGGGAAAATAGCCATATGTTTAGTCAAATACTACACTGTGTATTCGCTTAATGGCCAATATGTTTGCTTCAATTGTGAAAGCAAGTTGTTGTCCCAAGCAATTTCGACAAATTGTACTGCGTCAAGTCAGCACAATGAGCTGCAATTTTGAGATGAAACAGATATTTTTATTAGAATTTCATACCACAAACCCAGTTAAGAGTTGATATGAGTGTGGTGGTATAAAGAAGTAATCAAATGCTAACTGAAAGAAAAACACATTGTGTCATGACAGTGTGTATCTGACCATTGTGAGCTGAATCCCAGTGGCATCGGTGAATTCACAGCGCAGCTTGACCGTTTGGCCGGGATATGAGGACACCTCAGGCTCCACCTTTACCCGCTGACCTGATGCTCCTAAGAGAAGCAAAGAGAAACATTAATGTCTGTCGTTTTCTTTCTTTCTTAACGAGGAGAGGAGACAAGGAGAGGGAGCAGAGGAATCGTGTTAGTACTGTACAAAGCCTCCTGATGATAAATGAGGACAGTGTGGAAGTGTCTGGTACAACAGAGGACAGCATTAGTGAACCCAGGCAAGTAGGCCAAGAGTCTGGTATCTCTCCATGACTGTGCGCGTGTGTGGATGGAGTGGTCGAGAAAAAAAAGGGGGATGTGTGCTGCAAAAAAAAGCAAGAAAAAAAAGAGGAAAGCCAGTTCTCTTTTGCACATAGGTCATAAATCATCTGGATGGTTTCTGCTTTTCTATAGCCTGCCATTTGCTGTGCCGACACATTCCTGTGTTACAGGAAGAGTCAAAATAAATATGCTTTTCTTGGTGTGTTGTATCAGTGGGTGTGTGAGACACAGAAAGAGCGAGGGAGCTTTAAAACAACAATCTGTCCGCGTTTATGCGAGTGTGTGTATGTGTGTGTGTGTGTGTGTAATCCAGGTTTCTGTGAAAATGTAATTACTTGTATGAGTAAGCGAGCATTAGTGTATGTCAGCAAGATGGCACCTGTTTTAAGTAAGAGTGGATTACCTGCGGATACACAACTTCAAATGTCTGCAGCCAGGGCTATGTGTGCATGTGTGTGTGCTTACAATGTGTTCAGCAGCAAGTTACACACATACAACAGCACCAAGGACGCACAATTTCCCCTAAAGACAAACAATTACTTGCGGAACTAGTTCCACTAGTTTGTGCTGAGCCCAAGCTGCTGTGTTGAGACTAATATGATCTGCAGGGCTGATGGAGCACACACACACAAACACCCACACAGATGAAACCCATAGGCTGGTAGATAAGAGGAAAGGCCAGTGCTGTCTTTCTCTTTTGACGAGCAATAAACACCACACCTTCTCTACTCTGGGGAGATCTGAGATATCAATACAGAGAAAGAGAAGGAGGAGGAAGCAGGGAAAGAATGAGTGGGAAAATAGAAGAAAACAAGCCTTTCCTAGAATAACACCAGCTCTCCCAGGACCAGCCCAATTTACAACCACAAAACAACCCCCTTGTAGCCACAGAGAAACCTCTGGACAACCACTAAGCAGCCCGTGGGAGCAGCAGAGAGCCTTATTGGGCTAGAAAGGAGAACAACTTGCTCTTTTTTTCTCCCTTGGACACATACATGAGCATATCTGTGCAAGTAGACACACAAAAGCATTCATGCACATATACATCCCTTGACAGCTTTATTGGCGATCTCCTGGCCTGTGATCTTTCATATGTCGAGAGCAGCGAGCGAAGATGAAGCTGTAAGCCCTCTGTCAATCTACCTGAACTAGCCTGACTAACTACAGATGAGCTTTGGGAAATGGGAGCTGTGCTCGGGTTACCAGAGGATGTAACAGACTGAGAGAAAAGGGGATGAAGGGTTATTGAAACCCTTGATTACTCATCTTGATTGAAGCGTATGGAGCAGCGTCAGAGGTCATTAAACCATGCGGAGTTAAAGATAAGTTG
Organism: Epinephelus lanceolatus; assembly: GCF_041903045.1. Classification (NCBI taxonomy): domain Eukaryota; kingdom Metazoa; phylum Chordata; class Actinopteri; order Perciformes; family Serranidae; genus Epinephelus; species Epinephelus lanceolatus. Next base: position 16,553,095 of record NC_135743.1, on the reverse strand, counting down.
CTCTGCCTCAGGTTTCACTCATGTGCACATTGACACACAAACACGCACAGCTGTTGTGTCCACACATAATGTGGGGGCAGAGCAGAGCTGGGCCTGTTGTGTGTCATTCTGAGGCAATAAGAGCAGAGCCAACACAGGTCACCTCCTGCCAGAGCTCAGAGAAGAGACAGGCTGGTCTTATGAGACTCTATACAGCCCCAGGGAAATGAATATTACACGCAAGACATACAAAGAGTTGCACGTCTTCGTCCTCCATGAGAGTCCCGAAATCCCAGCCCCGAAGTCTCAGAGACTCAGTGTCATTAGAACACCAGACACGGAGAAGGAAAAGTCAGCGTGTGCGTGCGTGTGCGTGCACATGAACACAACAGACTTTTGGAAATGCTGAGGCAAGGCGGCATTTGAAATAGTAATTGTCAGTATAAATATTTAGAGAGCATTGGTCATATTTAACAGAAGAGAGAGAGAGAGATGAGAGGCGGAGGGAGACAGGAACTAAGGGAATTAGAGAATAAAAGACGGTTCAAGGGTAAGACCGAGAGGAAAGGAAGAGCGACAGAGGAAGAGAGAGATGGAGGGAGAGGAACAGAGGGTTGGAGGGGAGGGAGAGTGATAACAGAAGCCTTGTGTCACCGCTGCTCTACTTTACAGTAGATCTGCTGCCTGCAGGTGACATACAAAGAACGCCACCAAACCAAAATGCACATGAACAAACAAATGCACCTCTTCAGCATCATCAAGTAGTCAGATGTCACCCTCCTAAACACTGTCACCTATCATTATGTCTTTAACACCCACATGATGTGCATGCACACGCACACATTATGCTGATAGCGCCGCGACAGCCCTGCCATATTAACACAGTCCTCTCTGATCCCCTGCCTGGTCACGCTGACATTTCCATATTTCCCACCATTCCTCTGTGAAGAGGGAAATGAATCGGGAAGGAAGGAGGAGAGGAAGTGTGCAAGGAGGATGGAGGGATGAAAGGATACCACAGACAGCCTGGGAATGCCAAAGTGATGGAAGATGAGAGTGGAGGAGGGAGGTGTATGGAAAGTGGGGATGAAAGTGTGAGAAGAGAACGTGGTGCCAGGAATAGAGAATGAAAGAGGGAGTGCAAAGAGAAAGTGGTGAGAGAAGAGGAGATGAGGAGGAGGATTGCGAAGGGGAGACGGTGTGAGCTATAAACAAGGTTAATAGGAGACGGCTGAGGGACAAAAGAGAGACATTTAGGGGAAAGAAATAAGAGATGAGAGAGAGAGGGAAGGTGAAAAATAAACCAAGAGAGAACCTAAAAATGGAGAGGTGGTGAAGGGGGGGTGATACAGATGGGGAGAAACAGAGCGAGGAGAGGCAGATGAGAGGAGAAGAGACGGGAGGTGCTGAGCGGTGCGAGGCAGGATAGACTCCACACCTGACCTTGTGAGAAACACTGTGGCTGTGAATAGAGAAAGCAAAAAGACAAAAAAAACACAGCAAAACAGACTGAATGAGCAAAGGGAAGCAAGACAGTGAGTCAAAAAAAAAAACCCCTCAAAATCCTCATTTTCTCTGCAGCCCATTTGAGCCAGCCGTGGCTTATAAAACGAACATACGCTTATCAGCCTGTGTCCGCCCGCCTCGCTGCCTGGCTGGCTAACTCCAACGCCTAATGGCATTCATGTCCTCTGCCTGATCCCCGCTATAGCAGAGAAAAGCACAACGTCAGGGGGACAGGGAGTGCAGGCCATCACCTAAAATATCTAATGGCCTTCAGAGCTCACTGACTCTCTGCCATTTCATCAAGCTAGTGGCTATGCACTGTCAGGTGGGCTAGAATGAAGCTTCCCCATTCTGTGTGTTCTTGAAGATTGCTTCCTAGCACACTGTATGTATGTGTGTGTGTCTGAGTGTCGGAGAGAAAGCTCGAGAGAGACAATGAGAAAATGTGGGTGTGTTTTCCTTTGGCCTTTCCAGTGCATCACTGTCTCAATAAGCATTCTAGGCTTTCATTATTCTTCCAGGTCTGTGTGAATTTCTCAATTTCCATTACTCTCTTGTTGTTATTGTTGAGCCCACCCTCTCTGCTCCTGAAGAATAATAGCTTTGATACAGGCAGTACGGAGCGTCACTGTCCTGTCCTGGTGGAATCGGTCTCTGCCTGCTCTGTCTCTCAACATCTTCTTTTTTTTCATACAGGAGAATTAGAATGATTCCCATCCCACCTTTCAAGCTTGATGACTTCACATGCTGAGTTTTGGACCCGAGGGTGGCACTTGTGATGTTATGACTTACTAAGATACTGTAAGACACATTTTGGTCAGACCTCAGAGAACATCTGTGTAGTATACAACCACCTATGCAGTGCTGGTGGCTTAAAGATTGCGCGCCTATGAGCACAATAATGTAAAACACCTAATGAGTAAAACACTCGCATTTACAAACAGCTCCCATCCTCTTTGGGTCGATGCACAGGCATAAATTATCTTTGAGCTCAGTGTTCAATAAATATATGTCCATTAAATAAAAGTACAGGGATGTTTAGATCTTGTATTTACAAAGGCCGCATTTTACACCGCTTATTTATGACAGCCCTTGAAACGGTTCAGTTGTGCATATGGAAGGCTCATCATCTTTCCTGCCATAAAATTTCTCACTCGTAATAAGTGTATGTTGAGCATCCATGTTATTATATATTCACCGCTATGTTTGTACTAAGCAGGATTGTCAGACAGTGTTTGTAAAGACGCTCGCCAGGGAAAGTGAACGTAAAAGCCAACCCCAGATTCACTCCTCCATGTCGCCTCACTATTTTTGTGTTTTTCCAGTGCTGTGTCTCTTGGATGCTTGCTGCTTACGGTCGGGCTGGGGATCACTGACAGTCTAACAGTAACTAGAAGACACTCTGGATTGAAGGCATCCTTGAACTTCCACCCATACAAGACCCTGACTGTTGCACAACAGTAAAAGGATGATCTATCAGATCTCGTTACTTTACCCATTGTTCAGTGCTCTGGGTTTTATTCTCAGTGCGACAGCGTGTGCGTGTTTGTGCACTGGCCTTGGATACAAGTGGTTTCTAAACGAAAGCTCTGCCAAATACCAGCTTTGTGTGGCTCCCGATGTGCAGTTTTGTTTTTGTTTTTTTGAGACATTGGCACAAAGAAGCCGATTCAATTCTGCGATTATTACTGGGGTTGTACTTTTGTACAGTGCAGCTTGTAACTATTGGGACAGTGACACATTTTGCTGTTGTTTTGGCTCTGTACTCCAGTAAATGGACTTGAAATAAAGCAATAACTGAGATTAAAGTGCTGACTTTCAGCTTAAAGGGTGTTTGAGAGTATTTACTTCCATTTTGTTCACCTCCTGCGTGGGAGTCAGTCAGCGCCCTTTTTGTACATAGATTTTTTTGAACGGTGCAGCAGGACAATGACAGGGCAACAATTCCTGTCTCGTTCAACTAACATGGATATTACCTCCCTTCGATTCAAACTTAAAGTCAGGAATTAACCCTCATAATAACGAGTTTCATTTCAAATCCATTGTGCTGGTATACAGTTTCAACATATTAAAAATGTAAATGTCCAAATGTTTCATAACTAACCTGTCTATCCATGACGAGCAACAGCTTGTGACTGCTGTTTCTGCTCACTACATCTTCAATACTGTTCCCTTTATCACTTTGGATACTGTAATATTGCAATTTTTGAGACTGATGCTTCTGTAATTTGGTTGCTGATTGTTTATCTCTTTTGAAATCTTTTCTTTGTGCAGCTTTGGAAACTCATAAGCACAGACGGTCAAACGTGTGACACATTCTATTTATTTATTTATTTGGATCCCCATTTGCCACTACCAAAATATCAACTACTCTTCCTTCCTGGGGTACACACAAGTAAACAGGGTCCAAAATTAACACCTGCCAAGTGCCGAATCCAGGTAGATATTCTGTTTGGCAAATACATCTCAAAAGGCCACACTGGTGGGTAAATGTTTGCACCAAAATAGTCATGCAATTTAAAACTATGCTGAGAGGCTCTCGTTGAGCTGCAATGATTTATCGATTAGTGTCATCTCTTTAACTAACCCCCAACTAATTTGATAAATAATAAATTGTTTGAGTAATATTAAAGAAAAAAGTCACAGTTCTCTGATTCCTGCTTCTTAAATGTGAGGATTTTCTGGGTTCATTCCTCCTCTAAGACAATACACTGAATATCTTTGGGTCGTAGACAAAACAAGACATTTGATGACATAATCTTGGGCTTTGGAAAACACTGATCGACATTTTTCACCATTTTCTGACGTCTGACCAAACAACTATTCAATTTATCAAGAAAATGATGGACAGATTACTCGACAATGGATATAACCGTAAATTGCTGCTCTAGTCCCTACCGAGTTTTGGTGTCATCCACAGGCACACTGCTTCTGTAGCTATCTGTGCCGGAGTTTGACGCACACATACACACACACACTACCAGATGTGTTTTTGCATGTGTCGAACCAGCAAAACTGACTCACTATTTACCCTTTGGGACATTGGCTACTCCACGAAACTATTACTTGCTGCCAATCTGCTGCTCGCTACCATTATTTTGTCTGGCAAAAAATACTCTTGACCAGTGAACCTTTTTCATCTACCAGTCCTTTTGGCCGGTGAGTAAAAAAGTTAATTTCAGACACTGCAAGTATATGTAATTAAAAATCAAAGGCAAAAGGGAGCCAAAAAAGATACAGGCAAACTACAAAGACAAAAAACAATATATGCACAATAATAAAACTACCAATGACAGTAAGTACCCTCACTTACAGTCAGTAAACATTTGATACAGCTCAAACTTTATAGTAGAACTACTAAAAACAGCACATACAGTGACTGAAATAAAATAACTGAATGATATTATGTAACACAATATGTCTGAGCCATCAGGTATTTCTTTAACCTCTATTTTAAAAAACATGTTTACTATCTGACAGTCTAGCTTAAATGCCTGCCTGTGTAGCTGTGATTTCTGTCTGATGTTGCCATTATTGTGTCCACACCAAAACAGTGACACCACTGTGGCTGGGTGTCATGTCCAAACTGCTGCTGGTATGTACTAATAGCCATTATCAGCTGGAGTCTGAAACAGCACCAACCTGAACCTGCTGTCGACTGCTGCTGCTGCTGCTGCTGCTGCTGCTGCTGCTACCCGACACTGTTGCAGCGCTGGTTCCTTTGACCTTCACATGAACGCACACAAATGTGGGCGCACACACAGCCATGCAAACCCACAATGAACGTGCATACACTGCACACGCGCACACACACACATTTAGATGTGGATACTTTGGTATGCAGGGAGCAGAGTGGGAATGCAGCTTAGCTTTGACAGGCGAGGCAGTTTGACAAGCCAAGAATAAAACTAGGAAATGAAGACTTGAAATGTGTCTCGGCTTCTCATTGACCTTTCCACTGGGCTCTCTATAAGGGGCCAATCGATATCACATGAGAAAGCTACATTTAGAAGTAGCCACTGCTCATTATGGACTTCTCCGATGACATCCTATTATAATCCATTCATGCTGTGAGCATTACTAGCGGGAGCAACTGAGTCAAAAGCACCTTGGTTTGATAAAGAAATGCACTTCAAAAGACCAAGGCTATCGTGTGAGATCTGCTCTCAAAAATCACCATAGATGTTCAATCAGCTTGGAAATGTCACAAAGAAACACAGTTGTAAAAAGGGTTTGGTGTTACAGTGAGGTTGCATGCAGGAGACAGCAGGTAAAAAAACCAACCCCTGTGATGCAACAGGAGCAGGGAGGAAAAAAAAGTACAAGAAGAAGCGAGTGCTACATTTTACTTTGTTCACAGTGACATGATGAAATATTTGATAACTGACTCTGAACACAGTGTGGAAAGAGAAGGGGAATCAGACACACAGGAATAAATGAGGAAGAGAGGCAGAAATGCATGAAATGTAACAGAAGGAGAGCGAAGGAGAAATACGGGTTTGGAGGGAGGGACACGGGGAGACATGAACAGGCTTCAAAGTGCCAAGGAGAAATGAACAGCTGGAGGAGAAATCTGCACTGGGAGGTGTGAGCGCTTGGTGACTGTGTGTGTGTGTGTGTGTGTGTGTGTGTGTGTGTGTGTGTGTGTATATATATATAAACACACACATGCATCTGTATACTGATGCATATTCCTATTTAGTTGCCTGTTTATAACAAACATGCCCTAGGACTTGAGCGAATATCATTTGCAAAAATAAGCATTTGCCAATTCAATTAAGTGCATCATCTTAATGAAAAAAGACCCAGCAGGAAAGTTTATAAACCCTTAAAAAAGACAGTTTAATACTTTCGAAAGTATAAACACTTCAGCTTTAAATGCCAAAGCATTCTGCCTCCAAACCTGGACTATGACCTCAGTCTTGCAGTGAGACTATATGTCTATACAGTATGTATGAGACTGAGAGTAAAAGGAAACTGACAAAGTAGAGGAATTTACAATAGGATTTCCAAGCCATTTAACTGCAGGGGCCCTGACAAGAAATTACATACACAATAGCCCATGCATACGCCTCTCTGTGGACCTGTCTCGCTTTCTCATCTTCTATCTTCCATTCTCAGTTATGTATACACCACAAACAGAATATTTCAGGTCTAGCAAGCTCTGGCGGGCAAACAGGTCTGAAATAGGAATCCTGTTTGTTTGAATGAAATTGGAAAAACAGGAGTGATCCATCAACTATACATGCTGGTTTCTTTTGTTTTACTGTGGCGTATCACGCCTGGCAACAGATGAACCTTACAACCAACAACATACACACCACGCTTAATCATTTAGTATCTGCCAAGCTAAGGGAAAACCGTGCATAAGAGATAAAAATGACTTGCAAAGTAGTCAAAATGGTGTGTGTGGGGGGGTGTGTGTGTGTGGTCGCTGCGAGACAAAACACATCTCCGCACGTACATCTGCTAGGTAAAGTATAACCACATTTAGACAGGCAGTCATAGACACACACAAGATTGTACACACACGGGGTGGAGAGGCACTCTTCTCCACTGAGTGAATAATTCATCCCCGGGTAAGAACGAAAGCAGTGTGCTCTCCTCCTCCTCCTCTCATCTCTTCATTATTGATAAACACCAACATCTACACTGTACCTGACCCAGGAGAGGGAGAGAGGAAAGAGAGCAAAAAGAGGAAAGGAGAGATGGTCAAAAGGGAAAAGACTGAGATACAACATGACGGTGGGTCGGGAAGGAATGCAGCAACTGTGTAAAGCTGAAGTGTATAAAGCATAAAACACAAAAAAGAAAATGACCAAGGTCATAAAGACGTGAGCGCGGTTTTATGGCATTGCATGTTTTCATCTGGCGCTGGGCCCATTTAGGGTCAGTAAAGTCTTGCTTGTAACAGGCAGTTTACTGTGGACAGAAAGGACACAGCTCTCCTGAGCCAAACAAATAACTGCTGCTTCTATACTGCCTTGCCGCTGCTATCGCTCCAACCCACTGAATAAGTGACTGAATAACTTACTGGCTGGATGGCTGACAGACACCCAGCTCCCCTGCGGCTCCTGGCTCTGCTTTGTCTGCTCGGGCCCTGCACATCATTCTACCTCCACCGCACTTGCCTTCTCTCGGCATCGTTCACTTCTTCCTTTTTTTCCCTTCCCCCTCTGTGCCATCGCCCTGTCCTGTCTTTTCATTTTGGAATAAATCCTTTTCATCCCTCTGGCTCATTCTGCTCTTCCTTGACTACTTTTTTTCTTCTTTTTTTTTTTTAAACTCTGCTAGTTCTTTTTCTGTCTGACTTCTTCATTCTAGCCCTGTGTGCCATCGCTCCTCATGGTAATTGTACCGGGCATGTTATTTTAGCCCTGCATGTAATTTTGGGGTTTTACTGCCGGGTGACCGTAGTGACAGATCTGCAGTCCGTGTGCAGGCATAAAATGTAAATCCGGGGCTTTGGCAAAACATTTTTCAGGCAGGTCTAGGGTCAGTGTATGGGAAATATCTTGATCTATTCCCCATTATGCATGCTGAGGCCTTGCACTTCTCTATCAGGTCGAGCAGTAAGCTCGCCAAAAAAAAATCCTTCAGACATCACTCTCGGAATGACTTTGGAAGTGAGTGTGTGTGTGTGTGTGCATGTGTGTGAGTCCATATCCAGAGTCTGGTGGCATCTCACTTCGGAAATAGCCATGAATTAAAGGATCAGGCTAAGTCAGAAGTGCACAGCTGGATGACAAGTGCCAGTTAGTTCCACAAATGTCCAAGTTGGACTATGTGTGTGTCTATCTCTCTATCCATCCTTTCCTGAATGTGCATGTGTGTGCATACATCCATCTCTCGGTATGTCAGTTGTTAACATAATGTGATTATGTGTCCTATTTTCACCTCCCTAACAACACTTGGATGTGAGTGTCTACCGAGGTGTCAGAGAGGATATTTCAGGCTGGGTGTGATCCTTTCCTCGATTTAAAAAAAACGAGCCGCCTGTTAAAGTGAAAGGAATTCCATGACAACCCCGCCTCCGGACCCAAACACAGCTGTGTTTCCAGGTTGTTCGACGCCAGCATTCACCTTTACTTCACCTTGGGGGGGTTTCGTTTCCCAGCTGCTCTTCCCTCAGTGTCAGGGCTGCCACTCAGCCCGCTACTGACGAGCCCATTGGTCAACAACGTTGTCAACAGGCAGCTCATTCACAGTTGAGGGGGTGAGAGACCAATCCAATTTATGCTGCACATTAACGGATTAAAATGCAGTACGGTGATATGAGGGAGACGGCTATCAACACAGTCAATCTGTCAGGAGGATCACACAGCGTGTTACCAAATCAATGCCGGCCATATGGAAGACAGAAGGTCAGGCACCACGAGCAAACAAACAAGGAGGTGCGTACCAATATTATGATAAACTGATGACTGTGTCCGTCATAACAACCAGCTGGATTGAATTACTGACGGCAAGTCTGTGTAGGAGCACGGAAAAGAAGTCTGCAGGGAGAGATTTGAGAGGACAGGCAAGTTATGTTCCAAAATATGACACCCACCCACTACTTGAAGAAAAAAAAAGTAGAGTGTCTGCTCTTGCAGAAGTATTGCCAGCATACAGTAAGAGCAAAAGTTGTGATTTATTATGATATGACTCATATTACTGGAACACTGCTGTGTGTTTCTCAAATGTCAGAGATATAGATGGCCGATTAGTCCACCTGCATTTTAAAAATCTAACAAAGACATGCGATGGCTGTAATTTATTTTACATGAAGATAAATGAGAGCTACACTGAGGTGGGAAGATGGCAACAATTAGTAAACATCAGGTAGGTAGGATGTGGGAAAACAGAGCAGAAAGATAGGAGCGGGGACAATAGATAACTGAAGCAATTAAAAAGCAGAAAGAATCCATGCTTTGTGTATTAGAGCAGCTGCATTGTATGCGTTGGAGTTTCCTTCCCGCAGGTCTGCAGTGAGCTGTGAGGGCGGAGGTGAACAGCCTATTGTCTTCAAGTCTCAATAGGAGGCAGGTAAGATGAAACTCTTCACTTCAACACACCTCCCATCAGTTCTCCCACAAAGGAGGAGGGGAAAGGTGATACCAAAGAGGGAGGATGAAACAGAGATAGAAAGGAAACAAGAGAGAAGGCTTGGACTGCAGTTTCTATAAGATACAATGGAGCAGAGAGTAATAAACAGCAGGAAAGTATGAAAAGGTTGAGTTGAGGGTTATTCTCTGGCCCTCCCTCAATCCGTTTGTACTGAACATTAAGATCAACTTTGAGTATTCTCTGAAGGACAGTTACTATGACAACTTGCCTAGGGTACGTGGCATATTTTTTTGATGATGGCGGGTGGAGGGATGACTGAAGAACTAATAGACAAACAGACAGACAGACGAACAGCTCAAGGAGACAGATCAAAAGAGGGAGTGGTGCATAACCCGTTATTTCCTTTCACATCAATCTGTTGAATAACTTTAACAACAGAATATTCTGAAAAGATGTGGCTGGTTGGCTGCATGGCCACAGTCAAGGTAAAATAATAAAATACGACATAAAACAAATTTGAATATCTTTAAAAAAGCACCTGCGTGACATCTCAAATAATACACGTATAAACTACCAAGGAAAAGAAATCACACAAGTCACAGTAAAAGCTTTACAATAAATAAATAAAACAACAAAAACGATAGAACATTAAATAGCCAGAAGAGATGAAGGCCTTATAAATAAATAAATATATCAAAGTATGTAAAGCAGAAATTTACTTGCATAAAGTGCCTTAGTATGCGCATCATTTTTCTTACAATTTGCTGGTCACAAAGGAATCCAAGTTCCTGTATTTCTGTCCTTCAGCAATAAGCTATGAAACGCAGATAAAAGGAGAGGGTCAAAAGACTCCATTAAAGATTGATAAAAGTGCCTAAGAATAACTGCTCGGACTCATTTTCAGTGAAAAGTCTGTCTTTGCTAGCAACGTTTAATCATTACTGTGTTTACATGCCACCTTAATTGACTGTCAAACATTTCACTGGACTAATTTGTTGATAACTGTAATGCTCAGTCTCACTCTGTATATTCTTCTGCATCTACAATGACTTCTTTATCTTTATACAGATTAGTTCTCTTTCTGATTGTGCTGATGTTGATGCTCAAACTGTATTCTTATACATGTTATTTATGCCACCTAGATTCTCATATTTTCTTCTACATGTTGTCTTTCAATGAAAAGCACTTTGAGTTTACGTGTAAATAAATGTGTAAATCGCTTAGTCAAATCAAAATAGGAGCAATCAACTCTTTTGACAGTCTTAATTATTTAGTTTTCTTTAATCAAGCAAAAATGTCAAATATTGACTGGTTCAAGCTCCTCAAAAATGAAGATTTTGTGTACTTTGCATGTTGGGCATGGAATAATCTGCACAAGATCTACAAGTAGAAACTTGTAGAAGAATGTGGTGGTGCAGGAATGTGGTTGTTTTTCTTGAGGAACACTGTGTTAAACAGCTGTTCTGTTTTACTGTGGAATTTTTAATAGTTTGTGATTTTGTACAGCGGCTACCTTGGCAAGGTCTATTTTGTCAAACAGATTTTTGTTCTGATGGGACTGGAATGTGATTTAATGGGGCATCCTGGTCAAATAAAAGTAAAAATATATTTTTTAAAAAGTCTATTTTATGTAATAGAAAATTTTGAAAAAAATTATATTTATAATATATTATAAATTGGTTCAAGGAGATTTTGATTTCAAAATAAATAATCAACAGTTTAATCAATAATGAAAATGCATTAGTGTCAGGATACATGATGACAAGTAAAGGAGGTCAACCAATCCAATGCCATTCACAGGAAACCTCTGCTGTCTGCCAGTCAAAAATAATAAATAGAATACATCTATGAAAAAATGAGGTTAATTAACAGGGCTAATTAAAATCAAAAACCAATCAAAAGCCAATCATTCTATTTAAAGATACAGGAGCTTAAGTCTCCAAACAGTAACCTCTCCATAATAAACAGCTTGTCATCCTCAGCCCCTTTACCTGTCTGAGAGGCGGACAGCAGTGGATTGAGTTTTCCCCTCAATAACCGCATGAACCCTGGTTTTAGCTCGTAATGGCTCAGCAGTCACAATGATGCTACAATTGATCAGACTGTGATTGAAGCCACTTCCCAGAGATCATAAGGAGGAGCACAACAACAAACACACACATGCCAGAACAGACCAAAGCTGCTGGAGTCATCCCGTCAGGTCGTCATTACATTGAGTTGGAGCCGCCTTTGTTTACCATCTCCACCCTTAAGGCAGAGTGACAGATAGAGGATTGGGAAGTGAGGGGTAGATAGATGGGGGTATGAACAGCCAAGAGATGGCCCTGCCATGCTCCAGTGGCCAGCTTCAAGGACAGACGGGCCCTTCAATATCACAGCTTCTGTGTAATTAGACAGTGCTCTGTCACGCACCAAAGAATTGCTCCTATTTGTGTCATATTAAAACGCAGCATGGATATCCCCTACTGTGCTTTGCCATTGAGACCTAATGCAAAAGGGGAGCAAAGGGGGATTTGTACAAATTTAATTACATTCATAATTCACCCATCTTTTGCTGTAATCACTTGGGGTTAAGTTAAGTAAATCCACTCCTCAGCTAGCCACCCACGCCCTGTGTTGCTTTAGTAAGCAATGTGTTTTTCAGGGGAATTTCATTGACAGGCTGAAACTCTAAGTGAAAGTAAACATAGTTCCTGGTATGCAGTGGTGAAATATTAACAGCTGTACTCTTTCTACCAAAGTGCTACATGCTCTGGTTTGGAGCTCTACAGCTCACGTGTGTTTGTGTGTGTGTGGCTGTCTGCTGGTGTATGATACAGTGTCTCTGAGGCCACCTGCAGTGTCTCCAAAAGGCAGGAAAAAAATCTGCCGCTGTGTGCATCTTTGTGTGTCTGTTTTTGAGTCTTTGTGTGTCTGCCTGAGTGGATTGGGTGCACCTTGCAGCCAAATCGTGGCCCAGGCAGGCAGCCTTTTTTCGACAGAGAGGGAGAGGAGTGAAGCAGATCAAACACAAGCCAGCTAATCACAGACGCCGGCTAATTAGCCCAGTCCTCAAAGGGGAACCAGGAATGAGTGATGATTCCCCCTTATGAATTTCCCAATGACGCTGTGCCGTATGCCACCATGAACACTCACCGGTCACAGAGAGAGAGGAGAGACCGAAGAGGGTAAAGTGCAAAGACAGCCTCCAGTGATCTGGCCTTGTTGTAATCTTATCATCTAGGACCACAGGGGAAAAGTGGCGCTCGATATCTCTTATCAGTGTTTTGGTCATGTGCACAGAACACACAAACACCATTGCTGTAACAACTACACACACACACACACACACACACACACACCAAAGTTTTATCTCAACATCCTCAAATTAGACTGCATGTAACGTTTCCCATTAAGGGATTTTTGGAGCGATTAAATCCCGAATGCAGTGATATTCCAGCCTGCAGAGTGAAGCACAGGTTGACGTTCCTGTGTGAGGGCTCTGAGTGCTGATTAGCAGGCGGATCTGCCACGCTGATCCCAGATTTCCACAAGATCAGAGGCCGGAGCTTTGAGCACGACAGAAGCGGCTGCGGCAGCCAATTACAGATGTGACACGCACAAGCGTACTTATGCACACACTCACACACGCGCCCTGCCACACAGAAACAACCACACGCCTGTCCAGAAACAGATTTCTCCAGGCTGAAGTCATCAAAGTGACGTGAACCCCCTCCCTCCTCATCTCCTTCTTCTCTTCTAATCTCAGACAAGAGGGCACCTGTCAGAGGATGCTCAGTTCACCAGCCAGCCAATCCTCGCAGAGAGACGGAGGCTGAGAGACTGAAAGAAATGAACAGAGAGAGCCAATAAAAATTCTAATAAGTCCATGTGAAGAAGCGCTGGGCACTGATGGGAGTAAGCCTAAATAAAACCCATTCATCACTCTTCAAGTGTCCAAGTCCCATTTCGTCTCTATAAATCTCAACATCAAGCTAAACATAGATATTCTAATTCTAGCTCTGGGCCTGGCTTTGAACAACACTGTGTCATTGGATGGATAAACAACAACACAAACACGCACTTGCATTGACAAACACACTGTCGTCCAACATTTCTCTCATTTTGCCAGATTCACGGTGGAACAGTCCCCTCCCTCTGCCCTCTGCAGCGCTGCCATTAATGGCCGGCATTTGTTTCACATGATTACAGTGTGACAGTTGGCATTCATGTGGCAGACAAACACACGCAGATTCCAGACTTATTGTTATGACAAAAAAGCCTAATATGCTTTGAACGTTAACAGCTGCATCAGGGGGGCTGGAGACTGAAACGAATTGGTGAGGCTGGTCAGAGAAAACAAAACAGATCTGAGAACAAAATAAAAAATGAAGCTCGCCAATTTACACTTGAGTAACGGCGTAGCGGAGAAACAAAAAGACAGGTAGATAAATAAGAACATAAGAGACGTTGAAGGGGAAGCAAAGAAAGATATAGAAGTGGAGGTGAAAGGGGGCGGAGGGAGGGGTGATGCTACAGAGCAGAGCAACAGCTGCTGAGCATCACATCTGCTCCAAGTGGAGTCATCAGCGAACAGACAGACTGGAACCGACCCACTGAGGCAAGCCCCAGGGAGAGCGAGGGATGGACAGAGGAAGAGGGGAAGGGATGAGTGGGGGTGAGGCGAGGCAACGGGAGGATGAGATGAGAAGGATACAATTAAAGAGATGAAGGGTGGAAAAAGATGAAAAGGAAATGCACAGGAGCAGAGAGAACTTTGTGCGACCTGTTACTCTTTCCCCCAAATGGAGGTGATGGAGTTAGGTGGGGGCGGGTGGGTAGATGATTTTGCAGGGAAGAGGAAACTGAAATCACTTGTTGTTCTTTTCTTTCTTCCCCCTTTACCCACCCCTTCCCTGACATCCTTCCTCCATCTCTCTCTCCTTCTCCCTCTCTCTTCCCCCATCTTTCTCTTCAGCGAGACTGACAGAACAAGAGAAGCCTGTGAGAGTAAAGATGAAAGGCCTGTGAGGGAGGTGTGTGTGTGTGTGTGTGTGTGTGTGTGTTGGGTGTGAGATGAATGAATGACCTCTCTTATCCCTCATCCCCCACTGGAGCCATCCTACCCTAACACAATAGCTAAAAAATACATACAAACACTACAGGGCAGTCTTGGAGGTCACACTGCGGCATGCGTGTTTGGCGTGTTGTTCGTGTGTTTATTCTTACTCACACCATGTTCCGACAGAAGAAAATGAGACACATTAAACATCTCTCTAACAGGGCCGCCTCAGCATGAATACCATCTTATGCATAGCTTCGTGTACTGTAGCGTACACCTTCGGCCTGCGGAGAGGCACCCTGAGGAGAGGCAGGGACCCTGAGAAGTACACATTGTTCATTCATGATAGCAGCCACTGGCAGCGAGGGCAACCCCGTAGCAGAGTAAGCGATGTCATTTGGCAGCAAATGAAGGGGAAAGAGCAAAGCAGTTTATGCTCGCGTCTCTTCGAGGTCTCTTAGCTAGCTCTAACGTTAAGTTAGCCCGGGCGCAGGACAAAGCTCAGTTTGTGTTCGCCACTCTGCATGGTGGAATAAACATAGCTGCTGCTTCACAGTTTCCTCTAGCTTGCCGTCTCCTTCCCTCTCATCTCTCCCTCCTCCGTTTGTCACCCCTGCTGCTTAAAAGAACAATCTACCGACGCAGCATGCCCTTTCCAAAATATTTACTCACTCAGTATTGGCTGAATACAAAGGCCATTCTCTCACACTCTCTGATGTCGACCATTCAAACAAACCATGCACCCACGTGCACTTGCTGACTGCACCTGCTCTGGATTGCCCGCACACACTTGTTTACTGATGGGATTCCTCCCTTCCTAAACCTTCCATCTGGTTCGTGCATTTGACTGATCTGGAAGTTGGGGAAGAAAAACAAGTATAGTCGCCCCACCTAGCCTGCGGCAGGGAGTGCATATCTGCTGCTCACATCCTCACGCACACACCCCTCTGATTCAACACCCCTGACACTGTCTTAACACCTTTTTCCTGTGCAGCTTGTGCCCTTCTTTCCTCTTTTGCCTCTCTGTTCCTCTCTCTCCCTATCTCAATCTGTCACCTTACATTCTCCCCTCGGTCCTCCTTAATCTTTTTTTCACATTGCATCTTTTCTGCTAACCAATTTTCAAAGCAGCTTTTCCAACTAATCCAACGTTTTCTGTTTTTAGCAGGCGAAACCCAAATATAAGTTCATTAACAATCTAGTGCTGAAATCGGTTGCAGTGTTGCAAAGCTCTGGCTTTTCCTGGCTCCTCATTCATTAGCATATGTTTGAAAACCAAGTCTAAATGAGATGATCAGAGATGATGATGAACTACAAACAAAGACCCAGAATTATTTCTATGATGTGGCTGCATGTCATGCTTGTTTTTAATGTGTTGCACTTAGGATTTTGTAACTAGGCGCTCAAAATAGATGCAAATGAATGGAGAGTTAGAGAAAGCCTGGGCGCCCAGAGTAATGACACATCCCCAGGGTGCCTACTGTTTTCGGGTGATTGTTCGAGAACTCCTGTGGGGGTGCGCATGCTAATAAGTAATAATGTTCTATCAAAGTGAAATGTTGCATTGAATCTGCTGTCTTGTAGCTCTACAGTATTTTTGACTACTTTCCAGGCTTCCCGTCCTCCTTTCTGATAGAGGATGTGGTTCCACGGGCTGCACCTGTGTCTCATTACCACCACTGATGGTTCAGTAACAGGCTCCTCTCTCCTCTCACCATTGTGTTCCAACTCTTTCTCTCCCTTTAGCTACTGCCAACATACATTTACCTCTAACTGCATGGCCTGCACTCGCCTCTTAGCTTTGCTCATCCCACTGCATGCCATTCACATGATCTGTGCAGCTCTGTTTCCTCCTGTCGCTTCTGCCATCACAGACTCAGCACAAGCGGGCTTTGTCAACTGGCAGGTGATCTAATGATTGTGTGTGAAACTGGCTCATGCCTCCAATTTGTCAGGAAGTCCTCTCAGCACTTGAACACAAGGGGTGCAACCATACAAAAAAATTCGGCTCGGCTCGTGTGCACGTATGTTTGTGGGTCATGGATTGCTATGTTTGTGGTACAGCAGGGAAAACAAAAAAGTGCAAAAAAACAACATTTCTTTCCATTTATTTTTGAAAAATGGAAACTCAAATACTCAGCACTCAAATACTGGCATATTGTCAAGAAGAAATAAATAACTCAAAGGTCAGTATGCTCCATCATAAGACTCTGACCTGCTGATAACTCCTGAACTGCAGCTTGTGCTTGAAGCGATAAGAGCTAGTACAACAGACTCACTAAACTGCGTACTCGAGCAGCAACCATTAGTTTATTGTGAGGTAAGGTAGGGTATGGTCAAACTTATCAGGGGGTGCAATTTGGGATACAGACAGTAGTCATAAGTAAAACAAAACAGACAGTTCAATACATAACACACAGAGTCCAGATTCACACACCGTCAGGGATAATGGACAATTAGTGGTCACTGCTGGTTAAGATAAGCGATAGCAGACGGAACAAAGGAAGATCTGTAACGCTTAACATTTTAGGCCTCTCAAATATGGTAATAACCTGCTTTTCTCTGTTTTATAACATATGAAACTGAATATTTTAGGGGTTTGGAACAACAAAACAAGACATTTATAGACATCACCTGGACATTTTTCTGTATTTTCTGACATTTTATACAAAGGCTTGATCAGTTAATCGAGAAAATAATCAACAGATGAAGTGATGATGAAAATGATCATTAGTTGCAGCCCTAATGCACATGTGAAGGCACATTGTAGCAGGACTGAAACATTTTGACCATATGCTTTAATTTCTCTACGGTCAAGTATGGTACACACACTATATACAGGTCAGTGCAAGTGACGTTTTCAAATCTCTTGTTGTGAACCACTAACAGTCATTCAGAGTACTATCACATTAGATACAGAAAGGCAGCAAATCCTCATAACTGTGAAGCTGAAACTAGAGGTTTCTGACACATACCGTATACACTGATATAGAGCTCAGTGCATGGCTGATCTTGTTACTCCCCCCAATGTGGCTACGGCAAAACTAGAGTGAGAACAAATGTGTCATGCCACTGCTTTGCCAAAGATTACTGAAGCATTTTTAAAGTGTTTATTGGCTCAAGTTGAGATAACATGCGTGAAAAATGCGGAGGCAAAGTCAAATAGCACTTAAGCTCACTTCTTAAAACAGTTTATCACCTCAGCGGGAGTACTGCTGCAATATTTCAAGCTGTACATTCATGTTCTGTAAAATCTCAGGCTACAGACTCACTGTGCTGACCTGTAGTCAGTGTTATGATATATGACGCAGGCAGCTGCACTGCTGGACTCCAACTGCACTCTCTTCACTGGTACTATAAGGTCACGTACTGTAGTGCTGTACTACCACCAGGCAAATCAATTTCAAACTGGAAAGAAAAGTTTAATCAAAAATAATGCACTTTATTATTTTCTTAACATTTTCATTTACAATTTTTTAAAATGATCTCTGAAATAACATTAAAACAATGGATAACATATATTATAATAATAAATTATTAAAAAAAAACGTGTGTATTTAGCTGGAATCCAATAAAAGTGTCACATTAAAATCTACACAGGTTTGAGACTTCAATATACATCCAGCCTAATATTGAATTATGCATTAAATATGTAATCAGACTGACATTACTATATCATAGCCTATACCTGATCCCTTTAAAGCCAATTAACCCTTGTGTCAGCATTAAATGACCAAGTAAAAACTCAAGTGCATTCATTAAACTTGACAAATGAATGCCATACAGATGGAGATTATATGAGTCTTAAAACGTACTACTGGGGGGAAAAGAAGACAGTCTGACATTAGCCTTGATGGCTTCAGAGATAACTTGCTCCAGAGTGTGATGGCTTCCCAAGATGAGCAGAGGGGAGTGAGTGGCTATAAGCGGTAGAAGATCATGGACAGGCTCCCTCCTACGCTGTGCATATTAATTCTTCTAATGCAGCCAAGCTCAGCTTGTCACACGTTGACACTGCATAATTATGTCATCTACAAGGGACGAGCTTTTAAAAGGGCAGACGTGCAGTGTGGCGGAGTGTCCCTGTCAGTGGAGTGGTTCCATGCTCTAAAATGTCAATAAACGTCTAAAGAATGGTTTACTTTTAGCTCGTTAGGACCTTTAAGGCCACATTATGGAAATGGTTTTAGATCTATGGGTACAAAAAGGACACCAGCGGCGAGAAGAATGGGCTTTCGAGGCGGCTATCTTAGTACAGCCTGCAAGTCTTCCACAGCTTTCTATAATAATGAACGAGCCAATTCTTTAAGTAGTATCCTGACTGACAGGGGCGTCCATCAAACGCCCAGATCCCCTCACCCGTGGCCTCTCGCCATCCATCAATCCATCCTGACAGCCGTACCTCCATCCTTCACTATGTAAATAAACACCAGAATGAGGAGACGAGGAGCAAAGAGCATGGGGGGCAGGGAGAGGAAATCAAAGTAGGACACTCAAACCTGAAACAAGCAGGCCGAGTCAGGTTCAGAGAGGAAAAGGAAGAGTGACGCATGGGGGGGGGGGGGTGTTTGAATGGTTGGAAACGAAGAGGAGGAGAAGGGGGAGAGAGGAAGGAAGCAAACTCACAATGGGCTGAGGTGATGAAGGGAGAGACGAGAGAAAGAGAGTCATCTGGAAGGAATGAGTAGGAGAGATAAATTGGAAGAGAGGAAGGGAACGGGCTGGCACAGGCATGACAGCCAAATGAGCGGCCACACGAGAGGGAGTCACGTAAAAGAATGCAGAGGAGAAGGATGGAGGAGGGCGTCTATGGAGGACATCAATAACCTATGCCAGATAAAGCAATTCTATGTCAAAAGTAAAGAGCAAAATGGAGAGTGAGATGGGGGTAAAAAGAAAGAAAGAGGGAGAGACAAACAAATGAACAAGGGAAAGTTGGTAGGTGGAGCCTGAGGGACTTCTATTTAAAACCAGAACAACTGAGAACACTTGTGTTAGTTTACACAAGCAGCGGAGCCACATCCTCTTCCTCACCTCACCCCCCCTCACCCTCCTCCCATCTTCCCGAGGCTGTGTCTATTTAAATGTGTGTTTAAACGGCGAGTGCTACTGCTCTAATCACGGCTGGCATCACAGCACATTCCCTCTCTCCTTCTCCCTCTCTACCTCTCCCTCCCAGCATGCAGCCTTCTTCTGTCGCTCAGACCCTGTGCACACTCCACACACACACACACACACACACACACACACACACACACACACACGCGTGCACCCTGCATGACTGTGCCGTGCCAGAGATAAATTCATGAATCACTGGTGCACGAATCAGCCGCGAGCTTGTTGCGAGAAGAGGAAAGTGGGAAGAGAGGGAAAGGACAGAAGTAAAGCGGTTAAAGTGTTTCCTTTAAAAGCTTTTAAAAAAGGAGGTGGGTTCAGGAGATAGCTCCAAGCGAGCTGAGGGAGCAAGCGCACACCCAGAGGGCCTCGGTGACAAGTACTAGTCAGCAGAGAAGATACTGTCTCTCCTGCTCTCTCCGTCTCTTCCCCTCTCCCCTCTCATCCCCTCCCTCCTGGCTCTTCCTAAAGAGGCCAAGATAGAAAGCCAAAACAGCAAGCGGCCACATAACAAGCAAGTATATGATACATGCACAGCGTAAACATGCATGTCACATAGAGCTGGAAAATATTTGACTTTCTGCACACAAATGCCCTCTGAGGAGCACCTCAAGGACTTGTGTACCAGGAAAACCTGTTAAAAAAAGGCACCACAGTGGTCCAACCACACAACAGAAAAAGCCCCTCCATCAGCCTCTATTTCAAGAGAAACTACCCAATCATCTCTTGTTACAAAGCCACTTTCCCTCTAGGGCCACTACTCAAAGGCAGGCCTGTCCATTGATACAGGTGTGGTGCAGAGGGAGGAAATGGAAGGGGGAGGCAGGACAATAGATGGCCTTTTCAGTGGTCTCCCTCGGCTCACCTGGATTAGGGGGGAGGGAGAGTCTGAGGGGAGGAAGGAGGAGGAGGGTCTCTAAGCTTGGGCTGAGAACAATAGTGTCTCTGTTTTCAGTAACACCAAGTGTATCATTCTGTCTGGCAGCAGCCAGCTGACTGCCGGGACTGAAAACAACATTTGAAGGTTGCTGCTGTTGAATGCAAAATACTTAGTACAAGATTAGGGATGTGAAAGCATGGTTTTCTTCTTATCGCAATGACAGAAGTAATGCCAATGTGGTGTGGCAATCAGCTGTCAGCGAAAAACACTCGTTCATTTGTGCAGCTTCAGTGTAAGAGCTTGTGATGTTGATTAGAACTTCAGTAGTCTCGCCACCAGACAATCAGAGATCTCCGGCTTCTGATAGTCTGGGGACACTCCTTTCTAAAGTGTGTTTAACACACCGGCGAAAACGGCCGGCAACAAAGCAACGCCTCTTGCTTTTTTGAAAAGGACACGCCCTCCCAGAAATGTGCGCTCCCCCTTTTCTCGTCCGCAAGGAAACAAACACACAGAGAGCTTGAAAATGGATGCCGAGTGATTTAACTCCATTTTATCAAACGTGTGCTCAGTCCACAAGATTGTGGAAATGAAGGACTTACAGCGACTTGAGCCATTTTGTACTGCTACACGTGTTTCTAGTCGGACTATGCTTACAAGCACAAGAGTTCAGCGAGCCACCAAAGGACTGCCCTGGGGACTTACTAATGGTTCTGCAACGTAGGGAGTTTTTTTAAACTCTGAAATTGTATCCACCCATCTAAACACAAAATCAGGGAGAAAGTCATCAGTCTTTAGTTAAGCAAAGCATCTAAAGACTGACTTGTGAGTCTAGAACTTCAGTAACATCTGCTGTTGTGTTTGACAAGCAGTTTCAAGTCGCTCACTGACCGAAGCAGCTCAAATCTTCATCTTTGCTGTCTGTGGTATGGCAGCCTTTAGTGTTGATAGGGTATTACTTGTGAACAAACATATTCTTCTGAAAATATATGGTGCCCACGTTGACACTTCAAGCTGCTTGTTGTCTGCCTACTTAACAGTCCAAAATCCAGACATATTTCCTTTACGGTGTGAAACAGATAAAAGCAGAAAATTGCCACATTTAGGAAGGCTTGAAAAGTGCATACAATTTATTAATCATCAAAATAGTTTCTCCTTATTTCTTGCATGACTAATCAATTAAACCTAAATTATTTAACCTCTACTATATTAAAAAAAAAACCTCTTCACAGTTAAGTGTTAAGAACCAAGATGGGTCAAATTAACAAATGCAAATTTACAGTGGTAGTATGCATATATTTAGCTATATTCAAATTAAAACCTGTATCTCTAAGACACAGTCTCGCCAAAAAAATAACATTCAAAAAGCCAGTTTTCTGTCATAGTACTAGATTGTATGACACCATACAGTGGGAATTAACTCTTCAAATGTAAGTTCCTTTCAACTCAAGTGTGAGATTCTTGTTAGATGAGTCAAGCTATATTACTGGCCTACTAACCGCCTGCTGGGAAGAGGAGTGTGTGACAGCATGTAGCAGCAGGGGAGTGGACATTGTCAGCCTGATCCCGGCACTGCACGACAGGTTAGCTCTGCTGAAATGAAATAAAACCCTGCATCTGTTTCCATTTCCCCGGTTTTACCTCTCATGCTTAGCTCACCCGCTTACTTGACTTTGTCCTGTCACTTCCCCTTTCCTGTCCCCTGTACAGTAATCAAGTGATTCAACCATCAAATCAGCCCAGAGAACTGTGTGCAAGTGTCCACAATGTATGTACAGTTTGTGCTCTGTGCGCGTCTGTGTTCTGTGGTCGTGTGTGAGGAGGAGGTGGTGATGACGAGTGTCGTTCTGCAGCCTGGGCAAGGGAGACGGAGGGAGAGGGTGGGTGAGACAATAGAGGGGAGGCAGGGTGAAACACTGTAAAAGTGTCACAGCAACTTAACCTTCAAAAAATGCCCACCAGGGTGGAGTGGGAGGAGGTGTTCTTGGCCATTAGAAGGGAAGGAGGCAGAGGGGGAAAAGTCTATGAGAGAGAGAAAGAGAGAGGGAGTGATTGATGTGGAGAAGAAAAAAGAAACAGAAGACCTCGTTAGGGGAGGTAGGAAGGTACAGATGCCTGCAATACAAATGTCTGCAGGGAGGGCGGGGGCTGTTAAGGAGGTATGAGAGGAAAGTAGAACGAGAGACAGAGGGAGCAAATGAGAGTAGGAGAGGGAAAGTAGCATAGGCAGTTTGGATAGGCTTAAAGAGAAACTCTTGGGCTGACATAGGTGGAGGAGACAACTGGGGAATTGGACGGTGGGACAGGGAGAGGAAGAAAGCTGCAAAAAAGAGGGAGAGAGATTACGGGGAAAGAGAAAGTAAGAGGATAGAGGAGAGCAACAGACATTCCAATTACAGAAGCAGAAACGAGGGATTGATGACTAAGAACAGAGCGAAGGAGAACAAAAGCAGGACGAGAGGAGGAAAAGAGATACAGCAAGAGACAGCAGTTTACTGAGCAGATGGAGCAATTATGCGGACCAAATTACAGAGAAAAGGAAGTTTGGAGCATTAGGAGAAGCTGTAAACAGAGGAAGATAGAGAGGGCAGAGAGGAAGAATAAAATCAAGATGGAGAGGTGGAAGTAAAAGGCACAAATGTGACAGGAGGAGATTGACAGAGGGGGAGCAAGTGGCCGATTAGAGAGAGCAGGCAATCAGTCGAAGTCATGAATGAGACAAATCGCTTCAACGAAGGAGGACCTGCTTTCCCTGAGGAGCCACACCAAACAAATCCTGGCACACCCTGTTGACAAAACGCAGACCTGATAACTGAATAAACCTGCTGCCTCTATTTGACCTTAATGCGCTGTTTGCTTCAGGGGAGGATTTGAATGCTCCTGCCATTTCAAGGCTCTAGGGACCCATGACGACTGTGCTGCTTGTTAAAACAAGCAGCACAGCATGGCGGCACATTTTTATACCAACAAGTGAAACAATAGATATCATTGATATCAGTGGCAAGATAGAGGAGTAAGATCGCAATAACACTGTGAAACACAAGAACACTCCCCGCCTGCTTTCATTACAAATAAACCTGTTGTGTGTTATCACTGCGATGGCATATTCACTTTTCTTATCTCATATTTCTGAGATGATATCTATGAGAATACCACATTTTCTTTACATTATGGTGTGTAATTTTACTCTGCTCCACAGATAAGTCTGCTAGGATCGTGAGACAAGCTGACTGAATTGAAAGCAGTTGGTGTGCATAAGGTTTTTGGGGAGCATGACTCTATATCCAGCTATCAGAGCTCTGACAAGACCCTGTCACACCAAATTCAATTTCCTCCTGTAGCCAGCCTGTCCACCGCCTCTGATAAGTGTGAATTTGACATGACCTTGTCAAAGTCAGATGTGACGAAGATGCAGCACATCTGTGTGTGTGTGCTAATGGAAGAGCAAAGGTGTGCAGGAAGGTAACAAAATGGACAAAACGGGCTGTAATGGTGCTGTTTCATATGTTGATAAAGGAGCAAAATGTGTGGAGGAAAATAAAAGCGAGACAGAAAAGGAAGTAAAAGCAAAACTGGCTCGACATTTCACGAACCAGGGGCAGGGAGGACACAGGGAGGGATTAGCAGAGGAGGAGGGGAGAGAGAGATGTTTCATGGCGCTGTCATGCCGACAGAGCGAGCCCTAAATGTTTTCAATATCACATAAGGGCACTGCATCATCCACCATTCAATACCGGATCAATAACGCAAACCACCTTCCACCTCGCAAACTACATTTAGACACATTAAGGTGACTGCTAATGAGCCGCCGTGAGCATGTGTGTGTGTACGTAGGGACGCCCTGAGGAGGACACAGTCAAGGGCCTCAGTTCTTAGTTGCACAGAGATGTGCTGAGTCCACTGTGGGGAGGATTTCTGAAATAAAAGAATGTGACAGAGACAGAAGAAAGAGGAGAAAGATGACAGGGAGAGGGTACAGGCCAGGTAACTATAATAAAAAGAGAAAGGTTAGCACAAGCAGTCCTTTTCTGTCCACAATGGAGAGCTCTTTCGCTGTTAAATGTGTGTCTCATGCTTAAAGAGAGAGAGAAGAGGGGAAGGAGGTGCGACTAAATTACAAATGAGCTGATAATTCTTGGCCTCCCTGGTTCACTCCCTCACATCGTTTTTTGAAATCCTCCTTCATCCCCGCTGCCAAGATGCTGCAGTGTGGAATTTGAAAATGTCGACATCCTCAACCCCCGCTCCTCCTTCGCCGCTCCTCCTCGGTGATTTTACTACAGCGGGGTCACAGAGACGCCCATCTCCCAAGTCTAGTTAATTAAGGGGATTTTATTTTAAAGAGTTTGGCTGCCTTTCAATGGATCTTCAATTGGAATTACCGCTCATTCTCCACATTGGCTGAGCTGGAATGGGTTTGACCTGCATCTCCCTAAATTCCATCTGGGGGTTTGTTAGACATAAGGAAATGCAGAATTGGCAGAGGGTATCTTGACTAATGGCGTGGAAATGTGTGTGTGACCGAAAAATAAAGTAAGCCACATGCCTTATAGCATTTTTATACAAGATAAGCTGCTGGCTTGCTGCTCCTGCAAACAGTACAGTCTTAAAACTCTCCATTATCAAGAAACACGTGGGTGGTTAAAGTACATTATGGAAGGGTCTCTCGCAGTGAACTCATATCAGTGTGTGCGCTACGGAACACAGATTTGATTTAGACAGCAGTTTGACCGAACACCTCTGCCAAGAACATCATCAACCCCAGCACTGTTGTGTATTTGGAAACCCCTCAGCTGCCCTTATTCATATTAACGACATTTGGCATTTCTTCTAAGACGTGGACTCATTTTTGGATCAGATGGGATCGACTCCAGCAGTTTGGCAACCCGGGGAGCCAAACACAAACATCCCTGTGGGGGGCTCTCAGTGTGACCTCAACTCAGGCCACCATCCGTCAAGCATGAACGTGTAGGCGGAGGGGAAAGGGAGTTCTAGTGTGGAGACGGAGCTCCTGGTTTGCTCTCTTGCTGCAGGAAAGCCACTATCATTACTTACAAGTTGGAGGAAAAGCGTCCTTAAAGAGAGTCAGTTAAATGAGCAGGGAGCGATATAAAAAGGACGTCCTCGGATCTGATGTCTGTGGAAGATAACAGGGTTGCCGATGAGGATGATACGCACCCATTCCTAAAGGAAACACTAATGCACACATGCACTGTCATCCTGCTATGTGACAGTTCCTCCCTATTATTGGAATGTCATCTGACTTGCAGCCTCCAGTTACTCCCTTTATTCATCACCAGCTGTATGTGTATGTGTGCATGTATGTGTGTGTGTGTGTGTGTGTGTGTGTGTGTGTACTCAATTGTGTTTGTGGTCCAATATACCACGGTCTAAAATGCAAAAAGATGCAGTGACTCGTGCTCATCGACCTCCATCTCTTCAGATCCATCCGTCCTGTCTAATAATATTTGCCAAGTCAACAATAAACCTGATGGATCCTTTGTGTTTCTGGTCACTGGTAATGAAAAGTCTACAGAGCAAAGTAATTTCACTCAAACTCATTTATCAAAATATCTGGATATGTAAGACCCCGTAAGATGAATGGGATCAACATTATTTTAAATCAATATAGCTCCCATATAAAAAGGTTTTAAAATGAAAAGTGCCTGCTGCTAAAATGTTTTCAATACATCTGCTGAAAAGCTTTCCATCCGTAGTTTAATGTTGGATAAGAGGTGCTCCATTTTGAGGCAGGCATTAAATATTGCCACTAAGCTCAAATCGCTTTTTTCAAATAGCGCACCTGGTGAAATAACAAGTAATAATAGAAAGCTGTCTAAATCATTAGGCTTATTTGGTGAAATGCCAAATATTTGCTTCAGTCATTCTAAAATTTAATTATTTAAAAATAATGGAGCCACATTTGCCACACAGTATCCACGTACACACACACACTTGCTCGGGATAGCTCTCATATCTCCATTAAGCTGTAAATCCAAGCACACTTTTATGTCTGAATCAACGGACTCTTAATGGTGATTATAAGGGGGAGGAGGAGGTTATTGATGTGTCATTTAAACACGAAGGCACATTAATAAGTGTGTGTGTACGTACTAGAGAATGCCACAGCCAGAACGAGACTTTCTTACACACATATAGACACACACCTGACCTTTTCAAAATCCTTCTGACATTTACAGGGCCGGTGCGAAGGGGCGAGGACAGCTCATTTACATAATGATAGGACCTAACTGAGACAGCCATTAACACAAAATCTAAACCAAGACCGAAGCCCCTCGCTCTGCTGGGACTAATGAGATACTAAGGACTTACTTTTTCCTTCTTTTATTAGGGAAGAAAAAAAACATAAACTCATTATCCATCAATCAACTTCCCCTAAATAGACAAAGTGTAATGCTATTGCTCTGGTGTAATGATGAATGGTCTCAGGCTTGGCAGGCTCACACCATTCACAGGATCTCTCCATGTGCAAGGAAGTCGTTAGAGCTAGTAGTATGAGCTTTTGTACAAGTCGGACTGCCAAAAGAAACATCACCTCAGAGTTTCTGGTTGACTGTGTGTGTGTTTTTGTGGGAGGACAGAGTGGTATGGAAATGTTGGGAAGTTCCAATACTGCCTAAAATGCTGTGTCAGGTATGGGTGTGTATGCAATTTATCAATACATTTTACAGTGGTTTTACACCAAGATAACTCTAAAAGTGTAGCCTACACAAAAGTTGCACCGTGCAGCCACTGGCAACTACTGTTTTAGAGCAGCAAAGAAGAACTGATTTCCAGTAAATAGTGTGACATTAGCCGTTAGCAAAATGTCAGCAATTTGGCAAGACTGAAAAGTCCCACCAGTTGGGGGTTTAATCATGGACTGTATGAAATAATGGACGTAGCTACCCTGACGTCATCCATAGGTTTGTGGACTCACGTTTCTAGCCTTGAGTTAAGCATTTCGGCCATCGCCATCTTAGATTTTAGGAGCCACGAGTGACCATATTTGGACGAGAGGTTGAAGCTGTAGTAAAGCGAGGTGTGAATCTGACTCATCGACTCTAGCAGTGCCTTGTAGAAAGCCTGTCACACAGGAAGCCCCACCCTTAAATAAGTAGAACTTCAAGCCTTGATAAAATGTAAACAGATGAGTTACATAAAATTTCAACACCCGTACAGTTGTCATGAATGTTGAAATTAGCTCTGTTATTGTATCAGGCTGTAAACATGTTTATTTCTACTGTACATTTGGGCATTTTAATATGGGGGTGTTTACCTGCTTCTGTAGCCAGCCCCAAGTGGCCATTCAGGGAACTGTAGTTTCGGCACTCTGGCACTGACTTTATTTTTCAGCCCCAGATTGTGCAGCTTGGCTTTAACTTGAGCCATGCCATACAACAATGACTGCAATCATTTCACAGCCACAGAGGGTGAATAGTTGTTATTTATTTATTTATTTATTTATTTATTCATTTCTGCGGTAGTATTGACTCAGTATTGCTATCGGTCATTACACAAATTCAGGCATCTGAATTGGTATCAGAAAGAGAAAATGGTATCAGAACATCTCTAATTCACAGTATTTTTCACAAGTCATTTATTGGTATGAAAAACACACTGTTGAAATCCTACAGCCATAGTGACAAACAATGGTGAGGTCACAGGTGGTTTATTTTCCTGTCTGTCTACATGTTGTTCCTGTCATAAACAACATGGCCTTCAGTCCAAAGAGAGGCTGGGAGACGGGGGAGGGAGGCCATTTGAATAAACCAACGACTACCGTCACTCAAACACAAGCACTGGACAGGAGAGAATGAAAGATAGATGAAAATAAAAGACGAGAACAAGGCCCCTGTATGTACCCGACGGCAGGGGTGGGGGATGGCGGGAGAGGGGGACTTTTCAAGTGGCGGGTGGAAAAGAGGGGAGGTGGGGCGTCGCCTGTCTTAATCAGACGCTGCCCGTTTAGTTTTCCAGCCAATCCTGAAACTCAGCAACAACCCTGCACACTGCAGCAGGCTGCCAAAATGCCACCTGTTTCCTCGAAACCAAGAAGAGCCATGAAGAGTAGCTTTGCATCTGAATTAGCCTCTCTGGATGACTTCAGGTATACAAAGACAAACATTGGTTTATTTGTGAGCAGAGAAGGAAGCTGCCTCCTCCCCCGGTCCTGACCCTGCTGCATGCCCACCAGTTTCTCAGGCAGCCAGCCAGCCAGCCACCCCCTGCACACATGCAGCTTACTCAGCCATAAAGACAATGCTGCCATAGCCTCATACCCCCCCAACCCCATACTCCCCCGCACATAAGCCCACCTCTCTTCCAATAAAAACATCTCCATGGTAATGGGCCAAGCCTTTCTGACCCACATCCGTGGTCCCTCACAACCTTGACTGGGGGGTGGGGGTTGTATTATAGTGTAATTTCAGAGCCTAAACTGGACCCCCACCTGCCAGTTTCTATTAAGTTTTATATATGTTTCTAACTACATAAGCCTATAATTAAAAATCCATCATCCTCAATATTGAATTTTTAGATTACAGCTACGCCATATTAAAGTGAAAACTTTGCAGAGAATTAAATCACAGCTCTCAGACGTAGGATGGAAGAGGTAAGTGGCTTCTGTGGCAGCTTGAGAGGAAGTGGTAAACGTAAAATGCAAAGTAGAGAAGTGAAAAAACTTCCAGCTCTGCAGTTGCAACTAGAGTTGCACAGCTTCACATTTACCCAAAAGAGGGTCAGAGGTTTCCTCTGAAAAAAACAAGTTAAATGAAAGAAAACTAAAAGCAGTGTTTTCGCTTGTAGTGCCTTGCGTTTTTCTTCACTCATAAATATGTAAAACCTTTTGTTTTGTTTTCCCCCACTTTCCTCCCTCCCCAAAGAGCACTTCATGCTCAGTAAAATCAAATTGGACAAAAAAGGTCCACTGCATGAATAAGTCAGAGGAGTGACTATGCTTATGAGTTGTGATTAAAACAACACCACAATCAACTACGTTACTGTACACTACTGAAAATGTATACAGTGGCTGTGCCAGAGCGTTAGATCTAGTCCTACATTCTTGCCCCAATTACTGCACTAAACAAATAGCTGGGCTAGCAAGGAGGCAGAAAAAATGTTGAACTGGTTTCATGCCACACGCATTCATATGTTAATGGGTTAACTGCATGCCAGGAATGTTTTCTCGTGTTTGTGGGCCTGCTGGCTGTGGCTGTCATACCTATAGGCCACCTGGGCTCAAGTGTACTGGAAAAGACCTGAATAATTAACCTGTGGGAACAGGTTGTCTGGGAGGGAGGGGTGGCCAGTTACCTTGTTTCAAGTAAAAGCAACAATGAAGGCCTACACTGGGAGTGGCTCACAAAATGAAAGCTATGCAAAAGTTACAACCTATAAAAAGGAAGTCATGGAAGGTTAAGGGATTTATCATCTGTGTAAATGATTAAGTGTCAAGTTGATGCCCCCTTCTGTTACTCTCCGTGTACATTAAGACCTGTTTCCAGTCCCATTTTTCTCAGCTGAAGTGTAACTAATAGAAGATGATGTGTGGACAGAGGGAAGAAAAGGAGCAGGGGGACGTTGAGGAGGAGAAGGGTGGCTTCAGGGGAAAGAGTACCAAGGACAGACTGGAGCAGTGACTCAGTTTAAAAAGAGAAAAGGACACCTACTACAGAGGCCAGCAGCAGGCACCTACGAAAAACACCTTGCTCTCCACAGAGCCACACCTTATGAAAACTAAACATGGCGTTGAGTCACCGACCGAAACTCGGGTCAAAGAGCGATACAGATTGCTCATGGGCGATAACACGGGAAGAATGAGGAAAATGAAAAGGCATTAGTTTGAAAATCTTATTTCATGTAAATGTAGTCAAAAATTTTAAAGGTTTCAGCTGAAAACCTCGTCTGTACAGCGACTGAGGAAATCACCTGCCGGATTTTCTGCTCCTGTCACCGCCCTGACAGGTGGTAGTCAGGTTTAAATTTATCTCCTTTTCAATTATTAAAGCTCTGAGAAAGAAATGAAAGGCAGTGTGCTGCTCACAACCAGCTGGACATTATTAAGTTTTTATAAGTGGTCATTTCTTACCGTGTTGAAGAAGTATCGACGCGACCAAGCAGAGCAGTCCGATCATTTTTGAGCAGTCATGCCAATTTCGGGCGTCATGTCTCGCCATGGTCGATTACGGTCCCCTTTATGACACCAGGCACGCAGTCTCTCCGGGAGAGATGTACAAATGGAAACCTTCAGACGCGGTTTAGTTTCTGTGTAGAAGCGCACTCACTCAAGGCGAAATAAACTTGTTTGACTACAGGACAGGGAGGGAGTCCAACAGAGATTTCTTGTGTCAAGTGTCCCCTCACTGCGCCTTAAAGACAGAGTCTGCTAAAATTAATGGAAAAATCCTTGTGAATTCGTCCCGGCAGCGCACAGGTGAATATTTCCTCCAGCTGGTGGATGTAATGAAGTGCTCGCGCTCTCTCCACTCCAAGAACTAGTTCCTCTGAGCGCGCGGCTGTCCGACTGTGTGTGACTGACTGGGTGATGTCATCAGGCTGAGAGGCGTCACAGCCCTGCTTCCCAAAAACCAATTAGGACCGGCGATGGCAGGAGGGGGGGTCTGGGAGCAACTTGTTGAAATCACCTAAAGGATTTTTCCTTCCGCAACATGCAACGAGATGGCCTTTAAAGTGCGCAGCAGGTTGTCACTGTGATTCCTGTCGTGCGTGGAAATGATCCGGCGAGATTCATATCTAGGAATATCCCTATCTGGCGATATTTTTCATGCTCCAACAGCTGAGAAGAATCTGCTCACTCACTCTCAATATTACCTCAAAGTAATCTTGATCAAATTGCATCCGCTCCTCTAAATGCATACAATTAAATCATCAGTAATTTATATCTTCACTAATTGCAGAAGAGCGGCATTTAACTTTTAAAAACAACGTAAAGTTACTACACAATTTATCACCCGGGTCGGTCTTGATACGTGGAAACAGATGATTCTTACGCCCTCTGCTGTTCGCTTCTGCGCACACTCACCAGAGAGATTAGCTCATCTAAACTCCAGCACAGCAGATGCCAAAATCAATAAACATTCATTAATGAACGGCAAAATACAAATCCAGTGGCAGTCAGCAAAATCAAATCAAGAGGAAACAGCTTCTCATGTATCTATTTGCAGACTCGAGCAGACTCTCTTGTTGATGAGATTTTTTTTTCCTCCTTCCACAAAATAACTTCCAATTCATTTTTGCCCTATTTTCCTCAGAGGCAGGGTGCATACTAGCATAGCGAAGGCATTATCTGGTTTAGGTCTAATCCCTATACCCAAGTGTTTTACAGCCAATGTAATTACATCTCCATAAGTCCCACAGTTTAAACTGTGCTGCTTGGTTCCTTCTGTTTTGTTCCATTTCCAGATTTCCCTCCAGTGTCACCCTCTTATTTTCAGACTGAATTTCTGAAGATGCTGATACTGATCAGAGGTCAAATTCTGCATACCAGAAGATAAAAAAACAAAAACAAATTACCAGCTGAAATATGTTCCTCTTTTGGAGATTTGTGTCTTCAAAGAGACAGGAGGGGTTTCATTTTCTTTTCCACTCCTTGCCCACTGTAAATCCAGAGACTGTGCAAGCAGTCTGCTGTGCAAAGACAGCAGCTGTGGGTTTTAAATGCCAACGATACTTTGCATAGCCATATTTTAATTTGCAGCCGTCCTCTGGCCCTGTAGCTGAAATGTTTAAGCACCGGCACAGTCAGAGAAAAGTGTGCAGGGACCACCCGTACGACCACTGCTGCCACTAAATCCTATGCATTCATGATAGAATAAGGAGCTTTAAAGGAAACGGCCACCAAATGAAGGAGTTCATTCCTTTTCCTTCCCATACTCATCCATTTTTCATACCCATACCAAATCGACCTTCACACCTTCCACTTTCCAGCTACCACCCACTTTACTTACACAGTGCACCACCTCTTTTATTCCTCTCCACCTCACACCCCTTACACCTTCCCTTCGTTTACACTTCACTTTCCTCCTCATTCCTCCCCCCTTCTCTGCCTCCCTCTCTCCCTCTTTCCGTGTCATTCGATTTCCTTTGTCCACTCGTCCTTCACTCCTTGCTGTTATTCATCCTGTCCTCCATCCTCGTGCTCTCCGGGGGTCTGTGGCAGTGATAATGAAGCGCATAGTTAACAGATATTAGCTCATTGGCAGTGGATTCATTAGACAGAGCCAAGGCTTATGGTGATTATTTACCCATAGAGGAGGGGCCACAGGATCAGTACCATGCTCTGTGTCAGCAGCCACAGGCTTCTTTGAAGTCACACTGTCTCTGTTCCCTTGCAGCACTCTCACACTTCTCCTCTCCCCGGGTTTTCTCATTCTGTCTGAGCACCTCTCCCTCCACAGCTCTCCCTCCTTGCTGCTTTCCCATTTTTTTTCTTTCCCTGTCATTAGACACCCACAATACATATCTGCGTTCTCTCCCTCTCCCTCTCTTTCGCTATCTCTCTTCGCCGCCCCCATTCACCCAATGGTAATTATGGAAAAATCTGTAATAGTGCTCAGAGGAGCTGATAATACCTTTAGCTTAATTAAAGACATTTATGGGATGTAAAGACATGTAGCCTAGGGGTTGCTGTGCACCCACACTAACCCAAACTCTTTATTTCTCGCTTTTTCATCTCCCTCAATCCCTCGCTTTCTGCTATTCTTATCGTTTTCTCTGTTTCACACACACATTGTGATACACACCAGTACATGCTCATTCCTTTTGTCAGACTGGATGTTAGGGTCAGAAGTTCTGTAACTAATTACCCAGAAGTTCGGCACCAAAGTGTTGTGAAACATTGTAGGCCTACATTATGGGGTAAGGCTTGTGTGGGGTTAGGGTAGTGCCAGTATATCAGCCTCAAACACACACATACACTCACTGGTGATAATGACAGTCTTTTCCTTTCGATTATTCCAGTGTTGGCCACATCCTGTTGGGCTGAAAGATGCGCAGCAAACTTGTTAACATGTCAGTCAGGGACACCAGGAAAGTGAACAAAACTTGGTGTTCTGGAGTGTACTTAGAAAGGTCACAGTGTTGGAGAGACAGCTGGTGCAGTGAGAGTGTTTTTTTTTTTTCTTTCTTTTCTTTCAGTGTGTGATGGAGTCTGGTTTTCTCGCCGTTATTCTTGTCTCCTCTTTTGCAGTGAATTCCTCTCACTCTGCCATCACAGGTACGAAATACTTTCTGTGATATTTGCAAAAATATTCCTAAACTGATCTTCCTGGGGAGTTGTTAGAGAGGAAACAGGGATGAACCTGTTTCCTCCATATTTATTGGCTTTCATGTGACCTTTAGAAAATAGGTTCTCGTTTTTTTAAAGTCTGTCCTAAAACAACACGTCCATATATGAACTGTAAGGGTTGTCAGTCGACGTAATCCACAATACCTCTTCTGTGTATGATGCATTTTAAATGCATTTGAAGCTAATATGATGCTTAAAAACATAAATTAGATAGTCTTGTTCCAAAGTTAGTCTTTTTTTCTACAAAGTTCTCTCTTTTTGTTTCAATATATCTGCCACAGCTCAACAAAGATATGCTGCCCAGGGAAACAGAAAGATGGCATTTGGTACAAAAGAGACTGTAACATTGGAATATACCCATTAGATTTGACTCTGACTGCTGAGACCTCATATAATCTTCAGCAAAACTCTAGAGGTCTTCTTCTACACTGAAATAGGAATGTGGATTTTGTCTTCCATCAGTTACACTGAAATTGCTTTTGGAGGAGATCTATTTGTGGACAGTATGGAAAGAAGAAACAATTACAGGGACCTGTAACCATTTCAATGTATATGGGCACGTGTGTTTTAAAAGGTACAGTGTGTCGAATTTTGGAGGATATACTGGCAGAAATGGAATTTAATTTGATAAGTATGTTTCTTCGGTGCATAATCACCTGAAAATAAGAAATGTGTTTTCGTTACCTGAGAATGAGCCATTTATATCTACATCTGTCATGCAGTCCACCGTGATGCATCACCATGTTTCTACAGTAGCCCAGAACAGACAAACCAAACACTGGCTCTAGATGAGGCCATTCACATTTTTGCATTTTCACGTTGTTCTTAGTTGCTAGCAGCCCCGCTGCGACAATCAGCATCAGAGATACACTAATTTGTAATGTGAAATTTTGTGTTGTTACTGGTTTAAATCACCAGGGCTGTTTGTTTTCAAGTGGAAGGAACGTCTGCAGACAGTAATAATGCTCATGATCAGAATTAAAGTGAGCACAGCACTCATTAAGTTATCAGAGAAAAAAAATGAGCATACATAGCAGCCTGTCTGCAACAAGCCAAACAGCGTAGGAAAAACATTGATTTGTTGTCAGTGTTTTTACCTGTTTAAATCACGTGGTCAGTTTTGGATAGTAAGAGACCTCTGTGGATAATTCAAGTCTAGATTAAAAACCTCCTGAGCAATGAACACTGAAAGAATTCTAACCGGGAGAAGTTTCAGCTGGTTGCAGTCTGTGATCCTCTTTGCTAGATGACACTAAATCCCTCTAAAGCTTACACACTGCTCCTTTCAGACAGACTGGAAAGCATGTGAACCCATACTTCCAGAACAAGATAAAAACACATATCAGCACTGTCGTAGAAGTGCAGAATTGTAGGGCTTTCCAAAAGACTCGCCTGAGTAACTCACCGGTTATAACGCTTGAGTTTCTGTCATCTCTTCCTCAGACTGGGAAGATGTTGTGGTGGCGAGAGAGGGCATGCCTACCACCTTGGTCTGCACTGATACAGTCAGGGGTGCCGTGGCCATTAACTGGATGGTGAAGTCACTTGGTGCGGATGATTTGAAACTGGTTCTCTCAGCCAGCGAAACTAACGAGTTCTCGGGTGGTGCCTCGAGGGCATCCATGCAGTTGAGTGACCCTAACTTTCAAGACACAGGGGTTTTCTCTCTGTCCTTAGTTCCCACAATGGAGGACATTGGTCTCTACTCATGCTTGATTAAGCAACAAGAGAGGAAACTGAAGGAGAAGATTATCCTCTTAGCCATCCTTACAGGTAGGAGAATCAATGGGTTACATGTCAGATTTGTACACCACCTGTACCCCATAGGAATATTTCGACACTATACATCATTAGTTTGTACAGCACTCATATCTCTATATTATCTATTTAAATATTTATTCACATTAGTTTTTTATTATCATTTAAGTGAGATCTTTATACTTTTTAAAGAAATTTTACAGTCCTCTAAATCTCTCTGTGAGGCCTCTTGAGAAATGTTACATAACTCTAACCAACTAATTATTTGCTTGATTGCCAAATTAATGAGAATCCATAACCAAGAAATTACTTTTACCACACTTCATTTCCATTTCCTGCAGTGGTGAGAAGTTACAAAGTGCATTTACTCAAGTGCTGCACTTGTACAATTTTGAGGTTGCACTTGAGTATTTCTATTTTATGCTACATTAAATTTCAACCACTACAGTTCAGAAGTTAATGTTTTACTTTTTACTCCACTACATTTTATTGGACAGTTTAAGTTACTTATTGTTCCGCGAATTAATATTTTACATCCAAACCACATGATCATCTTATAAAAGCTAAAGCCTATGCAGCTCTTAACATGTTATTTCATCACTGATGACAATCCATCAATAGACTTAATTTTTTAACATGAAACTCTTGCTGGAAACATGGAAAGATGGTCTTTTTTTATATAAAACTGGGCTGTATATGCAGTACAAAGACACAAATACCTCTGGAAATGGTGAAGAAAAGGGCTGTCACATTTGCTTTTGCTCAAGAGGTACAAAACCTAGTGCACTACACTGTCCTGGACCAATAAATGCTACTGTGTGTGGGTGACATAATCCAAGCTTGGATGTTTTTGCCACAGGAAACAATATGGCAGCCAGTTTATAACAAGCTGTGCATTCCAATACCCATACTACCATACTTTATAGTATGCCAGAAAAAAAATTCAGTATGTCCCAACACGAAGTAGGTGAAATGCAGTATGCCTAAAATACCAGGATGTTCTACTACATCTGGTCACATTTTGCAGTATGTAAGAGAGCATGCTTTTCTGGCTATTCTGACCCACCATCCTCTGCGTAGTGGGCGATTCCTCATGTCGACTGAGCCTCAAACAGATGTTGGCTTGAAAGCGAATTGACAGCTGTCAGAAGTCCCAATGACGGATGACAGGGCATACAAGTGACTGATGACCAGTCAGATAGTAATAATGGGAATATTGATTGTTTAAATGAACAAAATAATCAGAAATGTTGCAAACAACAAAAGGATATAACTATGAAAATAACAACGGCAGAGATCTGCAAATGTAATTTCACTGTCACAAATCTGTGCAGTCATAACTTTAATGTTAAAGTACATACATTGCAAAGTAACAACAGCAGAGCCCCTCAGGTTGATCTCCACCTCTGGCGAATTCGCTGAGTGATGTTAATTTATCTCCAAGGTAATGGGTATAATAGCAAGAGGGTCAAAGTTCAGGGTGTCATGCAATGAGACAGTAGTACGTCTCTATTGTGTGCATAGTGCATGCAACAGTACATACTTTTTAAGGGCAGCTGAAGCACCTACTAAAACTAAAATGAAAAAGTATGTGATTTGGAACGCACCCAAACAGTCTGGATTTAAGCTAAAATATGTTTCTGAAAACATTTGAGGCGAGAAAACGACGACACAGAAACAGAATCTTGGTTCATATTTTATCAGCATTGCTTAGTTTTACATTTGGGCTCAGTATTTTCTGTTTAAATAATACAGGAAACAGTATGGCACCCACCCAACGGTGCACTAAAACATGTTTCTTAAGACATTTCAGATGACAAATAGGCAATATAGAAACAGAATCTTGGTTTATATTTTATTCAGAACTGCTTAGTTTTATCATTTAAACTAAAAAGAGTTTGGTCTGCATTTGAGAGAACAGGGGTAGGTCTTTCTCTTGATCTGCTTCTTTACTCTTTGTGTAGGTACAATCTGTAGTTTACACAACCACCATAGAGCCAATAAAAATCTGCCTTGAGCTGAGAAATGAGCAGGGAGATCTCAGTACTGGTCAGATGGAGGAAAGTTCACCACAGCTCATTTACACATATTACCCACACTGTAATGAAACAGAGCTGGTTGAAAATCTGCATAGTATCCCTTAAAAGGGTCTGTTGTGCATAGTGAGCACTTTCACTTTTTCTACTTTAAGTATATTTTGCTGGTGATCCTGATCTGCTTCTACAAAGATAAAAATGAACTGTTGAACATTTACTTGTGATAGAATACTTACATTGTGGTATTGCAACTTTTACTGGGTAAAACATTTTAAAATCTCTTCCACCCCTCCCTCATCTCCAGTGACGGTTGTCCCTGCTGCACCCATTCCTCAGCAAAGCACCCTGCGGCTGATTGCTTGTGTTAATCCTCCCTCTGCCGCCAAAAAGATCACCTGGGCAGCACCTGGCGGCATTCCCATAAAGAGTGAGACGAAGCCAAACACAGGCACAGTGGCCAAACTGCCACAGGTCCAGAACAGTGACAATGGGGCTTATGTTTGTATGGTTCACCCTTGGGGTAACAGCAGCAGCGCTCTTTTCCCCTTCAACGTGGAGGTGACTGTTGATGGTGAGACTGATTTGAGAGAGAGAAAAGCAAAAGCATTGAGGAATTGAGTGCATTTATTGTTGCTTTTGTTGATGGTATGAGTGGGCATCAGTGCTTGAAACTCTAGCAGCAGCATTATTTATTTAAGCATCCTGTAGCTACATTTCTTCAAAGTATTTACTTTTATAGACCAGTTTCAAGCTTCAAAAGTCTACTGTAGATCTGCACTAAAATTCAGCCAGTCCTCCTGTGAATATTATAGTTGCTACATTTATGTATTATTCATTATTTGCTTTTTGCCCCCACTCCCCCACCCCCTTGCTTCCCTTCTCTCCACAGCTGACAATGTGGCCTCATTCACCAGTATAACACATGGTGAGTGACTTTGTAACACAAGCAGTCTCAAAGTCCTGTGTCAGCAGCTTGCTAATCAGGCAGAGCAGAATGCAAGACCAACTGAGGAAGTAACTCTCAGCATATAAGAACGTAATCCCCATTGTTGTAGGAATTTTCCTCCTATCTCCATTTCCCTACTCTCTTACTATTCTGTTTACTCTATCTGTCTTCACCTCACTCTTCATTCGCTCTCTTTTCATTCTGAATTCCCTGTCTATATGTCTGCTTGCACTGTTATGTCTTCATATCCGGCTTTCTCACTGTCTCATCCATTTTAACATTCTGGTTTCTCATGTCTGTCTTCTCCCCTCCTTGCCTGCAGAAAGCGAAGTCTCCACTGCCACTCAGGCTCAGACCCCTTTCCTCATGACCTGTCCTGGTGTCGTGGGAGACTTCGTCAGGCTGCACTGGCTACCTCCAGACAGGAAGAGGGCTACTGATATGAAGTTGGTGTACGAGTACGACCGCTGGAGGGATTCCACCATTTTAACAGCGCACAGCAAGAAACTCATGCTTGCCGGCCCACCCTACAACGCAGAGGCTGGGAGCTTCGCCTTTCTGCTCACTCCTGGGTTGCAAGATGGAGGCCTCTATGTCTGTGACGTGTTCCAAAATGACAACGCCTTCAGCAACAGGGTCACGCTGAGCGTGCTGAAAGGTACGAAACACGGTCAGGAGGAGGAGAAAGACAAGGAGGAGGTGGATTAGGAGGAACAAAATAAAGGGCAGGGATGGATTTATGAGACAAGTGGTGTCACTTCTATAATAACCTTGTGTATTTGTGTTAAATGACATAACATTTTGTGGATGCTGTTATGCAAAGCAGCTGTGATGAAAGGGGTTGACAAATCAAAGGGGAAAACCAACATAAAATGTCTTAGTAAGGTGCTGAGCCATCAGGAGCCTCCAGAGCAGCTTTTATGCTCCAAGTCTTTTGCTGGAGAGATTGAACATCACTCTTCCAACAGGTTATCTCTCATGTGATGTTTGAATCATGAAATATTCCATAGGTGTTTGTCCAGGTTGACATATGGTGACTGCGACAGCCACAAGATGTGACTGACTAACAGCATTATCATACTCATCAAATCATTTAGTGACCAGTCATGAGCTGGTTGGAGGCATCTGTATTTGTAAAGTTTCTCCACAGTTTTATTTATTTCTGTTTTTTTCCTATAATTTGTTTCTTATCTATACTTTATCTAAAGGAATATTTTGAAAGTTTGGATAAAAATCTTATTTGCTATCTCACTGAGAGTTAGATAAGCAGACGGATACCTCTCTCATGTCTGTGCTGTAAGAATGGAGTTGGAATCAGGAAGTAATTAGCTTAGCTTAGAGAGAGGAAGAGTTGGATTCTGCCGGAGCAAATTAGTTTGTAATCAGAAGTGTTTATAGTTGCTCAGAACACTGACACAAAAGCTGTCATAAGTTGAGTTTACAGCCAAATGTAGCACACATTTTAACTGAATTTGCAGAAAATCTGCAACAGAAAATGAGATAAGCAGTAGGTGAACTAATTCTCCAGTCGGGTGCCTCTGCAGAGGAGGGCACAACGAGATGATGTAGTTAAAAGAGCGCCAGTCAGACCTCGAATTATTAAAAAACAATGAATGTATAATAACAGAGGGCACACTGGACAATGGATAATATCACAGTTACGTGCTCTTGGTGGAGTTCTGTGTGCATAGTGCGGTAAAAGCCATCCAAAGACGATGAGGAGGATTTGCAGTAGCCTTTGCAATGACAACATGACTGTACATCATCAATCAGTTTCCATTGCACTTAGTCACACTTGCCTCATGAGCACCAACTTTTCCACCTCCCTCAAGCTTAAAAACTTTTTGCCATATCTCAGTTTTTTTTTACAATTTCCAGCGTTTCCTCTTAGGTTTTTTATGCCCAAATTGAAAATGCGCATAAAAATAGGTGGATGAAAACGCACCTACAGAGAGTGCGAGATGTGATATCGTTTAATTACAGGGATGGGGCATATTTTAAGGCAATCTCTTCTGCGGGGCATCCGTGGTGTTGAACTCATGAAGACACATGAAAAGTGAAGGAAATAATTGGGCCAACAATGAAAAAAGAGAGAGAGAATTCAAGTCCTGGCTTCTCTCTCCCGTCGGCACAGCAGGCAAATCACAAAATTGTAGGTTTCTGAAAGTTGCACAATTGGTGGGACACTGACTCTCTGTTGGTTGCCTGGCAACCTCACTGTGACAGCAAGACTCCAAAAGTCACTTTATCCTCTTTAGACATAACACGCTCCCAATTTTTTGCATTTCTGCTTGTGTGTGGATTAACACATGAGACATAACTGAGGAGTGACATCTGTACACTGGGCCATGCCAGGCGAGCTGTTTCCCACTGCTTCCAGTCTTTATGCTAAGCTAAGCTAATTATTGTCCTCTGGCTCCAGCTCCAGACTTGGTGTGCATGTAGATATGAGAGTGACTGTTAAATTAGTCTTTATAATCTGAGCAATGTACAAGAAAGTGCCAAAATAAGCAGCAGAAGGTGACACAGTGAATACAGAAACCTCTCTATAGAAGCATTTACTCTGCTGATGTGCCCTTAACCCTCATCCTACCAACATATTTAACATACAAGGACTACTGACAAGAATAAACTACTGTTAAGACACAACCATCATGGGAAAATGTAAAACATATATACTTTTCTTCACCACAAATTGCAGCTTTTATCTCAAGTATAAGTATTTGGTATATTTTAGTTTTCAGTAAGTTCAAGTAAACATGATTTGTGTTACAGTATATACACCACCAAAAAAGAATTGTAATAAACCCACAGTCATTCAAACTTCTTTGTGTTTCGCTACAAAATTAGACAGAGACATTGGTTTCAGTGTGACCCTCTGTCAAAATAAAGGCTAAATTAGTGTAATTCAAGTTTTGAATTTCCAATTTGTACATGAAAAATGAATGGTGTTTAAATAGAACTGTGAACACATATAGTACAAGATTTGGTTCATGCTCTGCTCAAGGCATACTGGCAGGTGACAGGAGGAGCAAACATTCGCTACCTTGCTGTCTGTTTTGGGAGCAAAGGGAACACCTTTTTACAAGTAGATTTTGCAGGAGAATATTTTTCTTGAATTGATCAGTTGAATTTAATAGTCATAATAGAATAGTCATTCTATAATGAAATGATCATCATGCTGCTTTAGAGAAGAGCTTTAGGGTCATCGACAGAGCACATGAGGAAATCTGTGTCTGCTGCATCAAAAGTCTCATCTGTTAAGGTGAATTTTGAGATTTTCGGCTGTTTTGCATTCATAACATGTCTTTTTTCAGACTAATGGGAGGAATATGTCCTGCAAACTGCATTGGCTGCCTTTGACTGGCACCCAACACATTGGTACTTTTAAAAAGTACTAATTTAAACAGAGGCAGAAAACAATGATATAAAGTCGTTAGGAACAAATTAATTGACAAAGTTGTTAAAAATTTTGATGATAGAACAAAGCATCTGTGAGATATGACAAAAAGTATACCTCTAGGGTCTGTGGTACTCCAGTTGGTAGAATGAGGGTTAAGCAAGATAGCTCCCAGTGTATTATTCTCACAGATCATACACTGAGGAATAAGCACGATTTTAAGCAAATTTCCTACAGCTATTAGTAAAATGTGACATTATTAAATGCGAACATTTACAATATTGCTCATGAAAAGGAACATTTGCTGGATTCATAAATTTAAAGAGGAACATCTGTTGATTTTAATGTGAGAGCCTTGAGGAGGTTTCAACCTTTGCAGAGTACATTTGCACCCACACAAGCATAACCCAACACACACACATGCACGTACAATGCCCTGTCATGGAGGCCTTGGAAGACTTTACTAATCACAGTCCCACTGGCATCCATCACAGCCGCCCAGACATGACCAGCCAATCCGTCACTGTCACTGTCACCCTGCTTCACGCATCTGCATCCCTCATACACACACACGTACACATCCACCCACACACTAATCATGTGATGCATATATTTTTACCCCACCTCATTATAAGTATCATTATGTATGATTATACCTGCTGCCCTCCCACCAAGGCTGTATGTGGCCCACACTGATCACACTAATCAAGGCTGAAATGTGCGTGTTTTTATGTGTGTGTGTGTGTGTGTGTGTGTTGGGGGGGGGGGGGGGTCTGTGGAGCTTGATTACACCCAGATGGATCCTCATTTCACTTTGATGAGACACTAAGCATCAGTCACAGTCAACCAATGCATTAGCAGCAAATCACTTTAATGAATATATATTATTTTGACCCCTCTCTGAATTGTTCTTTGTTTTTCATATCACTCTCCCCTCACCCAATTACTCTCTGTCTGTCCTTGGCCTTTTCTATATTCACACACTACCCTTTAACTCACTTTCTCGTCCTGCCTCACTCCTTTCTCTTCCCTCCCGCCTGTCTTTTTCACTTACTCATCCTTCCTTCGATTTCTTTTCATTTGTTTCATGCGTCTGTAACATTTTCTCTCCCTTATCCTCCTACACTCCTCTTCCCTCCCCCTTGCCGCTCTGCATCACATCCACAGTTAAAATCAGCTATTCCTCCTCAAAGCTGGAATTGGGGTGCCTGTACTCAGAGCGGTCTCAGGTCCAAAGTGCTGTTTGGAAGTACCAGAATAAGAGTCGCCGGCTAGAGTTGTTTAGCAACCGCCCTGGCAGCATTACCACCACTCTGGCCTTACCCATCGCCCCTGACACAGCCGGGAACTACACCTGCATCCTACGGCTGAAAAATGGCCGGACCGTCTGGGCAACTCAAGCTGTCACACTGCCCCATGAAGCTGAGAAGGATGGTATGGTATAACAAAGACTGGTCTGTTTGCTGATTTTCTATATCAACACTATACTACTTTATTTGCACATGATTCCTGGCAGACTTCCTGTCAGCTCAGTGGAGATAATGAACCATGAATGTGGAAGATTCTCGAATATGTGCTCTGTGAAGCGTTCTGCGGTGAATTCAAGCCAACCACAGGTCAATTCTTCTGCCAGAAAGCCCACGGTTTACGAAAGGAAAAAGCTTCTGACAGATACCATATGTTATGCTTTCTTAATGCAGTTGAAAAGGTCACAGGTCAAGACTTCTGTAAGGTTGTGATTTGCAGATAATATCCAGCAGGAATAACTCGGTCCATTTACGTGCCCATTTTTATGAGAAATCCACCACAGTTGTAAAACTCAGCTTTTTTTCTGAAATATAAAACTTAAAGGCTATCGTTTTTCTCATCACACTCACCCAGCTGATATGCGAATATAAGAAGACAGGACCTTAGGACATCTCTCCCCACAAAAACTAAATTATTCAGGCTTATTGTATTGGTGGCTGTGGGGGAGCACAGGAGGATGTGACAGTTGAATGGATCCCCCAGCAGAGATGAGTTCACTCCCCATACCCCAATACATCACTTGGGTTGAGGGGCCCAGAGCTCATCACGATGCATGCTGATGGTAAGGCTATAAGAGTAATGGAAATGGAGGAAAGAGTGAGAAGGTGATAAAGATAGGGAGCTGCAAGATTTCGCCTGATTGGAGAGGTTGGATCAGAAAAAAAAAATATAGTCGGGGCTGAATTTGTCCAGTGGAACATGAGGAATTTTATACTGAGCAGAGTGAGAAGTTCAGATAATGTGAGTGTTGGATGACCTACATTTACACTGCTGAAAAGTGACAGGTTGCACAAATGCTGCAATAATGCAAGATAGCTCCAAAATTCTTGGTTATTAATAAATAGTATGACAATAAGCAGTGACAGTTAAATGCTTATAAATAGTTCTAATGAGGAGGCATC
The DNA here is from genome assembly GCF_041903045.1 of Epinephelus lanceolatus. Classification (NCBI taxonomy): domain Eukaryota; kingdom Metazoa; phylum Chordata; class Actinopteri; order Perciformes; family Serranidae; genus Epinephelus; species Epinephelus lanceolatus. The sequence goes on along the minus strand of NC_135743.1, from coordinate 16,508,647 downwards.
CAGAGATAGTGAGATTTGGCACAGGGCTGGCTCTAAGAACAAACTGAAACAACTTTTTAGTTCACTGAAAATGGCCAATACAAACCAATACAACAAGTGTTGTATAAACACACACACACACACACACACACACACATACATATATATATATATATATATATATATATATATATAATTTGGAGATATATTATGCGCTGTAAGCCAAATCTAAAAACATAGTGCCTGTTGTAGAAGTAAAAAAAATCCTGAATAATAGAAATCCTTTCAGCAGTGGCACAGTTCAGAGAATGCAAAATGGAAGCAATCATTGTGCTCTGCAGCACATAAAATACTTCAAATGTCAGGGATGTTCTGCAATCATTTGCTATCCTGAGTTGGTCCATCATTTGCAAAGCATTCAAGCAGTTCTTTGGTCTGCCTTCTACCAGCCACCCTCCTCTACAATCGCACTGATATAATTCACCCCTTACGTCATTTGAGATGAAATAAACGAGGTAGGGAAGAAGTGCCAAATTAAAGGAAAGGAGAAGGTGAGATACAGAAAGATGAGAAAAAAGGTGGAGAGAGTGACAAAAAGAGAGAAAGAAAAGATGCCGTTGTGAGAAACTGGGAGCATTTATGCCATACTTCGCTGCACTCAATTACCATAATTCATGCGTTAAAGCTGGCACAGAGAACAGTGCAGGTCAGTCTCGGGGTCAGTGCTCACTACAGTATTCCATTAGCAACCTCGACACATATTCACCAATCAATTACACCTCACGCAGCACATAATGATCGATCATTTTGAAGCCGGCTTAAAGCAGTGACACCAGTGCTGTGAGGTGAAGCCTTTAACAAACAAAATCTGACGAGCTGTCTGAGTGAACTTTACTTTTGCCAGGTTTCTGTCCATCAGACAACCTCAAATTCCACATAGAGACACTGTATGATTTGTTTGTGTATTTTTGTAGTTCTGGAGTAACTTTTTCTATTTATCAGGTTTCTCTTTTGTAATCCAAAGATATCTGACAGATGTGATCGCTTTGTGCTCCATGAACAGTGAGCAGGCGGTGACACAACACTTGCTCAGGTACACTAAATTACAGCAGTCTCTGTGGAAACGAGCACCTCCCTCCTGCTTCTCGTGTCGCCCTGTGGCTGTGTTTTGCAAAGCTGATGTCATCCTCATTATGCAAACAAACCTGACAAGTTTGATAGCAAGCATGAGCTATTCTAACACAATTTGAATACAGTGAGCAAATGGTTTGCTTATGTAATGTTTGTGATAATCAGGCCCACGCTTTCTATCCACCTGTTTACCGATGCTACATTGACAGGGTTTAGCTGAAAGACAGATATTTACATTGTTTGTCAGTTTGCCTGGAGGCAGTTTGTTGCAAGGTTCAGATGTCAAAGACAGTGTGCATGGAAAAGCCTCTCCTGGCATTCCCCACACTACACACATAACTACATACATATTTAGATAACAATTGAGGGAATAGGATTTGCAAAACTCAAACTACTTGGTATGGAAGTGGCATTTTGGAGATTTTGTGTAGCCTAATGATCTGACAGCATCTGGTCTCTTTGATACTGGTGCTTTTCTTTTTCCCATCCACATTTCAAATTGACAGCGTTTACTGTCCAGACTGAGGGTCTGTCAGATCGATGTCTACCCAGCTGTCGTGCAGACTATTCACCCTGTATGACAGAGCCTGAATTTTTTCGCCCTCTTCCTCTGCGCCCATTGTCTGTGACTGACAGCAGCATGATGCAAATGCATGTAACATGTTCAGGAAGTCTCAACATATCTTTAAATCCATAGCTTGAAGTGTGGAGAAAAAGGTGGCCCCCTCTTAACTTGAACAAAAGAGCAAAGTGGAGAACAAATAGCAATGACTTCTCCTCATGTCATTTAACCAGACATGCTCATAGCTCCACAAGTTATATATTAACACCGTTCTTGGAAACATTTGTGTTTTTTTTTTGTTTTTTTTACTCTGTCTCACTTTTTTTTTTATTTAGTCAAGATCGACACCCCCTCCCTGCTCCCTTTTCTCTCTGCTTTATTACTCCTGGTGCCCCTGGTTGCTGTGGCTGTCTGTGTGTTGCTATGGAGACAGAAACACATTTCTGATCGCGGTGAGTCTTCCGGCGTTTTCTTTTTTTTTCTGACAGCTTTTCATGTTCTGTCCATCTTTGGCCCCTGCCGGCTGCCACTGAGTGATGCGGGCCGTGACATCCTCTGGGGTTGTTGTAATGAATCTGCCCCCATGCCCCTCCCTTCCCTGTGCATTTGTGTGTGTCAGACTGTACTGGTAACTATCTCTCTGTTCTCAGGTATTGAGCAGTCCCTGTCTGTCCACTCGGGTGAAGCAGAGAACATCTATGAGAATCCTGAGGATGTCAGACAGGTGACGCATTCAGACGTTTTCAAAAAATAAAACACCCATGGATGAATTTCCTTGCTCTTTTTGCCCTCATCTTCCCCTCTAGTATTTAGCACTCCTTCTCTTCTCTTTATGTTACTCCCACCCTCCCCTCTCCTATCTTGTCTCTGTTGTACACTTTTTTTTGCTTTCCTCCTCTAATTCTGTTTCCCCCCTGATTTCCACTATCCTTCCTTTTCTGTCACTTGTTGTTCATTAAACCTGTTTTCTCTGCTCTCTTCCCTTCCCAACAGGCTCCCCCCCAGGGCTCAGTCTACATGGTGAGTTATTGTGTCGTCCCCCTGCGCACACACTCAAAGGCATGGTGCATGTGTGTGTTTGTGAGGAGTTGTGACACACACATCCACAAATGCATGCAGACTCTCACTCTATTGCCTCCTCCCTAAGCTGTCAGCAGATGTGTCTTCCCTCACACTTGCAGTCCTCTCCTCCAATCTGTCAGCCCTCTCTCAGATAAACCCATTGCCTATCAACTGTCACCCTTACATTAGTGGTATTAACAAATCAATCTCATTACACAGGGTACAGAGGGACATAAATCTGGCCTCAGTACCATGAGACTCTCTTTTTATCCTCCTCTTCACTGTTCCACTCTTCCCCTGCCTCCCTTCCCCCTTTCCCTCTTTATGCCAGGATCTGAAGCCAAGAGGAGAGGATGATGTCTATAAGGAACTGGAGCGGTAAGCAAAAAGCCTTGCATCACCTGTGTGTGCTTTTGTATGTTGAACTGTAGCGTGTGTATGTGTGTGTGTGTGTGTGTATGTTTGTACTGTCACTCATCTGCCCCTCACACTCCTCTCACACTCACCAATCATGCTGGCCTGAACATCACTCTGACACTGTGGCATAATATCACGCCATGCGCTGACAGGCAGCGCTCCTTCGCCCGTGTGTTGTTGTTGCGTGGGCTGTCTATGTTTGTGTTTAAGGAAGAATAAAAGAGACTGGGGGACGAGAGATTTTTGTGCGAGTTTGTCTTTGTGCTCTGTTTTCAGATACTAACAGTGTCAGAGCTGATCACCTACCCACATCTCATCCTCATCCAGCTGTCACATCCGCTCAGTTCCCAGCTGCAGCAGAAGGCCTTTATAAACAAAAGTAACAACTGAATGTCAGAGTTGGGATTTGAAGAAAAACTTCAATGCTTCAGGGAGATGCAGCTCAATTGTTTGAATGCTTTTTTTTGTATTCTATGCTATCCCTCTTTATAGGTACTTTATTACTGATTTGCTTTGTAGTGGAGAGGATTCACACAAGAGTGTAAAATGTATCTCAAATGTGTTAAGGTTAATGTTATATTGTCTCTTATGTACTTAAACATTAGGTACTGTGCCAGTTGTCTTGTACTTCTATTGATATATGTATTTAAGTGTAGTATTTCTAAATAAATATGTTGTCTGTTATGATGCTTGTCTCCAGTACATTCTTTCAACCCATTTCTGGGCGCTTTCGCCTTTGAGATTTATGGTCAGCGCAGGCTTCCGTAGTCCTTGCAGTGGAAGAATGGCCGGCTGGATGTTGCTTCGCTGTATTTTAGGGCCCCATTTACAACGAATTCACCGTTCAACGGACCAGTCTCGACCTGAAGGCAGGGCCGGGAGAAGGGTAGGGTTATCCACAATGTTTTGCATTTGTTTGAGAACAGCCGACTGCGAAAACCGAGCAGTATTTAATCTCTTAGCACTGATGTAGCTCCGGCTGCGCCCCCGGAAGTGTCATGTGTATGTTTTTGAAACCCTGCTGTCACCGCACAGCCGCCGGGGGTGACAGTTTGTAAATGAATGAAATGACAGCCGCACATCAATACGCCTGTCTTTTCATGTGCATTTCATTTCTGTCTCACCGCCACGACAACAGACAGTCAAACTTGCGGTTCTTTAACTGTAACGTTATTGCTCAATGACATTAACCTGGTAATGCTAACGCTAAGTGCAAGCAGGTGAAAGGAAACTTTGCCAAAACGGGAGAAAAAAAGACAGAAGCTGAATAGTTAACGAATAACACCAATGAACATATGACTTTACTTTAACAGAGACACTATACAGACTGTGTAATAGGAATATCTATCACCTTGTCTCTTTAAACGCCCACAGTCAATCAGTGCTACTAGCTAGCTTACATTAGCAATCTGAAAGTCAGATGTTAGCAACAGTGCTCATGTTATGAACAGCAGTCTCTCTCACAGCAGGGATGGAACTACCAACCCAGGACTCTGGAGAAACATACTGACAGCATCCTCGGTTGGGTCAGTATGGTTGTATGATTAATAATACTGTGTGAAAAAGATTTAGAAGTGCTGTTAAGTAAAGTTTGTTTTCTCCCTCCAGGCTTCAGCACTGTGGTCCCTGTCCTACTACAGTTCTCCTCTTCTTCTCTGCTATCTGTACAGGAAAGGTAGGTTGATTGAATCATGTTTGGTGGGGAACACAAGGTTTGTTCTCTGCTCATTACTGCTGTCATGACCACAGCTGAAATTATTAGAGCTATTAGTCCTTTAGTTGACCAACTGCAAACTAATGCGCAACAAATTGATATGTCAGTTATTAAGGAATAAAAAAAAACAAGCTCTGGTTCCAGAATGTGCTGCTTTTCTCTACTTTATATTTTTTTTCGCAAATTGAATATGTCTGACTTTTGGACTGTTGGTTGGACAAAACAAGACATTTGAAGCTGTCATCTCAGCAATTAATTGAGAAAACCATTGCCACATAATTGAACATGAAAATAATCATTGATATTAGCCATAGTTGTGACGTATAATCAAAACAGTTCATGTCACAAAAAGGGACAGACATGGTTGTGCAAAAGGAGGTAATCCTGACAAGCACTGGGTGACAATTTAGAATGATTATTTATTGAATTTCAGTGAAATAAAATCAGGATGTTATGTTATCTCTGCAAAATTCTATAGTCAAAAATGCTGAGCAAGGTGTAGCTATAACATTTATGTTTGATGGAAAAAAGGTTTTATTATTAATTTTATTAGGGATGGGCGTTTTAAGTAAATTTTATATTCAAGTACAAGCATTAAATTATTATTGATTACTAAACTGAACACAGTGAGATGCAAATTTAATGCTACATAGCTTGCACATTTATTTTGTTGAAATGCTTCCCAACAACGCTCTCATGCCTGGTTGCCATTATCTCTGTTAGGTTAGATTGCGGGATGTCTGACTGAAAATGGTGAAAGTAAGCGGGTGTACATATCTGTCATTTTTGTTCTATTGATATGTGAAGGTATATAAACATCACTGTGTAAACTTTTAATATAGAACCAAAGTATCAGAAAATATCCATATTACTATCATGATAATCATTTCTTCCTCGTCACCTAGGCTTACTTGCATGTAAACAGTCCCAGCTTTGTAAAAATAGCAAATTGCATTTTTTTTTTCCATATGTCTTATTGCTTTATGCTATACTTGGAGTTTATATTAAAATCTGAACTGGATATGTTTCAGTAGGAGTCTTTTTTCAGAGTTTTTGGCAGTGATGAATGTCACAAAATGTTTTTTTTTTAATTCTGTATGACATTTCTCCTTCCATTAAGGAAGAAAAACTGCCACTGGGGGGATGTTCTCTGTTCTCCTACAAGTGGGATTAATATAAAGTTAATCAACTGAATCATCCAGTGAGACTGTGCCGCAATAGAAATTAATTGCTTGAGGTTGTGTGCTACTCTGCAATGTGTAATTGAGCTTCTGATATTGATTTATGCATATGGTTGTAGGGTAGTTGTCAGACTGTGAATCTTTGTATTGGTGCCCGTTAATGAGGCTCAGGTTTAGCAGGGAATGAGAGGGGGTTCATTTGGATGTCTGTGTCATCACTTCTTTGTGTATTTTTAGGTTACATCTGCAGCAGCAAGCTGGTTCCAGTGAGTCAGTATGTGGGAACAGTGCTGGTGTGTCTTCTAGGAGTGGCCTGTCTTAGAGGTGGGGCACCAGATTTCAACTAACTGGCATGCGATGACTAATTCTATTCTTTCATCTTTTACATATCACAACATATGCTGCATATTCTGCATGCCAATAAGATTTCATTAACATTGAGCTTGTTACACAAGGTCTATACCCACAAAGCATACTAAATGCACCCTTGAGGCTTTGCAGCAAAATGCTGTTTGTGTTTTATGTGTACTGTTTAGCCTATATCTCTCTGTGTTTGTGTTTTCTTTCTGCCTCCCTTCCATCTTTCCTTTTCTCTTCCAGGGTGGGGGAGATGGAAAAACTCTGAGTATCTACAGTTTATCTCCGTTCTTGAAGAAACCAAGAAGAATCACACACCATCAAACAAGGTAAGATCATGGCAACTCCATACAATCACCGTTCATCAGGATTTGCTGTCGGTGTTCTCCATCTTTTGGGGTATAAGGTGACAAAAGAATAATTACAAATGTGTTTGTAGGTGTCCTTAATGCTGAATTCAAGGAATTACTTTTTTTCCAGAAAAAACTGAGGTGCTACGACTTTGACTTCTCGTATTGGCCTTCAGATTTCAGCTGGACGGAAGTCAGCAATCCGTACGTTTTTGCTTTTATATAATATTGCCATTTGAAATGGCCGTGTGTTTGCTGCAGTTCTATTCCCTTCAGGGTCAGTTCATTATGAATACATGCACTCACAGCACTGTGAAGAACATTGGATAAATGCGCCCACGGAATGTCAAATGCTTTGTGGCTCATCTGTTTCATTATAAGCCTTTGACTCTGTGTGTGACAGAAAACTATCCAAGGCTGGTGTTTCACTGCTAAAGCCCGAGCCCAGATTAAGAGGAGCAGCAGACAACGTCCTCAATTCTGTGCGCACTCTACCATGCCACATCATCAGGTAAATGTAGTTTATGTAGCATGATCCAAAAATTAAGACTGTGTGTGACTCCAAGATGACACTGCAGATTTGGTACAATTATCACAGTAAGGGGATAGATAATGTCTGCTTTATAGAAGGTTCCATCATATTTCACCACAATTCACCCTTTTTATTTCAGGAAAATGTAAAGTATTTGCCCAGTGGTATACAGAGTCATCATCTCTGTTTTTTCCCCTCTCCAGTTTTCTTATTGCCCACTCATTTGGGAGGAGGATGCTGTACCCCGGCTCTGTAGGTTTACTGCAGAAAGCCATGAGGCCCATGCTCCAGCAAGGCCAGGCTAGGTTAATAGAAGAGGTAGGGATAAAAAAACAACACACACCCATTCTCTAACTGTCTATACTCACTTTAATAAACGCTGATCATCATTCTCTGTCAAAATGCCTCCATTTTGTCACAGTTTGAAGGCCAGAGGAATAAGCTTGTGGCCTGCGATGGCAACGAGATCGACACAATGTTTGTGGATCGAAGGAGAGACAGCGGACAGAATGGCCAGACTCTGGTTAGTGTCTGCAGTGATTTGCTGTGTTATTGTCCTCAGGCTTGTTCCAGGGTCCCACAAATCTCGTGTCACATCGGTCTCTTGAATTGTCTGAATTCTGCCACAGGTCATCTGCTGTGAGGGGAACGCAGGCTTCTATGAAGTAGGCTGCATGAACACTCCACTGGAGGGTGAGAAATCTGCCACTACACAAGAGTGATAAGATATTTTATAATGCCAAAGCACATAATTTATATTAGTCTGATATTGTTGTGTTTCAAGTATCATGCTGTACTTAAATCTTGTGTTTATGTGCACTGCAGGTGGCTACTCTGTACTGGGCTGGAACCACCCTGGCTTTGGAGGAAGTACAGTAAGCAGTGTTTTCAGTTTTGGTTCTACAGCCATAAACTAAAATTAGCTTACAGTGTATGCCTGTGGTTCTCATAGTCTTAATACAATGGGGAAACAATGGCATGTTGAAATTCTGGTTTCAGTTTGACACATTGCACAAGAGGCCAAGCACACTCCCTTGGTTGATATTAACTGTGTAATGGAATTCAACACTGAATATCTGTTAACTCTTCGTTAGTACATTGTTCCGTAGGTGGTTTGAGTGCTACTGTGATGTTTGATAATGCATGGATGTTGCTTCACTTGTATTTTTCTGCCAGGGAGTTCCATTCCCCCAGAATGAAGCCAACGCCATGGATGTAGTGATCCAGTTTGCAATGCACAAACTGGGCTTCCAGCTCACTGACATTGTCATCTATGCCTGGTCCATAGGAGGATTCACAGGTACACAAAGACCAGAACAGTATATGATTAATGGGCACTATGCTATAAATGTAAATTGTGTTATTTAGTCCTTCGTTCATGGTTCTGCTTATCCCCTGCTCCTCATTTTGTCCCTTTATCTCTCCATGTCCTTTCTTAGCCAGCTGGGCAGTGATGTCATATCCAGAGATCCAATCGGTAGTGTTGGACGCCTCCTTTGATGACCTCCTGCCGCTAGCCCTCAAGGTCATGCCTGACAGCTGGAGTGAGTCAGGATTATACACTCTATAAATTGTTTACAGTTGGGAGCTTTGTTTTCGCAAATGAAACATTTTGGTTCTCTCTTAGGGCCGTTGGTACAACACACAGTTAGGCAATACATGAACCTCAACAACGCCGAGCAGCTTCTCAAGTGAGTGTGTATTTATAGTGACACTAATCATAAAAGTCAAAGTCCACATCATTGAGCATTACGCAACATATTGGAGTGTAATTGTGAAAATGACTTTTGTTTTTTTTTTGTTGGTGTAGCTCACAGCGATGTGGCTGATGACTAACATGTCTACTTCTCTTCCTCCTGCAGATATCAGGGACCAGTGCTACTGATTAGGAGAACCAGAGATGAGATCATCACCACAACGTGAGTTCCAACAGTCCAGCATAAAATGTATTAGTGTATCGTGTAGCAGGTTTGCTTCCCAGTGGGTTTGCACAAGCTTGAGTGCTCTACAACGGTTCAGTTAAAAAGAACTTCTTTTTTTTATTTTTTTGCCCTTGACGTCGGACTGACACAAAAAAGGTTCTCTATAATGAAAAGAAACCCATCATCCACTGAGGCACAACAGCTTTTTTCTTCTCTGTTTTTTTGATAGGAAACATTTTTTCTTGTCATGAAGCAGTCAGTGACATTTTGCCAAGTAGTTAAAGAAGTAATATTTTGACCTTCCTAGCCAATCATTTGATTGGCTAGGAAGGTGCAAGTCATTCATTGTTATTAATTTATAGGGGCATTTCAACCCAAAATCAAAAAATATATATTTTCCCTCTCACCTGTATTGCTGTTTATCAGTCTTGATTGTTTTGGTGTGAGTTGCCGAGTGTTGGGAGATAAGGCCACAGAGATGTCTGCCTTCTCTAGAACATAGTGGAACTAGAAGGCACTCAGCTTGTGGTGCTCAAAGTGCCAAAGATACACTGAAGAAGTCAACAGCAATGTCTCTTTACAGAATCATAACCCAGTTACTCAAGATAATCCACTGACCTTGTTGTGAACAGTTTCATGTAGGAACTATTTTCTTTTTACCAAACTACACCTGTCAATCATGTCACAGCACAGAAGGAAGTGTGCACTATGTATTTGTGAGTTCAGGGTGAACTGTCCTATTAACTGTGGCATGATTATGCACATCAGTATTCTATATATACAGTAGATGCATGGTAAATGGCATGTCATTTTCTGTATGACATGATAGCACTTTACCCCCCAGAGTAGTTGTATAATAGTTGAACATGATTGTAAACACTCAGTCACACAAGAGAACTACCCAGCACTTGAATCCTCCACCGTTTCTAACAGCAGTTGTCAGTATGATGAGGGTTAAGTGCCTTGATGGTTAATTCAGATGAAGGATAAAGCATTCAATTGCCTACTCAGTGATCACAAGACCACTGACAGTCATATTAAGTTGTACACTGTGTATTACAGAGGTCCAGAGGATGTCATGTCTAACAGAGGCAACGACCTCCTGCTCAAACTACTACAATTCAGGTTGGTCTTCTTATTTTCAAACACCTAATTTCAGTACTCTCATTGTTGGATACAGTCACTATATTTGGACACAATAGATTCGGTAAGTGCTGATGTCATTTCCCTGCATAGGTATCCAAAAATAATGACAGATGAAGGGATTAGAGTCGTCAGGCAATGGCTGGGATCCTCCAATCCCTTAGAAGAAGGTATGTGTGACCACTATTTCACTGTGTCTGACACTTTTAGTGGCTTTTAAAGGGTACTTTTTTCCCCAACATGGACCCTATTTTGCATATTTTAGTGTCTAAGAGGGGAAAACAACAATTTTTAAAACGGTCCAGTATTGAGCAAGCCTGCTGCAGCTGGCAGCCGCATAACAGGCTGCAGTGTGGACACTCTGGGCACATTTGCACTTTCAATTTGTGTCCACAGAATGCCTTTGTTTTTGCCACTGGCTCGCTCAGATTATTAGTAAGTTTTCTGACAACTTATGTAAAGGATTCCGGCACAGATCAGTCTTTTTGGTAAAGAATTAAATCCTTTTTTTAAAGCCACAAACTGGCTGTTTATCGCTTTCGCCAAACCCACCAGAGTCCATTTAAATAAACAGTAATTTTATCATTGTAAAACACACTTCCCTCAAAGATAAAGAAAACAAAATAAAACTCACAGAAACTGTCTTGGTTTGTGTTTCCATTATTTCCACAATTACCAACTCTGGTTTGGTTTAAATTAACCCTTAATTCACCCATTTAGATGTAAAAATATGCTGGCTCTATGCACACTAAAATGACAGGTTATTTAAATAGAGTCTGGTGTGTATGGCGATTTAAGGGCTGTTTCTGGTACTCTTCACAAAAAGGGTTTTTCCCATTTGGTAATTAGATGTAAATCACTGGAAAATGGGGTCCACATTAGAAACCATTGAACTTACCATTTAAACTCTGCAGTTTTTTGTAAATTTGTACTCAACTTATTGTGTTAAACTGATGAAGAAATGTGTATGTCACTCTTTCTGTGCAGCATCTGTGTACAGTGGCTATGAGGTGGACGATGACTGGTGTGTGTCTGTGCTGCAGTCGTATCAGGCAGACAGAGATGTTTTGTTTCCATGGAGTGTTGGTAAGCCCCTGGGTCCTCTCAAATTTACTAGGCAAATACACTGCACAGAGCACTACCCTCATATACGCATTTCTCTTACATGACCTCACACACTCTGTTATGTATCTGTTACCAGGTGAGGACATGACTCTGGAGGGAAGGCGGCAGCTGGCTCTTTTCTTGGTGAGGAAATCTTTGTTATCCGTGCACTCAATCTCCATGTGTACAGTTGTTTCTTCTGTCTCGTTTAAAGGGCAGCCACCTGTTGTCTTTATCATACTGCTCTAAATCAGGATACAAAGTCTAATTTCCTTTACTACAATAAGCCCCATTTTCCTGTTTAAGGTTGGCTTCCCTCCCCTCTTCTCTCACACTCAAAAAAAGAAAACATCACAGCTATTCACAGACATCATTACCACTGAGGAACACTATTCTGGTCGCCATAGTAACCAGCTCACCTGTGCTCTCAGGTTGACTGGTGTAATATATTTCACCGCGCTCAGCTTATTGAAGTCATTTAACATCAAACAAGAGCAGTGCCATCAATTACAGCTAATGCTATGCTTTTCCTCCCTCGGTAATTCCTTCTGAATTAGGCTTTATTCACCTCCCGTGTAAACCCTTAAGAGATGGGAGAGATTTGTAAGGCACTGAGCCAGAAAGACTGAACCTAATATAATCAAGTTCTGCACTTTTTGTTCATTGCCCTCCCACACCTCTCATTCTCCATTCCTCCTCCATCCCCGCTGTCTTTTCTCTCTCTCCCAGGCGCGGAAGTACATGCGAAACTTCGAAACAACGCACTGCACCCCTCTCCCCGCCTCCGAGTTCCACTCACCCTGGAGACTGTAAAGAAAGATGGATGGATGGATGGATGGATGAGAGGGAACGTGCGGCAGAGGATTTGGATGGCCTGTGGTCCAGAGCGTGTTCCTGGCATGGTGTGAATGTATTACTGTGATTTTGTTCCAGATTTTTCTCGAGACAGATACGTTGTCATGTATAGTGTTGCTGTGGTGGCAACTGGAAAGATCTGGTGTACTACCCCCCGCCTGCCCCCACAAACCTGTAAAATATGGTACATCTTTTTATTTGAGGTTAGTTTTTATTCTTCCTTTTAGTGTTTGTCTCCAAAAAAATAAAAAGGATGCATTTATGTAAATGCACAAGCCATCTCTCACTCCTTCCATTGTTCCCTCTTTGGCTGTATTTGTAAAGAAGCAATTATTAGTAGGAACACATCGCTACAATTTAAATAATAAAAGTAATCTTAACAGTAGAGGAGTTTTAATCTTTAAAAATGCAGCCAAAGTGTTCAAGCTTTTCAGGTTTATTTCTTTTCTGTGGACACTATCTTTATGAAAAATAAGCTGTATCCTAAAATGATGCTCTTACATGTCCTATTAAATATGCTGAATAAAATGTTTGACATAAGGGACTGAATTCATTTGCTCATTACTCGATACAAGTGTTCAACAAATTGCACAGACTTTCAAGAGACTGAGATTAATAGATTGCCTCGGAACAATACGCTGCTGAAGACAATTGTCTGTCATAAGAGCTTTATTTAATTCCCTCCGTACAACAATCAACTTGGAAAATGAATATGAAAATTAATACACCGACAAGAAAAACGTGGAAATAAATCTTGATTTACATAATGCTAAGGGGATAGTCACATCATTTTCTTGAAGTTGTCCATGGCTTCTTTTACTTTTTCGAGCTCGGTTTGGCTCTGCCTTAGCTGTGGAGAAAAGGAAGTAATTATTTATCACAAATTCACATGTCTCACACCCAGAGAAACCCTGCGAGTCGATTTCTTTTTCTCACCTTCTCTGCATCCTGCTCCTGCACCTTCAGTGGCACTTTCTCTTTGTAGTCACTCTTTGCCATCTTCTCTGTCAGTTTCTCCATCTGTTTCTCCAAGTCACCTTTCTTTGCCATCAGCTTGGCCACTTCCTTCTCCACGTCAATAAGACCCTGGGGTAATTAAAGGTGAAGTGAAGAAAAGGGCGACAGTTGGAAATTATGGTCTTGTCAGTAAAGGAGGGACAGCGGAAACACGGGGCTCAAATTCAAGTTTAAACCCAGTTAAAAAAGTATTTCTAGCATATTTACCTGCCCTGATTACCAGCTAGACGAGGTGCATTCATGATCTTAGACAATTAGGTTGTCGTTAAAGGCTCTGTATGTGACATTCAGATTGTTAATATCGCATCAAACCACTACTTGCTGTGAACAGATATAGTGGACTGATGGCGTCCTGAACAGAGAATGTGATCAAAGCTTCTCTATTCTTTATTGTGGAAAGCCAGTCTGGCTGCGTGTGCATGTGAGTCCTGTATCCCACTGGCTACACTGGCAGCCTGCCACTGTGCAACATGCTCATTGGAGGTGTCACGAGAACTGATACTTTGGTACCAAGTCGTAACGGTGCTTGTTTTTCTCCAGTACCATAGGTAGCAGGGATGCAATTCTTCAGACCTGACGGGGCACCATATGTCTACAAATGTTCTATTCATTTATTCATTTTCCGTAACCGCTTATCTTGTTGGGGGTTGCAGGGAGGCTGGAGCCTATCCCAGCTGACACTAGGCGAGATGCGGGGTACACCTTGGACAGGTTGCCAGACTATCACAGGGCTGACACATAGAGACAGACAACCATTCACACCCACAGCCAAGTCAGAGTCACCAATTAACCTGCATGTCTTTGGATTGTGGGAGGAAGCTGGAGTACCCAGAGAAAACCCACACTGACACACGGAGAACATGCAAATGCCACACAGAAGGGTTCTAACCCCCCACTGCGATCTAAAACCAGGAACCCTCTTGCTCTTACCCCCTTTTTTTCTGATCATGAGAGATGAAAAATGTTCCACCTTTGATAAAACGCTGCACTTGTCACTGTCAGATTTCACCAAGCTGTCCAATCACAGTGGAGGAGGTGGGACAAGTAGCCTACTGCAAAGACCAACTGTCACATCTTGCATGTACAAGTGCTGAACAACAACAGAGGAGAAATAAGTGTATAACTGTAGGCTGTATATTAGTATATGTTTCCTCGATATATGTATTTCACTGATATTGGAGCAGAGGAGAAATAAGTGTATAACTGTAGGCTGTATATTAGTATATGTTTCCTCAATATATGTATTTCACTGCTATTGGTATCGACGACTACATTTCTGGTATTGTGACAGGCGAAGTGCTGTGGTTACTGCTGTTAAAGCTGTCCTGACCCATGGTGGTGGAAAGCATTTTGATAATGGGTGGGCTTGACGAAATCTGAGATAACTCAAGAGGAAGAGATTTTAAACTTATTTCTACTGAGAAGAAAACTGGAGCGTATGGAAAGGAGGTGGTTAGGGCATCCATTAAACCAACCAAGGAAGCTTAAGACTCAACATGTTTTAGTCTATCAAATGTTGGACACGGATACAAAGATACTTCTCTGCCAACAGTTTTGATGATCTGCTCAACAAGATCCGGCCCTGTGGTGCTCACGCCAGGAAACACAAAACTCCAGTAGATGTGTCAGAGAGGCTCGCTGAGACTACCCTATCACATTGTGTGACAAAACATGATGGTGTTGATGACATTACAAAATTCTCCTGGTGTGCGACATGAAAGCAAGGTGTCGAGCCACATTCACCTTTGTTGAAAATTAGTCATTTCTGTTGAGCAACACTTATCAAAAGTGTTAGGTACCCAATTATACATCGGGCTCAACTGACTTGCAATTGTAAGAAAAAGTAGCATTTGACAAACATCATCATGCATCAACACAATGTGTCTAAAGAAGCTAAAATAAAACCAGAACTAATATATTTACACATCAGGTCTGGGATAGAAGGATGGGAGAAACTAAAATTGAACAGATTACCGGCCCTCACCTTGAGCATAAGGTTGACAGTACATCTGTCAGACGCGATAGCCACAGCACAGCCTCCTGGGACAGGCTGGTTAGCTGTCACAGGGATGACGGCCTGAGAATAAGACAAGGTCTG
Organism: Epinephelus lanceolatus; assembly: GCF_041903045.1. Taxonomy (NCBI): domain Eukaryota; kingdom Metazoa; phylum Chordata; class Actinopteri; order Perciformes; family Serranidae; genus Epinephelus; species Epinephelus lanceolatus. The sequence continues at coordinate 16,493,223 of NC_135743.1, read as the reverse complement.
AATCTGCAGACTGTACTTCTGCACCAAGGACACAGTCGCAGAGTCTAGGCACTGGAGGTAGCCTGGAGAGAAATGGGCAAATTGAAGTTTAGGCATCATAAAACTTGTTGACAAGATACATTCAGAATTCAATACAACCTGTGCTTGAGACAATTAGTGTTGACAGAAACAGATCGTTGTTTATGTACCGCCACATGTACTGGCTTAAGGGAAAGACACTTATTCAGGTCATTGATCAAAAGTAGCAACACCATGATGTCAAAATATGTATTGAAGTTTTATGTATTACAATGCATCACCTCAAAGTAACAAATATATTACATATAAAAGCAGTGAAGTATGAAGTAGCATTAAATGGAAATAATCATGAATACTACAAATACCTAAAAACTGAATTCAACTACCAGCTTAGCGACTTTTCACCACTTATCATATTCATTCATCGGGGCGAGGAGTGTGAGCCTCGTACAGTGTTTCAAAAATTCCCACAAGAGAGGTGGTGAGTAAATCATAGACCACAGTAACAGTGTACAAAAATAAAGTATGGGAATTACACCCAGGCTGACAAATGCTGGAATTTCCCTTTTATAATTGAGATAATTAACAGTTCGCCTTAAACCAAGATTTATTTTAGAGCAACTTTAATGATTTAGCTTGTGTGTGTCGTGTCTTACAGTCAGCTCTGGTCTTGGTCAGGTTGTAGTCGGCCCTCAGTGACCGGATCGTCTTGATCACAGTCATTACGAACTCCATGTCACGGTCGACTTCCTCGCTGTTCCAGCAGAACTACAACAAGTCACAGAAACACATATTTCTCACAAAGAGATGTCACAATGTCTGAAACTGCAACTTTGAAAATGAAATGTTCTTCAGTTCTGACCTGGATGGTCATTTGCACATCACAGAGTTTTTACCAACCCTCATTCACCCCTGCCTCATCTCACCTCCTCTGTCTCAGGGTAGGATGTGACGCAGATGCTGGGGGGATCGCTCTCAGGTCGTCGACGCGGTAACCTCTGGTAGAGTTCCTCAGTGACGAAGGGCATCACAGGAGACAGAAGGCGCAGGCCGACCTCTAAACAAGTATAAAGGGTCTGTCTGCACACCAGGGCCTGTCTCTGGTTGCTGCTGTCCTCCTCTGCCTTACTGAACACTGGTTTCACACTTTCCTGGAGGACAAGACGAGTGGGAGGGAAGAGACGAGGAAAAAGTTGTTGAATTTGTTGTGGTACACAGTTTTTCGCAAAACATAAACTTTTTACCTGCCCTCGCTAGGGCTGCAAAATTCTTGGAATATTTGAGGTGGAAACTTCCCATGGGTATTAACAGGAATTTATGGGAATCAAAACAACGGGAATAAAATGGACAAGTAGACATTATCTTTTTACCATATAAGCACTTATTTTAGAGATACACCTTTTTTTTTTGGCTAATTTCGATTTCAGATTGTTTGGATGCCTGACCCATTCTTCTTTTTTTCTTCTTCTTAAGAACTAGAATTGACAGCATTGACAAAAACTTTCGTAACTTTTCTTTCCATTGACTATTGAATAACATTTTCTCCCACACTGCGCCAGGCTACAGGACCTTCTCTCACTCTTGATCAAGCACATCTCAAAATAAAAAAGTGCTCCAGTTTGCCAGACAGTTTTTTGTACAAATAAAATCCAACTGAAAATGAATTGCAGCATATCCCACTTTGTCTCACATTTTACTTTCCCAAAAGAGCCTCAGGTGAAGCAGATCTGTACATGCTCAAAACAAATTATTCACATATCAGAGAAGAAGAATCAGAGAAAATAGTAGGAAATGTATGGAGAGTCAACTATTTATTGTACCTAAAAGTATGCATCCATTTATTCAAACCTAATTATGAAAGAGTATCTATTCACAAGAATTTGAAATTGTGCATAATGCATATTTTAACTTCCACTCCTATAGCAAACAGCATCCTCCTGCCTGCTCCACACTGTGTGCATGGTGCAAGAGGAGAGAGTCGCTATGACGATAGCTGTCTGTACCACTGTGCACATGATGTGAACCATCTTGTGCACATGCATGTATATTTGATAAAGACAGAATCTGCTGTATCTGAGACTGACTGGCTGGTCACTGGTCATGAGTGATCAAGCTGAAAATCGGTCGATTCTGGTCACCACTGACCGATCACTGCATCTCTAACTAAAGGGGAGCATGACCTAAATTAAGAATTCCAATGTTATTTCCATGTTCTAGGAAAGTTCAATCAATATTAGTGAACATGAGCTACTCTCTCTCACAGCCAGAAAACACAGAAGTGCGTCTCAAACTTGTGACATCATCTAGTATAAAGGTTGCAGCTGCTCCATAAAAAATGAATGGAAGCCTGATTTTGTGGACCCACAGAATGTTTGCTTTTTTTATATCAATATGAGATTTACTCAGTCGTAGTGTTCTCAGTTCTGAAGTAGATGACGTACCCATATACTCAGAACATTACCCTGGGTGCTCTCAGTATCACCTAGAGCATCTTTCCCAGTTCATTATCAATGTTGCAGTTCCTAACTTTCTACTTTATGAAATCACAAACTTAGGTTTTAGCACTCTAGTTGTTGAATTTGGGAGTTGTTCGTGTTTACTAATATCTTTGGACTGTCTTAGACCACGGGAATTATATGTATGAACTTTGAAAATGGGCGTAATTCTCCTTTAATGTATCACATATATACAACGGAAAATGAGCCATGTGATGAGTTAGCTACGTTAGCTCACAAATTAACTAATGGGCAAAGCCAACAGTGAGCTGTGTGCAACTTAGGGTCTAAAGTGAAAAACTAATTTATAAAGTAAATGTTTTACAATAAAGGATGTAGATTAATAAATTTCCTCAATTAGCATGCTAAATCAAGCTGCGTCCCACATGGTATTAGCTCGCTAACAAAAACTAGCAGAGGGTGTTAAAAAGTAATAAATTGTGTACTTTTCTTTAGGCTGCAATCTGCTGGTTCCCTGAAATATCATAAAAACATAAAATATATTCACTCCATTAACATAATTAAAACTTTACTGAGAGCATGTAGTCTTTTGGCTCAGATAGTGCAGTAATGTTGGCAGCAGTGTGGGCTGCACATGTGTAGGGAGGATGCACTGTGCATGCAGAGGGTTGTGATTTTACTTCATTGCTCTTTAATGGCATGCTGGCAAATGATCTGTACATGTGATGGAGGAGTGCACTGCTGAATGCACATGAATGGTTACAACCCAATCAAACTGACATATTTTTTTGAAGAAGTGTTCCAGACCTCCAAGACCTTGTATTTTTATGTGCATTTATAAATGGACCTGGGACGCCTAGTGGCCTCAAACTTTCTTACCAGGTACACGTCACAGAGCTCGTACAGCCAGAAGTTGTAGACGGCTGTCGTGATGGTTGGGAAGTCGTAGGTCTTGAAGCCATTATCACAAAGAGCAACAGCAGCACTCAGCCTAGACAGAATCCACCTGTCTGATACGCTCTCCTCTCCACACAGCTGAGGGGATTGAATGAAGTGCAAACAGAGGAAGAGATTCAGTTAACTCCTGTACTGGGTATCTCCCAAATGTCAGTGTTTTTGAATACAAAGCAGGGCAGCACAAGGGCAAACTTAACCCCCAGTTAAATAATTGTAACAAAAAAACTGTTTTACTAGACATTTACTTAGTCAAAATATGGTGTGTGTGTCATTGGATGAATATAAATAAGTTTGGATCAGTGCTTGTTTGTGTTCTCTGAGTCCTTCATCTTTTCTCCTGGTCTCACCTGGGCTTTCTCTGATGGCACAAAGTTGTCTCCCAGTGTCTTCATGGCAAACTTCACAGCGTTCCACAGTTTGTTGCAGAAGTGACGGTAACCCAAGATGCGGTTGACATCCAGGTTGATGTCCCTACCTAAGAGACACACACAGGAATAAAGGTTCATTTCAGTGCATAATAAAATAGATTGATTTTGCAGAAATTGACCTTGCGCTGACTGATTGTAATGCTGCTTTCCTAACGTTTTGATATATTTTATGTAGTCAAGGTTGAGATCCAGGCTGCTGGCCAATGGAGGCACAACAAGGGAGAAAGTAAGAAAAACAAAAAATAAGACAAATGAGTTCACCTTGGCTAGTGTAGGCACACAGGGCGAACCGGAGAGCATCTGTGCCACACTCTGGGATGCCATTTGGGTAGTCTGACTTCTGGCCCTGCTTTGCTTTCTCCACCTCCAGTGGATCCAAGTTGCTGTCTGTCAACAGGGCATGAAGACCCTAGAGGGGAGGGGGATGGATAATAAGGAGCGATGTCACCACTGAAATGCAAAATGTGCTCAATTTTCTCTTTTCATCCTGAGAACCTTTCAATTGCTTTATGTTTTAACAGGCAGGAAAGGACCTTTTAAAGGGTATTATTATTAAGGGTAAAGTGCAGTTTACTACAAGTCCTTCAGTGCCCTCTAGAGGACAAGTCTGCTTCATCTCACTGAACAGTTTCCACCCAGCTGGTGAAGAGATTGATGGCCTCAATAAAAGCTTGTTGGAAGCAGAAAAGGGTGCTTAATAAAGCTTACATAAGAATATAGGCCCCAGGGGAGCAATGAGCGCGTGGTGACCATGTAAAAGACGACCCAAATGGGAGCGAGGAAAGACAATATGTATGCGCGAATCTGAACATGCATCAAAGCGTGATTAGGCTTTACCTCTAGGGAGATCCCTGTAATGACGTCCAGAGGGTCAATGACGTTGCCCAGAGATTTGCTCATCTTCCTTCCGTGGGCGTCCCTCACAACTGCGTGCAGATAAACCTGTAGGAAAGCATTATCATTACTTAGTCCTGTCTTTCTAATAACACTAACATCACATCCTGTTGTGTAATGTTCCAGTGTTGGCAGTTTTGATTTGTCTCACCTCTTTGAAGGGCAGCTTGCCGGTCAGTTTGAGACCCATCATCACCATACGAGCAACCCAGAAGAACAGGATGTCATGACCTGTCTCCAGCAGGGTGCCAGGGTAGAACACATTCAGGTCTTGCGTCTAAAGGAAGACCACAATTAGCAACTGTTATGATGGAAAAACATTAGCACACTGAGGCAACAAATGTTTTAAAAGTCATGTCTTATACAGATCACTGTAAAACAGATGTGAACCAGATTAATATATTAGTGTTCAAAGCATATTCAGTTTATAGACTTTTCTGTATCATATATTTTGCAGTTTTAGAGCAGTGTTTTACTAGGGCTAGGTACCATCCCCACTGCCCACTAGATAAGCATACTTTCTGTTGCTGTGTCTCCAGAGCCACTTTAATCAGCGATTGGACCGTTAAAGGTCTGCTCAGTTAACAGGTGCTAATGCAGCAGAGGCCAACATCCAACACCGAACTGTTAAACAGTCCCAACAAACTCACATTGACACCATAACTGCTGGACTCTGTTATTAAACCCATTAACAAGCATTAGGTAATGTTCACCACAGGATGCTAACAGTTAGCCCTGTCACTGTGTGCATGTGCAGGTGGACTCTCTGTCCCTGGCACGGAGCTCACACTCCCGCAGTAGCAACAACAACCCATACAGTCTGTGCTGCGGTGAAGTCAAGAGCTACGTATTTGACAGCGTTGGCAGTTCAGCTTGTCGAGATGCCGCCAAAACGTTCAAAAATATGGCTATGCTACATGCCACTCCATTCACACTATGGGTATCTAAATGAAGCACTCTGTCGGTATCGGTGTCAATTTAAGGGTACTGGTATTGACTGATTGTTTTAAACGATACCGATCTCTAGTTTCTACTGCAGAAGATATCCTCTCTACCTACTGCACAAAAAGCGCCATGTGTGTCTGTAGAAAAGGTGGTTGACCTCAGTCTTTTACCTCATTAGGCCACCCGAAAATGGAGAAGGGGAAAATGCCAGATGAGAACCAAGTGTCCAGAACATCCTCATCTGAAACACAGGAACAAAACTTATCTCGTCTCTATGAATATGGAGCAGACTTAATTACATTAGGTGAATCTGTGTAGCAGCAAAACATGGACTGATTAGATAACCTTTACAATAATTGTGGTAACGAGGCCGCTAAATTAAGAAGCCTTCAATCTTACCCTGTCTCAAGGTAATTTTGTCAGCAGACACATTAAAGCGCTTTGCTGCCCTCTCTCTGGCCTCTTCTTCTGACCTCCCACTCACCCAGTAATGACCGTCCATGTCCTGCAGGGAATAAAAAACAGGGTGGATAAATAAAAGAAGCAGGCAAAGAAATGTGGAATAACAACACAAATAGCTTTTATCTGTCATCTGAAAGCCTCCAGACCTTGACAACAGTGACAGACATCATCCTACCTCTCCTGGTTTCACGGAGGGATCGTTGACAGTGACGAAGTAAGCAGGAATACGGTGACCCCACCACAGCTGCCGAGAGATGCACCAGTCCCTGACAGGAAGATGGATGGATTAAATCTGAAACATGACTTACAACACGCTTGATTGTGCAAAACAATCTATCTCTAGAGCTGAAAAAAATTATTTGATTAATTAATTCATTATCTGACCAACAATTAACTGAATTGCAACTATTTTGACAATTTACTATTTATTATTATCATTTTTCTAGTAAAACTGTCATTTTCTGGTTATAGCTTCTCAATTGTGATTTGCTGTTTTTCTCTGTCTTGTATGGTAGTGAATGAATATTTTAGAGTTTTTGATTGATGGTCCAACAAAACAAGCAGTCTGAAGAAACTAGACTAGAATATTTGACAGATCATCAAGAAAGTATTATCTGATACTGAAAATAATCATTTGTTGCAGCCCTACTATTGTAAGATTAGTTACAACAGGGTTCCTTTAGCATAGGGCTTACGACTTTATTAGATGCCACACGGACTGAAATTTAAAACCAATTTTACCATAACCAAAATGGAAGCGAGAGAAAAAGACAGACCAAAAGTTTATTGTAACATAAAGCATGACTTTTTTGGGAAATACCTGACATTTGTTGGCAGGTTGTCTTGGCAATTTTGTGTTTCTCACTCTGCAAGTTCTCACACTGTGCCAAGTTTAGAAAAACTTTTTGCATAAAATACACTGAGCCTCGTATGCATTGCCTTATACAAGTTTCAGCAATGCTGCAAAATCTTGTTAAATGGCAAATTTTCATTAAATTTGGACTTCTCCATGGTAGTAGAGCTAGCAGACAGTGGGTCCTCTGCTCTGAGCATACTAGCCAGAAACAAAATGAGTGTTGTTTCTGCTATTCCTTATCTGTATGACTTTAATGTGAGAGGCATTCGGTTAATTAATTTTTAAAAATAGATGACACCAATTATTTTGAGACTTTACAATGCAACATCAGAGACAAAAAGATTGCTAAAATTCAGCTTCCCATGCCTGAGCATTTTTAAGAAATAAAATACTTATTTAAGACATTTTAATGCCAGTTAAGGCCTTACTTTTAGATGGATGAATTTAATCTCTTTTAAGACTTTTTAAGGACTTTTTAAGCATTAAATTTTAAATACTTAATGGCCAGGATTTCAGTGTAAAGGCCAAAAGTGCAGATACTGTATTGTTCAAAATCAAAGTAGTCACTGTGATGACACTCTGTCATATATGAAATTGGCCATAAAAGGGCTGTAACTGCTCAGATCTATTTTTAAGTATAAACTAGGAGACATATATTTAAAATAAAGGGATAATTACCTGATATTGTCCATCCAGTTGAACCACGTCTTGAGGTGGTGATCGGGGATAATTTTGAGCCGTCCCTCTCTGACAGCATCTGCGGCCTGCTTGCCCATATCTGTGCAGTTCACATACCACTGCGGCTTCATCAGCGGCTCCACAATGTCCTTGGAACGACTGATAGGGCAGATTTACAATGGGGCTTAAAGGATGATCCTGAATGGGATGAAAAGATCTAAAACAAGAATAACCTGTGTTCTACTTATGCACACATGAACCTCACTTTACCTGCAGACTGGGACGACCATAGGGTTGTCTTTGATCTCTTTAAACTGGCCTCTGTCCTTGAGAGCCTGCAGCACTGTCTTCCTGGCCTCAAAACGCTTCATGCCCTGGGGGAGAGACAGAATAGTTAAAATGAAAAGTTAAGACATAAAACTGCCAAACCCAGCAAAGTATGAAGGAGCCCGACTTTTAGTGTCACAGTGGAAATGCACACACTGCAGGGGGAAGGACGATAATGAGACACTATACCAGGAAGGGAGGGGGCACGTTAATGAGCAGGCCGTTCTCGTCCATGATGTTGATGAAGGCCAGATTGTGTCTCACTCCAACCTCGTAGTCATTATGGTCATGGGCTGGGGTGATTTTGACAGCACCTGAACAGAAAATGGTGAGGAGGGACAGGAGAGGCAGAGAGGAGAAAAAAAGAGTACAGCCATAATAAGGAAAGTGGCCAGGCTTAATGACTTGTTATGATTACATATTCTCAGCACACTGCAGACCCACAGGCAGATTGTCTCTCTCTGTAACTATGCATACCTGTTCCAAAGCTCATGTCCACAAAGTCATCGAAGACAACCGGCATCTTGCGGTCACAGAAGGGGTGCAGCACCGTTTTCCCCTTCAGATGCTGATATCTGGGGTCAGCAGGGTGGACAGCTACAGCAGTGTCTCCCAGCATGGTCTCAATACGAGTTGTTGCCACAATCACTTCCTCGTCTACGCAACAGAAAAAAAATGTGAATACGATGGTACAGAAGTGGCACAAGCAGCCTTTGTTAAACAAAATATCTTGATATCTATCAGCTGAGGTACCTGTTCCCTCCACCTTGTAGGCAAAAGACACCAACACTCCAAACTCCACTTTGTCTTTGTAACCAGGCACAGGCAACAGAGTCCTGCCAGTCAGCTCCTTCTTATCCACCTGCAAACCAACCAGAAGATTTAATCAAGACGGCACAGCGTGGCCAGCAGTAGCAAAACAGTTTGGATGTGTCGTCATCACAGCCTAATTACAGGGTTAAAAAGTAGGGCTGGGTACTGTTTGAAAACATTTGATATCTGCTGCTGAATACTAATACTACACTTTTTCGTTACTTTCATTTTTTTCTCTCTACAACAAACAATTATTTCTGGGCATTTTGCCTTCAATTTGTAATACACAATAGAGAGCCAGACAGGAAATAGAGAGAGAGAGAGAGAGGGAAGGATGACATGCAACAAATGTTCCCAGCTGGACCCAAACCAAATATGCTGCAGCTCACGTAGCGCGCATCTTGGCTCTTAAGCTACCGTGATGCCCCAACATCTAATTTCTTAAGTGACAAACTTCTCCAATGCATCAAGAGTCTAATTTTGTCTTGTCACACACAAAACAAACAGAACACAGGCTCTCACAGATAAATAGTCCTTTTATTTATTGTGGGCAAAAACAGCAGATGGGTGATGAAGCCACCATCGGCATCTGTTTGTTTTAGTCCTTGCCACAACCGTGCACCCGCAACAGTGTTCAAGATTTGGAGCTGTGTGCGCTGCTATTTCAAACAGCCACACAAAACAAGTGCCTAGATCAAAAACAGTATACAATCAACAGAAAGTCTGTTTAAATCTGGAAATATTTGATCAAAGAATCTAAACAAAGACAACACTCAGAGCTTCACAATTTACAATAGTTGTTGTAGGTACTCTTAAAGTTGTGGTGTTTAATACCCAGCCCTAGTAATGAGAGGGGAATGTTTCTAAATTTATAGATATACTTTCAGTTAAGTTTTTTTTATTTTAGTTTTATCTCAACCAATGCAGAGTTTAAAACCCTAAAATTAAAAAGAAAGGGACAGATCCAGTGGACCGACCCCACTTTATAACTTTACTGGAAATGGTCCAGATTTTTTATGACTCTAATAAGATGCATTCTTTATCATTTCAAGAAGCTCTATACAATATTCAGAACACTGATATAGCAACAAAGCCCTATTTGCTGTGTAAACATATAGTGGTGTAATGGTGCTCCGAGCAAACAATAAAATTACACTCTATGTTGACAGCCATATGCAGAAAAAAATAGATATGCTATGAATATCATGACCTAAATACTTGCCTCTATGTCAGAGATGGCAGAGTTTAGTGAGCAGGACCAGTTGACCAGCCTCTTGCTCCTGTAGATCACTCCCTCATCATGCATGCGGATAAAGGACTCTTGGACTGCATAGGAAAGTTTCTGAATAGAGAAAGGGGTATAGACATGAGAATGAGAAATTCAAATTCTATTCAAATTAGTTGAGGGATTTCCGACAACTCACATCGTCCATAGTGAAGCAGGCTCGGTCCCAGTCCAGAGAGGAGCCCAGCCTCCTCAGCTGGTGGTAGATACGGTCTCCCTTCCTAAAAAGACAAAGGGGCTAATTATTACTGCTTTTATTCCAGTACTTATCCCAGTTCAAATCTCTCACATCTCCTCTTTTCTGCCTCTTCCTTCACTCACTCGTTTTTCCATTTCCAGACCTCCTCAATAAACTTTTCCCTGCCCAGATCGTGGCGGCTCATGCCCCTCTCTCTCTTCAGCTTTTTTTCCACCACCACCTGGGTGGCGATACCAGCATGATCACAGCCCGGGTTCCACAAGGTGGTTTCACCTCGCATCCTGTGCCTGGACAAAAACAGGAAAGTGCACCAATTCAGTCACATAGCTTCCAGATCACAATAGAGTGAACTTTAAATGAAAAGACAAAAATTCACAAGATGCAACAAAAGTCTCACTGAAAAAATGACATTGAATTTCAGGCTATTGAACAATCCAATTGTATTTACCATCTGGTCAGAGTATCCTGAATGGCGTTAGTGAGGGCATGGCCCAGGTGAAGTGATCCAGTCACATTAGGTGGAGGGATGCACATCATGAAGATGCCACGAGGGTTCGGGTCACTAATACTCTTCCTCTGCAGAATGTAATGAGGGAGGAAGACATGTTAATGTAGACAGAAACCTAACTATAAAAAAAGGAATCTCTATCTGCCTTCAAGTGTGTGTGTGTGTGTGTGTGTGTGTGTGTGTGTGTGTGTCCTTCGCATATCTCGAGAACCGTTCATCCAGTCTACTTCCCACTTGGCAGATCTGGGGACCCAAGGACGTGCAATATCAAATATGGTACAATTTGGATGGGACACATTCAGTAACAATAAATACCCAATCTCTTCTTCATTTCCCTGGAGTCACTGAGCACAAGTGGATAGCCTATAGTAACAGCGCCACTCTGCCACACTAAATTATAACAAGTATAACATGACCACCAGGAAAACCTCAGCTACCCTCCGCTAAGTGTATTTCACCTGTATTTCTGACCACAAATAGCCACAACTTGTGTGTATTTTTCGGGGGCAAACGCCGTGTTGATTTACTTTACACCCTTTCTCCAACTGGGAATGTTTGTTCAGTCAGGAGCACTTTAGTCAAAGAAAACTTTATTTCCATTTGCAGTATTATATTTGGCAGTATGGCTCTATTCTGGGGCCTCTCTGCCTTTCCTAAGCCTATGCAGAATGCCTCCTCAACGCGCCTACGTGGGAAGCCTCAGGCAGAGAGAGAGAGCACACCTCTCAGCCCTCGCACACGCTTACGTAGAAAGCCTGAGGCAGTGAGATCACACCTCTACGCCCCTGCACGCGCCTACATGGAAAGCCTAAGGCAGGGAGAGCAGCAGCAAAGAACCCCCGGGAACAGAACAGAGCAGCATCAATGACAAACAGAAATTACATTGATAAGGTGGTGGAGGTAGGTTGCAAAGCGGCTTGCAGAGGAGGCAGTACAGTAGGCAGGCCAGAGCAGTTTGAATAGGGCGCCCTGAATGAGATTCTTTAATTGGTTGCATATAAGGAATCATGTGATCTATCAGCTGACTCCCTTCCATCAATCAGCTGCTCCATCTGTTGACTGGGCTGTTTGAGATCAGCTGATGTAGCTGGGATGTGAGCTGAGCTTGACTCTCGGTCCATCCCAAGTCTCTTATTTTTATAGTGCTACTGCTAGCTCCTCGCTTGAACCGGAAGTCGTTCGAGGTCGGCCATCTTCTAGGCCGTCCCAAGTCTCTTATTTGTGCACGGAGGAGCTAGCAGCAAGCTTTAAGCAGCTACAAGCTAGGATGGTCAAGAGCTTCCTATCTGGAAAAGTTTTTCAGCTGAACGCCATGATGTATAAATACCCACCCTCTACATCTGGCGCATTTGAACAAGATGGCGGAGAAGCAATACAAGAGTAAGTACCCGTTACATGCACTCTTTGCAATGAAGCGCTGACTATGTTGAATGATGGTGAGTTAATTGAATGATAGTGCTCATCACAGTGACAGTGGAATAGCAGGGCTACAGACCGTTCTGTAATTGCACAAACGTCGACAAATGACTCAATAACAATGGTAATACATGCAAAAGTGTGTGACCAGAGTCATGACGGCGGGGGGTGCGGGCTACTGTTTTGGTCAGCGAATATAATGAGACTTGGGATGTACCCATAGTAGCGCCAGACGCTGGCTGCTTTACGGAGCAGATCCAGTGGTGCCGCCGTCATCAGGAATGGACATCGCTTCTTGTGACGCTTCAGTGGAAAGGACGTCTCATGTCTCTTAAACCGACAATGCTCGCTCATCGCTCCTAGCGCTAGCTCCTCCCATTTTTTCCTAGGTGGGAGGGGCTAAACAGCTAGCAAAGTCGGCTAGGTAAGATAACTAGCAGTAATTTAAGAGACTTGGAACGGACCCATTGTGTCCTGCCTGAACTACGATATACTCAATTTTGGCAGTGGTGGAAGAAGAACTCAAAACTTTAGTTTGTATGAGTTGTTCTCAAGAAAGCTGCAAGCAGCATTACAACGGCCAAAGCAATCTGCCATGTTCCAGACAAGCATGTTTTGAATGGGCAGTGCACTAGTGATGAATAAAAAATATATTTCCTGTCGTGTGAATATAGTGCCAGGGAAAGGACTTCCTTACCCCATACTCCGGCTTGAAGAATCCCTGCTTCTCCCACCATGGATACCAGGCAGCCTCCACATACTGAGGACTGTAGGAGTCAGGAAGTGGACTAATGACATCTGACACCAGGAGAGAAAGAGAGAAAGAGATAACATATTGACATATAGACGTGAAGCTAATCATGATAAATATGATAAAACTATTCATATTATGGTGGGAATGCACTGACATCACTTTATCACATAATACAATCCCCATCACCTGCTAGTGATGACACAAGCATACCTTCTGTTACACGACAGAAAACACTTCCACCCACGTTGATCACTCACCTTTTTTCTCCCCAGGGGTAGTGGGGACAGTGTATGCGATCACTCCCAACTCCTTCTTCTCCGGTTTGGCCTTTTTCTAAAAGATAAGAGTGATGTTTAACCTATGCAAAAGCCTATATTGTTGACTAGTTTTATGTCTTTCAAAGCTGCATCAAAGTCTTACAAAAAGTTCTGTTTCTAGAAGTTAGTATTCATACCTCTGTCTGTGGCTGACTCTTCTTCTTCGCCTCCATCTCCTTCTTCTGCTGGAACTTTTCAAGCTTTTCTCTCTTCTTTGCTTCCTTCTTCAGCTGAGCTTCTGTCTTTGGTGGGCCTAAAGGAGGAAACATAATGAAAATCAGACTACTGTATACACACAAAAATAAATATTCATAAACTGTGGCACAGAACTTCCTCACCATTAGCTGTGGCATCGGCAGAATCAACAGCAGGACCACCATTAGCAGCTTTATCATTTGCAGCAGCATTTGTCTTCGGTGTAACTGGCACCATCTTCTCACAAAGAGGGATCTGCCCTAACACCTTCAGGAACTGTGGCTGGTTTGTGCAGGTCATGAACCATCTCGTAACATTGGTCAGGACCTTCCTGTCTGATGGCTCCAACACCTAAAAACAAAAAATAGAATCAGATTATACTTGACTGATAGATAGATAGATAGATAGATAAATAGATAGATACATTATTGCACAGTCAAAGGCAGCTAGCATGGCTAAGATTTCTCCGTACTTAACGGTTAAGAGCTAAGAGACATTGTGTTGCATCACATACGTACATATTTGAAAGGCAGAAGAACAGCTGCAGCCACAGCCATATCAGCCAGGGTGATGCTCTCCCCCACCAAGAAGGTTCTTGGTTCCAGTGTCTTATCAAGAACCTTTAGAACACGCATCAACTCCGCACGGGAACTTTGCTGGAGCTGCGAACACACAACAAGTCATTTGAGAATAAAACCTCAAAAGAATAAATCACACACACGTCCATGTGATAGCACTGGGATACTCTTCTCACCTTCTTATCCACTCCCATCATCCCCATCAGTGGGAAGACCACAGCACAGGACACCGGGGTGAGTTCATTGTCTGCAAAGCTGAGCCACTGCCACACCTGGCTCTGCTGCTTTGTATCTACACCTGCCTTCTTCCCCTGATTAGCCAGGTACCAGGACACAGCACTGGCCCCACTCAGGACGTCATTTTCCCCAGCGCCCAGCACCAGGGTTGGTCTGGAGCGGGCATTCAGGGATGCAAGAGGGTCCTCTGTGAGGGTCCGCGGGCGGGAGGACGTACAAAACTCTGCAGCTATGAGAGCCAGAAGGCTCCTGAAGTCATCAGGGTGAGGAGACACGTACAGAGTGGCCATCTCTTTTCAAGACACAAAAATTATATACAGTGTGAACTGGTTTTTAATTGTGTACATTTTCTTTTTCAGTAATCTGCCAAAACAAGTGTGCATGCTATACTGCGTGCGTCTGTTTGCCTGTCACACCAGTTAAACAGGGGTACATCTACAATTATGTTCAATTAGACTTTCGAGATTTGTGAACAAACCGGTTTAAACGTATCAAAGCAAACATCATTTGTGTCTCATACTTGCATACATTAAAAGAGTCAGACGATGGCTGTGGTAGCTGGTTAGCTTTCTGTTTCTCTTTCTGCAAAGCTCCTCTCTACCACCTGTCACAGGCTGACGAAAAGTAACACCAAGCAGGCTAGTTAGCTTTAGCTAATCACACAAACTCCTATTCGAGTTTTTTAAGTGCGCGCGGAGCTTTGCGCGTGTTTACGTGCGAAGCGGTTATTTTGAACTCGTTTTAAAGTTAGTGCTGAATACACCCGTAGTTTGATAATGACAATTAGTGCCAGAAGTTACAGATACCTTTGAATGGAACAGAGAGAGACGTCAGCTTAACTCAGCGCACACAACACCGCCACATGAGACTTTCCTGTCGACTGATGCAACGAGAGTCAGCAACGAGTTCCGGGTTTGATACGCTACTTCCGCTACAAACCGGAAGTTTATAAAATGTTTTACAACAGCAGCAATAACAACAACAACAACCAGTCGTGAAAATAAGCATTAAATAACTTAAACATAAATAAAATACACTATGTATTTACACATTGTCATATAGAAAGTTACAGTTAAATAAGAGCGGTTAAATATCATCATCGAAATATTTTCAAAGTAAAAGAACTCACTATGCAGAGTGCCTCTTTTCAGAGTTTCACGTTACAATATAATTATATTCTTTGACTATTATAGCTATTGTATTTTTATATAATCAGCATTTAAGTGGCTTGTTGAAAGAGAGCCCAATTTAAGTATGCTACTTTATATAGTGTTCGTTAGTCTCGTCTGTAGTGATGTAACATACCATCAAAACCAATTATATGTTGTGCGTGTAAAATCTCAATCTGTGAGGTGATTTAGTAAAGTAAAAAGTACGATATTTCACCCTGAAAAGTAAAAGTATTGAAAGTAGTCGGAAAAGAGGTCAGTGCAGTATCTAAGTACGTATACTTCGCAATTTTCTACCAGTGATAGAAAAAATGCAAATGTGAGAATTACCCTGCATTCACACTGTTTTACTATAGTAAACAACCCAAGTAAGAGCATTAAAAGTAAAAGTACTAACTATGCAGAATGGAGTCTTTGAGAGTGACATTCTATAAGCTATATTATCTTTATTACATTAGTGGATTATTTGTATTGATGTCTTAAAATGCAATACTGTGGTGGTTGAGATGGAGCTGATTTTAATTGATTTTTATATAACTGCTTAGCAGCGTTGTGGAGTGGTTAACTACATGTAGTTCATTTACAAGTTTTACACTATTTGCAGTATAGGTGACAGTTTAACTACATTCAGATCAGAGTAGCTGTTCACTGGTTAACTACTTTGGGTCATGTAGTTTATGTTGTCGATTATAAAGACTAAGGAGCTGTGCTGTGGGGGCAGAGACAGAGCAGCAATCTCACCTCAGCTTTTTAAACCTCTGCACATTCAGGGAGAGCAGGTGGAACAGGTGGAGTGCTTCAAATATCTGGGGACACAGACGGACACCTGCCTGTCCTTTCAAACACACTCAGACACAATTTACAATAAAGCACTTCAGCACCTCCATCTTCTCAGGAAACTGAGAAACTTCAATGTCAGTAAAAAGATCTTAATGATGGTCTACCGGTCACTCATAGAATCCATTCTCACCTTCAATATCACCTCCTGGTACAACTTTCTCACCAACAAACAGAAAACAAAACTCTCACGGATCACAAATCAATCAGGAAAGCCACCCTGATCACAGAGGAACCCTCTCATCCCCTCCATCATTCATTCAGTCTTCTCCCATCAGGCCAGAAAAATAATCTACAAAAAATCATTCATTCCAACTGCAACAACAGCCCTCAACAGCAGAGGAATTTCAGTGCCTTGATAATGACTTGCTGCTGGTCCTTTTCTTTTAAGTGTCAATGGTTTGTATTATCTGGTGTACTTCTTTGCATGTTTTCAGATCCTGTAAATGTCTTGGATGTGTTTTAAATGTCTTCTGTGTGTGTGTAAAGCTGGTGTTGAGCCCTGTTGAAGACAAATTTCTGTTGCCTTTTGGTTCCAGACAATAAAGTTTCTATTCTATTCTATTCTATAAACTACATATTCATAATATTCTTATGACGTTTTGCCACAACTCAGTGGCCACCGTTGTCATTAATGACAACTACCTGCTATTTGACTAACATCACATCTTCAGCCAAGATGTCTGTGATCGAACAGTGTAAGTTTCCCTAGAAGTTTAGTATTTTCCAGATTCCAAGGTGAGGATTCCCTACCCTAGTCTCTTACACAAACACACACTTTATTCAGTGTAAGTTTAGTTTTATCTCGATGTAATAATATGATTCTAGACTCAGATTGTTATCATTTCCTGTGATGCAGATTAGATGTAGTTGAACTACTACAAGCTAAAAAAAAATGAGAGTAGTTAAGATGTAGGTTTACACTGGGATAAACTAGGGTTTTAATGTAGTTTCCCGAACACTGCTGCTTAGAAGTCAAATCCAAACAAATTTAAATGTATCTGCAAAATTTTAATCTGCAAAGTATATCTGTCAGACAATTCAGTGTAGTAAAAAGTACAATATTTCCCCTGGAATGTGGTGGAGGATAAACAGCAAGTAGAATCAAATGAAACTACTCAAGTAAAGAACAAGTACCTCTAAATTGTTCCTAAGTACTGTACTATGTTGTGTCCCTGTTTGGTATTCATAGTTTAAGTTTGTAAGGTTTCGATCTCATAAGTATAACATGAGCATTGATGGATAAAGACAGAACAAATGTTGTTTTTTCTTGTTCTGATGGGGGAGAGATCTTCATTAAGAAAAGCCCACACAACGACAAAAACAATACAAGAAGCTAAGCATTCTCTTTTAATAAAATGCATATGTAAGCAAACATTCATCATAACAATTATCATACAAGAATTATTTTGAATAATTACATCCAAAAGCCTTGTGCACAGTGTTTCTTTATAATTACAGTTGGGTTACTTATCCCAGCAGCAGAATAGTTGGACAGCCAGCCACAGTGAAGTGTAAGACCTGCAGTATAACAAATTCTAATTTGCTAAATTTGATTCAAAACATGTGGCTATCTTTCTATAACAACTAATAAGGCATATCAATGACATCAAACTGAAATATTCCCCTTTGTTCCACACTCTTATGTGCTAAAGAAATTTACAAAACAAAACTGGAGAAAACATTTGAACATTTTTTACTCGTGGTGTCATGGTGACTTCCTGCATTTTTTATTCTGACTCCTCCCCAAAAGCTCCTCTCACCGCACCAATGAGCACATCCACCACCCCCATTATTACCCCCCCTCCCAGCCTAAACACTTTACCCACCCCATTTCCACTTCTCCACGCTAGCCTCCCCATCCCTCCACCTACAGCCTTTGCCTGACCTCCCATCTCTGACACCACCGTTCCTACGTAACCCTCGCTCTGCTCCCACAGCCGCCCTCCAAAGAACTTGGTCACCCACCAAACATTATCCAACGCACCACCAAATATCCCCACTGTGTCTCCGGCCAGGGTCCCCACGCCGGTGACCCCAGTGTGGCAGCTGTTCAGCAGGGCCCCCAGCATGGAGGAGGAGCAGTAGTAGATGCTGGAGCAGCACGTTCCCCCAATACCAAGTACTGTTTCTCCAGCTGAGCCAATCCAAGAAAAGAGGTCAGAGGTCAAGAGGTGGAGCAGGGAGAAGGTTTCTCCAGGTAGGGCAGACAAAACTCCAAGATCCTCTTGAAGAACGTATGACACCTGAGTCAAAAGACAAAAATGTCATTTTTAATAACAATGTTTGAATAATGAAATGACTGAATGACTCGAGGGTGTGTAATGACTGAACACCTGCTGCGGGCCACACCTCATTCCAGTCTATGGGAGGAGCACTGGAGCTGAACATGTTTAACCACAACTGTTTCTACAAACCAACAACACTAAACTAACATCTCTATGTTTTTTTTCATGAACTCTTGGAGGATTAGTAATGATTAGTAATGATTAGTAATTTTGCTGCTGTCCTTTTGGTGTTGTTGCATTTCAGTTTAATTTGTGTTTTTTGTTGCCTTTTGCAAACCTGGAATTATCCCAATTATCCATTGTTTTGTTTTTGCTAAAGTACTTGTAATGATCAAGTATTTTGCCTGTACTTGACAAATTAAAGGGGCGTTTCCCCAATTTTACACATGGAGTTCCCTTAACTTGTAGGAGGAGTACTACTCAGCATGTGAAAACAGTTATGCAATGTTTTCTGTTGCTCTAGATCAGCTGAGAAAAGTCTGACAAAAGAATTCTGATGATGTTTTCAGGCTTGGCCTTGCAGTCTACAACTTTGGAGCAGAAGGCCTGTGTTACAAATTGGGGTGTGGCAGGCTCTGTGGCAAGTGTAGGACGCCTCAATTTCAGCCATTCCCTTGTAAGCCTAATGGAAGTGTATTACTAAATTGCCGGAATACCCCTTTAAAAGTTCAGTCTGTAATAAGGGGGTTTAGTGGCATCTACTGGTGAGGAATTCTCTCAGTGTTCATTGTTCAGGTTTTTAAAAGGAGCCAAATGATCTGCAGTGGTTTCTTCCTCTGTAAAACTAATGGACCAGGTGATATAAAAAGGTAAAAGCGCTGAACAGTGCAGTTTCAACATTCTTGTCACAGAGAGGCTGAAAAGTACAGAATGAATGGCCCTATCTAGAGCCAGTGTTTGGTTTTGTCCAGTCTGGGCTACTGTACAAACTTGGCAGTGCAACATGTCAATCTCCATAGACGAGGACCCACTCCCTCTGTAGATATCAACGGCTCATTCCAAGTTTAGGAAAATACGATTCTTATTTCCAGGTGTTTATACACTAAAGAAAACATACTTATTATATTCAGTTACTACCAATATATCTCCCTGAATACTACACTTAACATTTAAGTATAAATAAGATAAAACTACCTGTCCAGGTAACTGTGTGATGGTGGAGAACACAGGCCGCAGCGGAGCTTTGATGATAGACATGGTGGTGGAGAGAATGTAGACCAACATGCTGCTGGAATTTGTGTCTGTCTCTTGTTCATCCACAGTTTCATAGTCGGCTGAGGACTTAGGGGACTGTGATCTGGCAGCGCTTGAATACCTCCCATCACGTTGCTCTTCAGCACTACCCTCTGAAGTCGAATCTTGGCTGGTGGCACTTGAACCGACTTCCTCTCCTCCAGCGGCACTTGAGCGGACGTCCTCTTCTCCTGTGGCAGCTGATCTAACCTCCTCTCCTCCAGTGGGAGCAGAGCCAACTTCTTCTCCTTCTGTGGCACCTAAACTAACCTCCTCTTGTTCAGTGGCATCTGAACCAGCCCCCTCTTGTTCAGAATTATCTGAACCAGCCTCTCCTCCTTCAGAAGTATCTGAACCAGCCTCTTCTCCCTCAGTGCCATCTGAATCAGCCTCCTCTCCCTCACCGGCATCTGAACCAACCTCCTCTCCTCCAGTCACACCTGAACCAACCTCCCCCAAGCCAACTCTGATTCCAACAGTCTCCCCATCTGCCCCTCCACAGTCTTCTGAGAATAACTCTGCCACTCCTAGCATCTCCTCCAGCTCCTTCACACTCACTTGCTTCTCCCTTTCCCCTGCCTCTCTGATTAACCCCATACTGAAGCCACTCCTCCCCTCTGGGGCAGCGCAGCACACTGCAGACCACAGCAGCTTCGTCTGACACTCATCGTCTCCATCCTCAGCAGCTCCGAGACCTCCCGCCCCAGTCAGGATGTAGAGATCACCCTCTAGAGTGTTGCAGTGGGGAATGATGCTAGATTGGAACAGTGTTGCTACTGTTGAGTCCCAGTGTTTAAGCGGGGAGTCTGTGGACGAGACAGGATGAGATGGATCCACACCTCCTCTGAGAAGGGCTGGTACTTTGATGTTGTTGTCTTCTTCTGTCTGGCAGAAAATAATCAGAACCAAGTGTTAAAGCACAATAGAATCAATGCAAATGTACACTAGTATTACACTGTATTACAGTACAGATACTTCAGCCGGTTTTACGAATATGAATCATTACATTTTCAAGTGTTCAGACGTTCTTAGTGAGTCTATCACATTTGAAAAATAGAACGTGAAAAATAAATTTTTGTTTTACTGTCATCGCATGAGTCGAAAGGTTTAAGTTTGACAGCAGTGAACAAAAATCCAGCTGCCTGGGTGATTTGTTGGCCACTTACAGTGCTCTTATCTGTTTTATTTTCTGTATATTCAATTTTCAAATGCAGGGACTTGCAGTAAACTACCAGAGCTGTCTGTTAAGCATGTTCAGTGCTCAATACTTTTGCAATATTTCACAAGAGATGAACTGAAAGGAACCTTAGTGGCAACTCTGCTGGCTGCATGTAAAAAAGCTATAACTCCTAAGTGGCTAAAGCCCCGGGTTCCCCTGACTGAGGACTGAATGGACATAGTTTATCAAATATATACAATGGGGAAATGGACATATCCTCTCAGAGTACATCAGAATGAATTTACCAAAATATGGTCACAGTGGATTGACTTTATCAGACCCCAAAGACAAGACTTGACATGAGACACATGCATAACTCGAATGCTACCATTTCTTCTGTTTGTTTTGTGCTCTACATAGTTCTGTTTGGTACCAGCAATTGATGCCTTCAAAATACGTCTAACAGGAAAGGAAGTCCTCCTACTTTTTATCTATTTTACTTCCACTATTATTTTATTTAATTCATGGGTCTTCATCAGGGGCTCTGTGACCCCTAGGGCAGGGGTCAGCAGCCTTTACCATCAAAAGAGCCATTTTTGACCAATAATAATAATAAAAAAAAAAATCTCTGTGGAGCCACAAAACATATTTGAGCCTTATAATGAAAGTAACACAGCCTATTAAGTCTACATTTGCCTTTACTAATAGTCTAAATGAGCATTCATTATTATATTTTACCACAAGGTGGCTACTGTGCAAGGCACTATTTAAGATTATTTGGAATTTGAACTTTGCAGAGCTGGCAGTGAAAGCAAATAAAAATGTCCACGCACTATTATACATTTATTGCGAGACTTTTTTTTTTTGATTTGGCAACCATAGCAAACCAGCTATGTAGACTCAAGACGACTGATACTTTTAAAGGAAAAAGGTGGCAGTTTTCTTTGTTGAAATATGAAAACATTTTTTTATTCAGTATATAGGCTTCAAGTTTTTAAAATTGGAGAATGTAAGCCCACAACATTGATAAATAAAAGTAAATAAGTCAAGTTTTTCATTTCTCAAAGCCTCAGGGATTTACAGTACACAACACTGATGATAGGCAAACTGTGACCCATGAATCCTCCTGCAATCATGTCAACGAGCTACCCTACAATAAATCACTGCACCTTTCACATATGTACAGTACAGGCCAAAAGTTTGGACACACCTTCTCATTCAATGCGTTTTCTTTATTTTCATGACTATTTACATTGTAGATTCTCACTGAAGGCATCAAAACTATGAATGAACACATGTGGAGTTATGTACTTAACAAAAAAAGGTGAAATAACTGAAAACATGTTTTATATTCTAGTTTCTTCAAAATAGCCACCCTTTGCTCTGATTACTGCTTTGCACACTCTTGGCATTCTCTCCATGAGCTTCAAGAGGTAGTCACCTGAAATGGTTTCCACTTCACAGGTGTGCCTTATCAGGGTTAATTAGTGGAATTTCTTGCTTTATCAATGGGGTTGGGACCATCAGTTGTGTTGTGCAGAAGTCAGGTTAATACACAGCCGACAGCCCTATTGGACAACTGTTAAAATTCATATTATGGCAAGAACCAATCAGCTAACTAAAGAAAAACCAGTGGCCATCATTAGAGGTAGAGGTAGTCACCTGAAATGGTTTTCCAACAGTCTTGAAGGAGTTCCCAGAGGTGTTTAGCACTTGTTGGCCCCTTTGCCTTCACTCTGCGGCCCAGCTCACCCCAAACCATCTCGATTGGGTTCAGGTCCGGTGACTGTGGAGGCCAGGTCATCTGCCGCAGCACTCCATCACTCTCCTTCTTGGTCAAATAGCCCTTACACAGCCTGGAGGTGTGTTTGGGGTCATTGTCCTGTTGAAAAATAAATGATCGTCCAACTAAACGCAAACCGGATGGGATGGCATGTCGCTGCAGGATGCTGTGGTAGCCATGCTGGTTCAGTGTGCCTTCAATTTTGAATAAATCCCCAACAGTGTCACCAGCAAAACACCCCCACACCATCACACCTCCTCCTCCATGCTTCACAGTGGGAACCAGGCATGTGGAATCCATCCGTTCACCTTTTCTGCGTCTCACAAAGACACGGCGGTTGGAACCAAAGATCTCAAATTTGGACTCATCAGACCAAAGCTCAGATTTCCACTGGTCTAATGTCCATTCCTTGTGTTTCTTGGCCCAAACAAATCTCTTCTGCTTGTTGCCTCTCCTTAGCAGTGGTTTCCTAGCAGCTATTTGACCATGAAGGCCTGATTGGCGCAGTCTCCTCTTAACAGTTGTTCTAGAGATGGGTCTGCTGCTAGAACTCTGTGTGGCATTCATCTGGTCTCTGATCTGAGCTGCTGTTAACTTGCAATTTCTGAGGCTGGTGACTCGGATGAACTTATCCTCAGAAGCAGAGGTGACTCTTGGTCTTCCTTTCCTGGGTTGGTCCTCATGTGTGCCAGTTTCGTTGTAGCGCTTGATGGTTTTTGCGACTCCACTTGGGGACACATTTAAAGGTTTTGCAATTTTCCGGACTGACTGACCTTCATTTCTTAAAGTAATGATGGCCACTGGTTTTTCTTTAGTTAGCTGATTGGTTCTTGCCATAATATGAATTTTAACAGTTGTCCAATAGGGCTGTCGGCTGTGTATTAACCTGACTTCTGCACAACACAACTGATGGTCCCAACCCCATTGATAAAGCAAGAAATTCCACTAATTAACCCTGATAAGGCACACCTGTGAAGTGGAAACCATTTCAGGTGACTACCTCTTGAAGCTCATGGAGAGAATGCCAAGAGTGTGCAAAGCAGTAATCAGAGCAAAGGGTGGCTATTTTGAAGAAACTAGAATATAAAACATGTTTTCAGTTATTTCACCTTTTTTTGTTAAGTACATAACTCCACATGTGTTCATTCATAGTTTTGATGCCTTCAGTGAGAATCTACAATGTAAATAGTCATGAAAATAAAGAAAACGCATTGAATGAGAAGGTGTGTCCAAACTTTTGGCCTGTACTGTATGTTTAACATTAAAAAACGGTGTGTAAATATATGAATCTTATTATGTCAATAATGAGTATTTTCATGGCTTAGTACTGTATGCACCATAACAAGGCATGTTTATGGCACTTTAGGCTGCCTTACACATTCTTGTAGGCTCAGTATAATAGGGCAAGGCAGCTTTATTTATACTGCATATTTCATACACCAGGGCAATTCAAAGTGCTTTACAGAGCAATAAAATACGGACCATAACAAAGGATACAGATTTACAATAAAAGAGTACAAAGAAAAAAGGTAATGAATTACTAATTCATTCACATTTACAAAACTAACTTGTACTACTAACAAAGTATGGGGTCCCTGTTTTGTCTCTCTTTTAGCTTAGCAGTCCTGGGTCTGAAAATATTTGTCTATTTCTTTATTTTCCATTTATTTGGGATCTAACTGGTCGAAGAGTAGATAAACAGATTAACATAGTGGAGGAAGTATTACAATATTTCATTCTTTAATGTAGTCAATTAGAAGTACCATAGAATGGAAATACTCAAGTACAAGTTACTTCCCACCTCTGTTTTCCTGCTTGCATGCTGGAACCAATCTGTTTTGTGCTGGTCTTCATGTTTCTAATTCCATCATTCAAAAACAGATAGTTGTACTTTAAACAGCAAGAGATGTGTCCTTACCGCAAGCTCTCCCCCCTCCTCTCCCTCTGTCCATCCGTGACTGAGATGGAAGGCGGAGTAGACAGCTGTGTCACAGGTCGGCTTAGACAGAGTGGCAAACGTCTGTCCCCCGGGAAGTGTGTGGCAGAGTGAGCGCAGCGGCGGCCCTGCAGAGGCTCCCTCAGGAGGCGTCTGTCTGTAGAAGCAGTGGCTGCAGTGGCTGAAACCTTCCTCTGAGTTGTCCTCAGCTGGATGAGACAAGCCTGGGCCCAGCACTGCCAACAGCCAGACAGCCGCAGCAGCTGCACTGACAGCAGCAGGACACAGCATGGTGGTGGTGGTAAGCTCAGCAAATCCCCCCCCCCTCTCTCTCTCTCTCTTACATACACACACTCACACAGAGCGAGAGGGAGAGGCTTATAAATTATCCAGTGGTTTCCGTTTATAGATGGAAAAGGATAAGGTGGCCAAGGTTGGCTGCTGATGGCTTGTTGTTTTTCTCACTCGCTCCTTGCTCTCTCCTCCAGTTTGTCTCCAACCATGTCTGTCTTCTTATGAAGTCAGCTGTACTCTGAGAGAATCTGTCTATGTTGCAGGGACAATCTTGCTTACTCCTTCATTTCCCTTTCCCTGACAACCTCGCCCCCTCTATCAGTTCCACCCTCTTTTGACTCTCCCTCTGGCTGTACCTCCACTTCACCCCTCCCTCCTGAATGCTCTATGGTTACACCTTTAACTCCCACTGCTGTTAGGTACACAAGCCAAGTACACACACCCATAAAAGCTGTCAATTACCTGTAAGTCTGCATTCCAAAACAATGGTCCTTGTACAGGCATTGTACCTTGAATGACACACTCTTGCTGTCCATTAATCCTGCATTGCTCAACATGCTGATTTTGATTCTGTGTCAAGTCAAACAGCTGCTTGGAAACACTTCCATATCAAGCAGGATTTCTCACTTGAAACTCCAGGTAAAATGTCAGCAACTGAGCTCTAAATATAACGTCAGCTCATGAACTCCTCATTAAAACTTAATCCTGACAGTGTCAAAGTCATGGGTCATTGTCTCACCCAAAGTGCAGTGATTCTTGAGCTCCTAACTTTCCAGACAACGCAAATTCCCTTCCATGCATTTCAGATTGCAGCTTGCTTTCTTTGATAGTAGAAACATGCCTGTTGAGACACGATGTTGGCACCGGCTCTCCTTTACAAAATCGTTATGTAGCAAAAACAGCAACTTGCATGCAACCCTGTAACCTACTTCTCTGCATGTGAAAGAGTCAACAGAAAAATACCTAGCTCTCTCTCTTAGACATCTAGAAGAGGTGGAGTCCAGCCAGACTGTCTTCAAGTTGCTTAAGAGTTATAGCAAACATGAGCCAGATACACCCCTGGGCTCCTATCAAGAGTGGTATGAGGATTCCTTTACAGAGGTCAAGCAAGCAAACACATGCAATGAGCAACCCAGACTAAGTTTACACAAGCTTTCCTCATTCACAGCTTTAGTCTAGTGAATGTTGTTAGTTCACATGTCCTGCATACAGTAAGTGTTCGGACAGACTATAGCATACCTCAGTGACTGACAAGTCTGGCATGTGAGTCCTAGGGTGTGATGTTTTGGGTGGGGCATGAATCATACATTTGTTTTAACATTTTCAGAGCTTTTAAACATCTAAAATGGTGCAATGAGGAATGCTGTCAGATGAACATAAAACAGCTCTGACCAGCTGCTTTAAGTAAAACAACCTCTGCAGCATGATCTCAGCAGAATCTGTGAATGAAACCTGACACAAACAAGTACTTCAAGTCATCTGAAATAACACTTTGCATTTTATTCTCTCACAAACACAACTGGAAAGGTGCAAAAATAATTAACATGAAGTAGCTTTGATTTTTTTTGACAATTGGTAAAAAAGAGACATTAACCTTGAATAAGTACAAGTGACAGGTGTCAAAACTGCCTGTAACAGGCAGAGAAGACTTAACATTTGAAATATTTATATCAGAGTAAAACAGCTTTAATGGACTGCAATAGCATGTCTGGGATATTGTTTAGACAATGCACAAACAAATAAGAAACAAATTCTCTCTGTGCAGGACACACCTTGCTGTAGTCACAGTTTGTAGATTGCTAGACTGCTTGGACAACAAATAATCAGCAGGCAGCTTGTATCTGTTTAAAAAGTAAAATGTCCGATCATCCCAGCGTCAGTGGATTTTTCTTAAAAGCTTAAAAACTGTAGTTTTGTCACAGATTTAATTCTGACCATAATATTGTGAAACCACATTTTACTGGGAGATATTTCTGACAGTGATCCTGTAATTAAGGAAAAGTCCACAGGAGGGAGCTCAGCCCTCTTTTTGAAAATCTGTAATGGACTACTGAATGCACAAAATACAGTCAGTCACATTTTGTCTTTCACTCTCTCACACACACACACACACACACACACATACAGATGCACAAACCCTCCATTCTTTGCTTATAAAAGCCCTATTCACAATAAGCTAGTATTACCTGGGGACCTCGTGATTTAGAAATTACCCCCCCTCACATCTGTGTTTAGTGCTGCTCATTCTCTCGGGAAGACTGTATTTTACTCAAATTTACTGACATTATCCCGTGGATATGATGCGCAGAGTCATTTTTAACTCCACTCTAACCACAGAAACACTACACACAGCACCACGAGCAGTGATAAACCTCCTTTTTTTCTGATGCCGATCATATGACCTCTGTTTGTTGCAAAATATGGTAGGTCATTTGCGGTGAATTTTTTACTTGACAAACTACAGATATGGCAGATTCACAAGGGATTATGATCACAAACAACCTCCACAGTTATTACAAATTACTAGAGGTCCCCAGGTAATACTAGTCCCGTGTAAATAGGGCTAAACACATCTTAACACACACTCAGGCTCACTCATTAGGGATGTCAATAACCAGTTCGGCCTCGTCTCCCTCCGCTCTGTCTTCGTCTCCTCTGTCGCTGTCTGCATCGCTGTCTCCTTCCTCCTCAGCTGCATCTCCACTAAGCATCTGTCTGGGAACCCAGCTGAAGGGGCCACTGGCTGTTGGAGGGGCTGCAGTGGCTGATGGGTAATTGGCTGCCATTGGGGCAACAACCTAAAAGGAATTTAAAATAAAGCCAAAGTGTTAGAAAAAGGCAAAGGGATGGAGATATGATGAAGAAATAATGACTATGGATGTATGGATCACAGATGTACAGAGTAAATCAGGATGAAGCATGCAGCACGTATGTGAACATACAGACAATAAAGACATGTCAGCATAGTGCCAAAATCAAAATGACTTATGGGACTGAATTTTCACACCAATGTCCTGTGTGTTTGTATATAAACAATGTGCCATCTAATACAAACAGCACATTTATATACAGGATGTGAAAAATAAGCAGTATATTGGCATTATTATCATTATTATCATCATCTCTGAACATCTCATTTTCCCGTTTCCTCTCTCACCTTCCCCGCTGTCTCTCTCTTGTTTTTAGGCGTCTTTGTTTTTCTCTCTTTCTTCATTCGCTCAGCTGGGGGGGCCAAATACTCTGGTGGGAAGGGCATCTGCCCAACACACACGCAGGCCCCAAATTGCCAAATGAACACACATGCACAACAATAAAAAAACAAACACAGAAGAATGAACAATGCATGGACAGTGAAGCCGTTATCAGCATCAAACAAAAAACAAATGAGATAAAACAGACTTATGAATAAAATGACAATCAAATTATATCAAATTATATTTAAAAAAAATGGCAAATCAAAACTGGGATTATGTTTGCTGATGAGGAGATGACATAGGCAGCAATGTTACTGTTGCTGGCCCCACTAAGATTTAAGAAAGGGAGACGGAAACTCACAGTGTTGAGGTAGGGTCCAGAGCCTGATGACTGTAGGGGATGTACACCAGGACGGGACAGCAGGGAGAGATGGGGAGAGGATGAGGAAGGAAGACACGCCCCAGGACTACTTCTTCGCCTGAAAAGAGTATGTCACAAATTAAGAGACATGAGGGAGTTGTTTGTCTTATGTCTCTGTTTGATGCAAGTATGATGCTGTTTTAGTTTATTCTAAAATATTGTGGGAAACAGAAAACAGTTGCCTCACATTTTAGAGTGGTCAAGGAAGACGCACAAGTTTTGAAAAACAAACATGCCTGGCCAAAGGTGGTCAGAAATAAAACAAGAGACCTTAATTATCCATAAATTACTTGCACAACTTCAGTCTCAGTTCAAGCACAAATAATTGTACCGTACACACACAATTAGAGACGTAAATACAAATAATGGTTTGTTATTGGAGGCATTTTATCCATTTACACCCAAACACTTTATGACATATTCATTTTTAAGGTTTCAATTTTATACTCTGCTGTATATTGCATCAGGATTATGTTTACTACGGGGCTTTTTTCTTTCAAAATGGTCACAATAACCAACAAAATGAGGCTCTAATTCATTAATATGTATGTTGCATTTTCATATTTGAGTGAGTAATCATGGTACAAGCAGCCTGTGAAAGCTCTACATATTGCTAGCATCCCACAGGTGTTAGAGTGGGTGGTGAAAGGCAAAGTGCTGACCTATTTGAGGTACAATATTGTTGATATAATTACTCAAGAGATACCCTGAGTCAGTGGGTCTAATTCTTTAATTTTATATTAAAATGCCAAACTTACTTCTTTGCTACATCTCGTTCTCTTTCCCTCTCCCTGGGGCCTTCTCCTTCACTATTTTCAGAAGAAACTGTTGCGTCTGAATCTGGAAAAGAAGACAAGAAAACCTCAATCAACCTACAGTTAGAAGATAGAAATGAAAGTATGCCATAGAAATAAATACTTTATTTTTAAGGGGAGCTTTTAGGATGAGGTGTAATATACCTACCCGAAGAGTCTTCATCTACTCTCTCATACTGTAGCAGTCTGTCCAGAAGGAAGCTGGTAAACAAGTAAATGACATTGTGTTACTGCAGGCACTTTAAATTGTTTAACATCAACATATTTTCATGCACACACACACACACACACACACACACACACACACACACAGTGTAATCTCACCTTTTGTCTCTGGAAACTTTGAGAAGTTTTCTCTGTGCTCTCCTCAGCTCCTCCTGAAAGCATTCCTGTTCCTGCAAAAGGAAACCAAACATGAAATCAGTGTAAATAATGAGACAGGTGTGTATTTATAAAACACCGAAACATGACTGAGCGTCCACACTCGGGATGATCATACTCACATAAACAAGAAATTTTAATTTGCGTTTGAGATTTTTGTATTTCCGCTTGTAGTCAACTTCGACGTCCGCTTGACCGTTCATTTCTGAAATAAAGCAGGAAATTATAAAAACGCTGAAACCTACAGTCTGCTGATAGTTGTAGATACTTAATAAAGGTAAGTTTTTTAAACCAACTGCCTGTGAAACAGAGACGGAAACGCTACTGAATGCTAAGCTAAACGTTAGCATACCTAGCTAGCTCGCTAAAGATACAGAGCTGCTGGTCTTACGGGACTCTGAAGATCCACCAAGATTTATTTCTAATCTGCAAACATGGTTTCATTGAATATGCAACGCTCTTTTTATCCATGAAAATTAATTTGTACCTCTTGACTGAGTCTGTCTGTGCGACATGCTCTTGTTTACTTCCGTGACGTCACTTTTATTTTCTTCTTCTGAGGTTTTAACGGCAGTACGCATCCGGCATCTTCGGTGCATTACCGCCACCTTCTGCTTCTCACGTGGACCAGAGATTAAATCCTACAAATAAATCCTGTCTCAAAGATTTTCTGATCAAATCAAAGAAGCAGGGAGACACAGAAGATACCACTGAAGCTGCGGAAGCTTCATCTTCATCAGCCTGCAGAGAAACAAAGTTTACACACTGAAACCTGTCACACTAAAACATGTACATACTGACAAACCCCTTCAAACTCCTCAAACATACAGATATCAATTCAAAACCCTTGAAATGCAATGCCGTTCCTATGGTCTAAGACAATCCAAAAACAGGAATAACATGAACATCTCTCTCCCAAATCCAAAACCAGGGTGCTTAAACTAAAATTTGAGATGTCATAAATAATTGAGTCTGGAGCTACACCACAGACAATGAATTTGTAGCTTAAAAGATAAGGTATAGATCATGGGTTCACATCCTCGGGGTCCTGACCTCCACTATGGGGTCGCCAGTGCTTGATTTTAAGAGGTTTTAGAACATGTTTTAAGACGTATACACACATAGATATAAATCTCAGCCTTTCATCCATTTCTGGAAATGAAACTTAATCAAATTAAGTTGATAATATTATTCAAGATCCAAACTTAAAATGCGTCTCACAGGATGAGGGCACAGTGGAGACCTGAATACAAACTACATTCAGAGAGCCTTCACTCTGCTAAATAACCGCATCCTGCATTAGAAACATATCAGGAAGTCTCTAATGAAATGCTCACAGAAAATAATCTGTTCAAAATTCATCCAAACTGTTTGTTTTAAAGAAACTTCCTGCAGTTATTGCATTCACTATTTGGGTTAATTGTACAGTCAGCTGGGTATAAAAAAAAGAAAGCAAACATTCTGTGGTCCACAAAATCAGTCTCTCATTCATTATCTGTAGAGCAGCTCCAGACTTTGTACTCTATGACGCCACATGTTGAGACTTGCTTCTGGGGTTTCTGGCTTTGAGAGAGAGTAGCTCATGTTCAGATATTGACAGAACTTTCATGGGCAATGGAAATAACATACTAGAATTCTTAATTGGTGGTGTCCTCCTTTAATAGGAAGGATATCTCAAATTGAAAGGTGGAAAAAACTAGTTTTAAGGGTTTTTAAAGACCTTAAATGGATAAGCTAACCATCACAATCCTTTAATAGATTGTAATACATTTATTTGTCAGTTAAATTACTTGAGACCTGCAGTGAGCCCTCACAAATGTGAAGCAATCCCCTGGATTTGCACCTTAATTGAAAAATATGTTGTGAGAAAATGTGCTGTGAGAGGTCAGCTGGTGGAGAAACTGCTCTGCAGTCTCAGGGTAGTCAGATTGAATCTCTCCTGGACTGCTTGTGTTCTCCCTTTGATACTCCTCAGAGGGCTGTTTAATGAAAGTGTCTCTCATTCTCAAAAGCCTGTCTCGAATGAGCCTAACGAGCCGGTCTGTTTCATGCAGACACTCACAGCTGGTCAGAGCCTGAATTCATCAAGACACGTCAGAGGAGGAAATCAGTCCGAAATGGGCAAACGATGTCAGAGTGACACATGTTTGTTTCTTTCAGGACAAGATTCTGCAACTTTACTGTCAAAAGAGCCATGTTTTTGCCAAATAGAGAAAACTTGACGGGCACCTTTTAAAAATATTTTAAAAGCTGTTAACAAATCAACCCTCTCTGACTTCTTGAGCTCCAGTAAATTCATGTCTGTTGGTGTTGTTGAGTGTGTCTATGGTTCAGCCTCTGGAATAAAGGGCTTAGCTTGATATTTATAACCTCCAAGTACTCTGCATATCTCTTGCCAACCCACCCACAGCTTGCTGTTTGTCCTCTGCTTCGTTCCCCAGTACTCCTGCAACACCACTTCAGTCAGGTGTTGTTCTTCATGTCCTTTGAGGTTAGCCCAGTAGTTGGTCATTAACTGCTTCTTTCTAATATCTGGTGACATCTCTCCCGTCTGGACTTGCAGGGCTGGGATGAGAGTTGACTTTACTGCTCCACAAACTGTCTTTGAGCTTGTGTCTGCATGTTATTAAGCTTTTCTAAAGGAGTTTTTAAGGGTGAACGATAAATGACACTAGAGGACCTTTTATTTTTCAGATATAAAGATATGAGTACAGATAAAACAATTTAAAAACAAAGCAAACCTTTTTCTTTTTTTTGTATAATTTGACACTAACACAACAGTCATATTTGTTATTTCTGTTATATATTTGCCACATATTTTTTTATAGTCCTATCATTTGTTTTAAATCAAAGACATCAGAATTAAAAACTAAAGGACAGTTCATTACATTAATATAGCCCACACTGATTTATAGCTGCTTTGATCGTCAGCCAGGAGATGCTGTGCATGCTTCCCTTGTATTTTTTTTAATCACCCTGTCAGCGTCCCCTCCACCTGCCGCATATTGTAGTGCACTGTAGTTTGCTGCTCAACCTCAGATCAGCACAGTCACTTGCCAGGACCCAGCGCCATGAATTATAGATGAGGAACATTTGCAGAGATGAGTAATGCTGCCTCAGTGCACATACCCTCAGCCAGACTCCCCCTGTGTGTCGAGGGTGATGGAGGGGGTAGACAGGAGGAGACAAAGAAAGAGAGATATAAAAAGTTGAGATAAGAGGACAGACCCATGGAAGAGGCTTTTGGCAATGCAGTGGGATGCAGATATGTACTCCTTGAGAGGAAGAGCAGAATTGCTGACTGTATGTTTTGAAACGCACCCCCCTCTCAGACAATGTGAAATCCAGCAGGGCACAGACAGCTAAACAACATCCTTTAATGCAACTACCAAAGCAAGCACTGTAATAGCTCATAGTTGCCGCACTGAGTACTCCCCCCCCCCCAGACATTGTCTTACTTCCAGGCAAAACAACTGGCGACATGAAACACAGTATCTGCCTCTCTCCAACATCAGATTCTTCCTTGAGTCCAAAGACACTGGCAGACAGAAATAGACTCTTCTGTGTCTGCTGCCATAAATTGCTACTGCCAGCCAGCAAGCCCTCCTGGCAGCTAAAGTCATCTGCCACCCCTCCTCCCTCTCCTCAACTCCTCCTAATGGATCCATATATTCTCAAGTCAGGCTGTGGACACTGATCTGTGCTCGTCAATAAGATTTCTCCTTAATTTTTTCCGCTTGGATGTATGTCCTTGTTGCTCTATTAGTATTGCTTGTTCTCATCGTGCTGGCATGTGTGTTCCCCCCCACCCTCTCAATTCTCTCTCTCCCTCTCTGTATTGTTATGCCCTCTAATTTGTCCCTCCCTCTCACTCCGTCCATCACTTTTTTTTTCCACTTTCCTCAAGTGTCCTCTCAACTTCTGTTTTGTACAATTTGCAGAAACTGGAATGTACCGAAATCACACCAAAGACACCAACAACAACTGCAACAAAAACCTCCTGAATGATCACAAGGTAAGCTCCATGTTTTATTGTTTTCACCTGCTGCTGTATTTAGAACAGCAGACACGAGATACATTGACTCTCATAATGTGACTTTGGGCTGGCATGATATCAGATTTTTCCTACATGATTATCGTGGCCATAAGAGTTCATGATAAAGACATTATTGCAATATCATAGAAAATTGATAAAGAAGTTATCAGTCAAATTCCTTTTTAATTTTGTTTATTGTAGATTTTGTCTCTTTTTGGCAAATGAATTACACTCAAAATATGAGTGTAGGTAGGTTGAGAGAGAGTCTGTAATCATAACTACAAAATCATACAGAAAGAGTATCTAAAGGTTGGTGACAAGGCAACCAGATGGCATTGGAGGAGGGCGACAAAGCAAGGACAGACGGAAAATGGAAACTATTTTAGAGCCGCTGGATAATGTACATGATACTATATGATCACATGAGTATTATTTATATAATATCAGTATTTTATTCTTAAATGTCACAGTTATTGCCAATACCAGTATATCCTGACATTCATAATATAACTGTGTTTATTTGAAACCTCATGTTTCATAGGCAATGAAACTCAGTTTGCAAGATATTAAATCAGTAACATTTCTATTCCATTTGTATTTTTTCTCCTATTGTCTGTCTCCTGTTTGTGTGTGTGTGTGTGTGTGTGTGTTACAGGAAAAGCTTATCCAGGCTATTAAAAGAATCAAGCATGAGGTAGATGTGTGCAGAGAAGCAGAGAGAGAGACGTTCATAGAGTCATTGGATGTAGAGGTACTGTTGCTGCATTATTAATCCTTACCTTTTTTAAAAATGCACTCTGTCATACATAGCAATCGCAGTTTACAAGAAACTAAATGTATATATTCATAACAATTCTACTGAAGCTAGTTTTTATATCCACACACTACATTTCCCAGCCAACACCTGTATGCGGGGCCCATGTGGGTATAAACGAGCTGAAAATGGGCCCTATATGGGATTGTTCATGGGTTCCACATTGGCCCAATTCCAATTGCCCACATGTGTGAGTTTACCCAAGTGGGCCCCAGATGAGATGCCCATTTTGGACCCATACCCACTTCGTACCCAGGCAACCCTGGGAGCCATGTGGGGCCCACTTGGGTAAAGCTATCAATGTTGGCAAAATGGAACCCACGGACTATCCAATATAAGGCCCAGTTTTCAACCCATTTACTACCCTCATGGGCCACATGTACAAATGTTGGCTGGGTTGTAGTCACACACAGGCTGAACTGATCATTTTCCATCCTCTCTCTCCGTCTATCAGAACAGTTTTGATGCCCTGGAACGAGAAATCAGAGCTGAGTTTCAGAACCTGCATCGTTTCCTAGATGAGGAGGAGTATAATGACCTGGAACGAATGAGGAGGGAGAGACAGAAACAAGTGAAGCAGCTGAAGGAGAGAGAGAAGAAGATAGCAGCGCAAGGGAGAGACCTGGAGAGAGCAATTGCGGTGCTCAACAGCAAACTGACCGAGGACGACAGCCCGAAACTGCTCAGAGTGAGGAAGCATTTGCTGCTAAAGAAGTTTTGTCTTATACTGTAACTTTACAAAGATGGAGTATGGTGATGGAGGTAAATTCAGAACAAGGGTGAGTTAATGTGTGTGGGGACAGAGGGGGAGGTGTCAGTTTGGACTCCCTCCATAAAACATTTTGGAAACAGCAGAGCCAAGCTTGGGGTTATCCAGGGTCACTGTAAGCATTCCCCTTGACCTGGGACAAAACTTTACTTACCTCACTATCAAATTGTCAAAATAGCTGTCTGTAATTGCTCCTCCTGTTGTGAATCCTTTGAGCTTAGAGCTGCTGGGGAAAAAATGTGACAGTGCAGTTTTAAATCAAGGGACCCGATCTGCACTCCAACCCTGTTAGCTGTTCTGCTCCTTTTCATTGGCACTTATCTGATCAATTATAGACATTGATTGGCTAAACAATTGACTTCCCTGATACTGAAAGTGCAAATCAATTTCTCATTTAAAAGTGAAAGGACAAAGGGAAGTTGACGCATTAGTCAGCAAAAGGAACGGGCAGTGTAAGGCAGTCTGGCTGATGTCACAGCTTGTTTGTAGCAATGAAATTTTAAAGTGCTGTATGCTATGATTTCAACCAGCTTTCCAAAAATCTTTCTCTCATTGCAGGAAATTCAAGATCTCACTAAAAGGCAGGTTCCCTAAACGTAACTGTTTTTTTCTCTCCACTGTTTTCCCCCCCACATCTCATTAATCTTGTGTGTATGCATGCTTGGCATTCCCTCTCATCTCTGCACATCCATCCATCTTCATGACACTCCCCATGGTGTGTCTATCAGGTCAATATTCTTTCATTCATCATTCAGTCCTCCCGTCTTCCCATTTTGTCCAAGCAGGTCTCAGGTCCGCTTTGTTCCTCCAGCGGAGGTGGACACTGAGGTGCGCTCTGGCCAGTTTGTGGGGCCCATACAGTACAGGATATGGAAGCACATGAAAAGCTGCCTTTACCCAAGTATGTTCATATATGTCATTTGATACAACACATTCAAAACAACACCAAAACTCACCTTTTTAATCTCTATTTGTTTACAGATATTACATCAATGACCTTTGACCCTGAGACAGCCCACCCTAATCTGTCCATGTCCCAGTCTTGCACCTCAGTATGGTTTGATGAGGATAAAGACACCAGTGATTGCCAACCCAACCCACAACGGTTCCATTATTATTACTGTGTGCTCGGCCATCAGAGCTTCACCACAGGCAGACACTACTGGGAGGTGGAGGTGGGACATAAGACAGCATGGAGGTTGGGTGTGGCACGAGCAGATGTCCAAAGAGGGGAGATGGATGCTACTGGCACTTCCAGTGGCCTCTGGACGCTGGCCCTGAAGGGTGGATCTGTCTTCGCCTGCACCGACCCGAAGCCCACCAAGGTCACTGTATCTGTACATCTTGTCCGAATCGGTGTGTTTTTAGACTGCGAAAAGGAGGAGGTATCTTTCTACAACGCTGTTACCATGGCACCACTCTACACCTTCACTATGGAAACGGTTGAGGTTCCTCTGTTCCCCTTCTATAATCCGTGTGACACAGATGAGGGGAGGAACACAGCAGCACTAAAGATCTTTAAACCTTCACTATGATTAGAAGCCACAGTCCAATTGTATGTTATATTAGTTGAACTATTCTTACATTTATAGTTGACACTCTTAGAAATAAAGGTACTAACTAGAACTCTATGTAGTTCTTTGGTTTGTCCCTATAGGAGAACCCTTTTTGGCTCCTGTTAAAACCTTATATAAAGGTTCCATCTGGAACCCCTTAAAAGGGTTTTACCTGAAACCCAGCATAAGGGGTTATTATAGACTGTATAGGGAGATGGACAACATGTCTCCACTTACTCCCACTGTACAAAAATGAAGCCAAAATATCCCAGATATGTCCACTATCATCACTGGTGACATCATTTGGAGCCAGAGTCTGTGCTGTTGCAATCTCCGCCATAACGAGTTCCTGCCCATACACCCATCCGACCAGTCAAAAGCGGCTCCACTGATCTCGAGCACACCGACTGGCACACATAGCTGTCATTCATAATGTCCATCCCCCTTTTTTTATAACATCAAATAGTTAATTAAAACCAAGAAGAACAAACACTTGAACATACAGTACAGGCCAAAAGTTTGGACACACCTTCTCATTCAATGCGTTTTCTTTATTTTCATGACTATTTACATTGTAGATTCTCACTGAAGGCATCAAAACTATGAATGAACACATGTGGAGTTATGTACTTAACAAAAAAAGGTGAAATAACTGAAAACATGTTTTATATTCTAGTTTCTTCAAAATAGCCACCCTTTGCTCTGATTACTGCTTTGCACACTCTTGGCATTCTCTCCATGAGCTTCAAGAGGTAGTCACCTGAAATGGTTTTCCAACAGTCTTGAAGGAGTTCCCAGAGGTGTTTAGCACTTGTTGGCCCCTTTGCCTTCACTCTGCGGTCCAGCTCACCCCAAACCATCTCGATTGGGTTCAGGTCCGGTGACTGTGGAGGCCAGGTCATCTGCCGCAGCACTCCATCACTCTCCTTCTTGGTCAAATAGCCCTTACACAGCCTGGAGGTGTGTTTGGGGTCATTGTCCTGTTGAAAAATAAATGATCGTCCAACTAAACACAAACCGGATGGGATGGCATGTCGCTGCAGGATGCTGTGGTAGCCATGCTGGTTCAGTGTGCCTTCAATTTTGAATAAATCCCCAACAGTGTCACCAGCAAAACACCCCCACACCATCACACCTCCTCCTCCATGCTTCACAGTGGGAACCAGGCATGTGGAATCCATCCGTTCACCTTTTCTGCGTCTCACAAAGACACGGCGGTTAGAACCAAAGATCTCAAATTTGGACTCATCAGACCAAAGCACAGATTTCCACTGGTCTAATGTCCATTCCTTGTGTTTCTTGGCCCAAACAAATCTCTTCTGCTTGTTGCCTCTCCTTAGCAGTGGTTTCCTAGCAGCTATTTGACCATGAAGGCCTGATTGGCGCAGTCTCCTCTTAACAGTTGTTCTAGAGATGGGTCTGCTGCTAGAACTCTGTGTGGCATTCATCTGGTCTCTGATCTGAGCTGCTGTTAACTTGCGGTTTCTGAGGCTGGTGACTCGGATGAACTTATCCTCAGAAGCAGAGGTGACTCTTGGTCTTCCTTTTCTGGGTCGGTCCTCATGTGTGCCAGTTTCGTTGTAGCGCTTGATGGTTTTTGTGACTCCACTTGGGGACACATTTAAAGTTTTTGCAATTTTCCGGACTGACTGACCTTCATTTCTTAAAGTAATGATGGCCACTGGTTTTTCTTTAGTTAGCTGATTGGTTCTTGCCATAATATGAATTTTAACAGTTGTCCAATAGGGCTGTCGGCTGTGTATTAACCTGACTTCTGCACAACACAACTGATGGTCCCAACCCCATTGATAAAGCAAGAAATTCCACTAATTAACCCTGATAAGGCACACCTGTGATATGGAAACCATTTCAGGTGACTACCTCTTGAAGCTCATGGAGAGAATGCCAAGAGTGTGCAAAGCAGTAATCAGAGCAAAGGGTGGCTATTTTGAAGAAACTAGAATATAAAACATGTTTTCAGTTATTTCACCTTTTTTTGTGAAGTACATAACTCCACATGTGTTCATTCATAGTTTTGATGCCTTCAGTGAGAATCTACAATGTAAATAGTCATGAAAATAAAGAAAACGCATTGAATGAGAAGGTGTGTCCAAACTTTTGGCCTGTACTGTACATCAGTGTGACAAGAGCTACCTAAAATGACAGAAACCATCTTTGGGAAAAATTCATTTGACATGTACTTGACATGGGGTGGGGTTATGGCCTATGCTGCAGCCAGCCACCAGGGGGCAAACAAGACATTTTGGCTTCACTTTTGGGAAGCTGTCATGTCGTCCATTTTTATATATGCTCTATCTGTTGTAAGACCATCCCGCTCCCTATGAGAAGTTCTACTGAGAAGCCTTCTACTGCATAATGTTCCACCAAAAACCCTCACTTGGGGTTTATACAGGACCTTTCCATTTTCCAACGCTGTTAGCAAAAACACTTTTATATTCCAATGGTTTCATCTAGAGCCCACCCAGTGAGGCTCTAAAAACAATTAACTAGATCACCCATAGATCTTTATCCCATTAAATATGGTTTTAGTTTAACAAATGAGACCAAGGGAAACAACTTGTACAACCCACAACAATCATGGTTCACAATCATGTTTAAGGGGGTGGAGATGCCTTAAAATCACTACTGCTACAGCCTTTGCTATTTCAAATGGTACGGTAGGGTTGGAAACCGAAACTCAGTTCAAAGTTAGAACCAAATCCAAAATGCCAGGTATCAAGTACCTGTAAAAATAAATAAATAAATGCTAAAAAAAATAATTTTAGCAGACCATGTGGTATTGCATGACATGAACTGATGGTGAATATATCAACTATGGCAGAACATAGTAAAATAAATCGATTAAGAGGGACTCCAAATATGTCTATATCTAAAAATGAAATTTGAGTAATGGGTAAATATTTAATTTTCATTGTACATTTTAACACTGTCGTGGACCAAGCAGTCAAAGCACAAAAAACACAGGTTTAAAGTTAAAAAAGGTGGATTTATTTCCCCCCCAAAAAATAAATGTTGCAAAGGAAATGACCAAAGATAACAGAATTTGAGTTATAGTGCCTTTAAAAGAGGTCAACAAAACATAACTCTACTGAAAATAAGGCTCACAAAACTAGACATTAACTTAACAAACAGAGCTCATCGAATGAAACAATGGGGCAACATATACACTGGCTGATCAGACCAAATTAAACACAAAGGGGAGAACTTACATACACAACAACTAAGACTAACATAAAGAAACCCCTAATCCCCTCCCCATGATGTCACAGCCCCATCTTTGCCCAACTCCAACCATGAAGTGACCTTAGGTAACTCAAAACAAAGAGAAATGAATAAATAACTAACAAAATCAAATAGCAAAATGGCAAAACAATGTAAACTAAATGTGTCCACTTACTCTAGAAAACAGTGTGTTGTCAAATGCTAATAAATTTTAAACCAAACAACCTGGTGTTGTGTGCATTTTAAGTGACTGCAAACGTTTTGTGTGGCTGTGGGCACGGCCATCACAAACACCCATGTTCTCAACGATCCTTGAAGAACTCTTTCTTCCAAAAAGGGTTCTTCAGGAGAAAACAACCTTGGATTTCGGGACATCTTTCTCTATTTGCTAACATTGTATAGACAAAAATGATAAATTGATCATTAACTGATTTATCAGTGATGACAATAATTGCTAGTTGCAGCCCCATTTACAACAACTCCAGGATTATTAAATAAATTTGAAGAAAATACATAAAACATGCCTGTTACTGTCACCAAAAATGACTTTTTAATTATTAATGCACATAATATTTTACTATGAATGCTTCAGATTTTGAGAAAAATACATGTGATGAGATATGATGCCTCAAATGAATCTTGTAAAAGAGCTGAGGAAAACAAAGCACAGGGGAAGGTTGTATTCTGCAGCCGTCCTGGAGTTTCAGGGTCCATGGCAGGTGTTAACAGCATTATGATGTTACCTTTGGCCTGTTTATAAATATCTCCGTTGTGCCTGCTCAGCTATGACGTGTCCTGGCGAGGTTATGGAAGCTGGGATTAGTGGCACGCCAGGGGCCTGAGGGGTGAGAAAGTGGCGCGTGACACTCAAACAACAAATGATGGCTGACATTGAGTGAGACGAGTCACTGAGCTGGAACAGACAGCTCTGACACAGGACTGCCCTTCCTCGAGTTTGATTACCCAGAGAAAACAAAAGACAACAAGACAGCAGATGTCATAATCGCTTGTTTATTCTTAGTATTCCTTTAGACATGAAATAAAGAAAAAACTATTTTCTTTACAAAACATCTGTGTGAAGTGTTGTGCAAAAAGGGAGTACAGAGAGAACATGTGGGATGTCACACCACACCCAGGCCAGAACAGCAGAAGTAAACAGAGAGGATCAGGGCAGAGACAACTCACATATTGTGCAAGAAGTGCCAGTGGTATTAAAAGTAGTAGTTTCTTCTATTAGTAGGTTATCAGAAGTGGGTATGACACCAGAATCCCTCTGGCACCAGTTTGATGTAATAACTCCAATCCCACTAGACTGAGCCTTCTTTGAAATGCTGGTAACGTGTAAACCAAAGGCTATCTGCCTCTCTCACATCCCTACTCACTCTGGCTGGAGTGGCTCACAATCACTGACAGTATTCAGAAGCGGTGGTGCACGGAAATGCTGTCTGCAGTCTCTCATCAGTTGCTTACCAAAACATAACTCTGTGGGTTACCCACACAACGCTTTGTCATTCATCTGCTGCTATCATTGATTAACTCACATACCTCTATCTGTGCCACAGACTTGATTAATGAAATGGAAACATCCTCGCTTACAAGTAGAGCACGCTCAGCACTCTTAATGCTACTCAGAATCATCTGGAAACCTGACTTTCATCATTACTTTCATAATAATCACACAGTAAGTCACGTATCTCCTACACATTAGCATATCATAGGCCAGTCAGCGGTACCAGTCAGGTGTGCAAACAGCTTTCTAGAATACCATACCTATTAAGAAAAAGGTGCCATTAGGAGTGTCAGCAAATGACAGAATACAGGCCAACTATCCAGTATACGTTTTAGGCACTAAACAAAGACAAGAGTCAAGTTACAATATCTTTTACAATATGTTGTGGCTTCAAACACATTCACACTCATGACTTAAACACAGCACTTGTTTTCTTCACATTGCGAGACGATTTAAGCAGGCACATGAATACCTTACTCAGACGGGAAAAGCACATAAAGTACAGTTGTGTCATTCTGTACAAACTGCCTATGCATAGATTCAGCACGCACAAACACTCATAAATCATTCACACTGACACATAATGCTCGTCATAGGCATACACACTTAAACACAGAAACCCCAAACACCCCATGATGGCAACATTTAAAACATCACTCCTCTGGTCACACACACACACACACACACACAGACACAACTTTAGGACAATAAAAGCCTGTTTTTCATGTCGTGGGCATGCTGCAGTCGATGCTCTTAAGTGACGTAGGTTAAACATTTTAATACAACATGTAAATACTGTGAGAGATGCTGTTTGCTGTGAGTGCCGTCAAGTTGAAATGACAGTAACAGCAGATAATTGATCTAAAAAGATCTAATATAGTCTTGATGGATTTTTACAATATTTGGTTCTTAAATTAGTTCAAGACGTTAGTGAATATTAGTGTATATAGTATATAGTACTGTATGTGTATATATTTTATATTCTGGATTTAAGGTTGGTGAGAAATTTAAATTAGTTTTCTTCTTTATTTTTAAGTATAATACAACAACCGTTCTATACACTAAAAACATTCAGCCTTTATGGGGTTAAAATGGCGTACACATGCAATATTTACAAGGCTGGAAAGTGTATGTTTGGCTTGTATGGAAGCCCATTTCTGCCAATGTGACGAAAAGAAAAAAGATCCTGTATGTCATTATAATACAAGCTTTCTAAAAAAAAAAAAAAGACTTAATATCTCAAAATACGGGGAAACTTTCTCAGAATAATGACTCATCTCAAAATAAGGAGAAGCCTTTTTTTTTAAAAAAAAATGACTTAATATCTCAAAAAAATGTGTTAGAATATCAAAATAATGGAAACTTTCTCAAAATAAAGACTTCGTATCTCAAAATGGTGACTTAATATATCAACATTTTGGGAAACTTTGTCAAAATAATGACATGGTATCTCAGATTAGTAAGAGATTTCACAAAAACATTGACTTACATCTCACAATATTAATATAGTATCTCAAAAATAATAACTTGATATCTGAAAAATAATGACCTACTATCTCAAAATGACTAAATATCTCAAAATTATGACTTAGTATTTAAAAATATTTTGCAAAATAATGCCTTACTTATCTTAAAATAAGGACTTTGTATTTTAAATGTTGTTAGTATCTCAAATTAAGAAGCGTCCTCAAAATAATGAAAAAAAAAAACAAAACAAACATTTCTTAGTGTTTTGGAAAACTAAGTCATTTTTTTCTGTTTCTCATTATAGTGAATTACAGGATATCTTTTTTTTTCCAATCAGACTGGTGGAAATGGGTTTCCATAGTGTTTGTGTATGTGTGTATGGGGTGTGTGTATATGTATATAAAGACAATTATTAGTATTGCCCAAAACGGGTTTCTGGTTCCTTCCAGGCTAGAAATGAGGCATATATGTTTGAAATGTTTTACATTAGAATGCCTTTGCCCATGTGTACACACCATCTGAAACTGTTTATCCATTCAACATCGAGACCCCTTG
Source organism: Epinephelus lanceolatus (assembly GCF_041903045.1). Lineage (NCBI taxonomy): Eukaryota > Metazoa > Chordata > Actinopteri > Perciformes > Serranidae > Epinephelus > Epinephelus lanceolatus. The sequence goes on along the minus strand of NC_135743.1, from coordinate 16,449,440 downwards.
ATTTTTCTTTTTTTTTACTTTATATATTATATTTATTTATTTTAGTAACAAATCTGACATCTAAACCTATTTTCATATCATATGGCTTTTTAAAATGCTGACATTTCGCCTGATATTAATCAACTTGTTAGAAAATTCTATTAGTCAGGAAAGCTACAGAGAAAGGCCAGTTGGTCGAAGATGAATCTGCCTCTTAACAATGTTCCTACATCTCACTGATCATTTCATTGGATCTTCATGGCTATCATTTTGTGCTTCTGTCAAAAATCTGAAAATGCTTTTTGTTGATTTCAGTGCACCGAACCTGGACTGTCATTGATTTTCCAGTGGTCAGTTAAAACACGAGGTAGAGACATACATGTTGTAACACTGAAATTTATCTGCTAACCTCATCTGTACCATGCAGGAGTTTCAACTAACATTGATCTGTGTTGACGGAGCCTCCACATAGGTGATGTCGTGGCTTTGATAAAGGCCTCATAGGAGTATTTTGGAGCCATTAAAGATGCTAGGCATAAATGTTTAAGCTTTTGCCAAATTTCAGAGGGTCAAAGACACAGGAACTACTCTCTGTCATTGCCAACACAACCAAATACTTCAGAGGAAATTTCTAGTTTGAATAAAAAATAAATAAGTCATGATTCTAATCTCTGTCAAAGGCTGCGTACCTAATAGTTAAAACTGATGCCCGGCAAAGAAAAAGAGGGAAAGGATGAAGGAAAGAAGGAGGATCATTGAAGGAATGACTGACAAAACAGATAATGAAAGAAAGAAACAAGCAAGCACAAACTCACCAGACACTTTCATTCAGTATTTCACCTTTGGACAGCCCAACGTACAGCAGGAACATGGTGGTCCCATTAAGTGCCTGGAGTTAATGCTTGAAAGAGCTTGCTGTTAAACTGTAGGAATAATGGGATTTTTATAGAGCCACGGGGAAATCCAGATCAAAGGCAGTAAAGTGGTTGATCCGGACTTGAGGGATCAGTCTGCAAAACACATTTAATCATCTGAGATATCCACCCAGAGCCTGAATCTCAGAGTCTATAAATAGTTGGGTTAGTATTGTTAGTACGTTTTCTTGTGTGGGTAAATACGCTAAAGTATTTTTTTTTCTTTATGTCATCATGTATTGCTGATGTTTCTGAAGCCAGAGGACCTGCACAAGCGTATAACATCCATATTTCAGCTATGTACAGTGTGTAAACAAAAGGGGGCTTTCATTTTTGTTTTGATGATGCCCAATCCAAAGAATGTCATCACCCATTTTTGTAGGTTTGCGATGACACCGGCTAAAAAGGTCATGCATTTTGTCTGTTTTATCCACATGCGGACAGAGGAACAAGCATTGCTAAGCTAGTTAAGGCCAAATTAGAGATTCTAGAATATTATTGTTTTAATGAAATGTTGTAAACCTTTCTGGCTACCTCATTAGGTTAGAAAAGTCCGTATGTGGAGAACTATTTGTAAACTCTGCAAAGGAATTCATTTGCAGTCTGACAGTCTTACTATGAAGTTACCAAAAAACGAGGCTGCAAGGTGTATACAACAAAAATGTTAAACAACCAACAAGCCGCATTAGTTATGTGAAGATTTCCTGAATCGGAAAGTCTCAAAGGTTATGTGTTAGTTTTAGACAAGTGAGATACCGTTATCAAAGTGTGTTCAGGCATTAGACGTGTTAAATCGAAGTCCTCATCCCAGTTTCAGTGGTGTCTTCATTATTTGGTAGGGGGTGTTCGATTGTCTACAGTGGTGGTAGATGGAGAATATCTGTGGGGCTTCCCTTGGATTTTTGCAGGGGCAGTCCTCAGGTGGTGGTGGTGGTGGTAGTTGATTCCTCAGCCACGGTGCCGTCTTTGCTGGCCTCCAGCGCAGCACCGCTAGATTTCAGCTCCACTTCAGGGGTTTTCGGGGGAGCTGCTTTTGGAGTGGAGCCTCCGATAATATCAGTGTGATCTGGGCTTGGTTTGGAATCCAGGCCTGGCTCGGGTGTACCGTTGGTAATAGGTTCCGGTGTGGTTGGTTTGGGGGGCTCGGGTGTGGGAGTCAGGGCACTCTTGCTTTCAGGTGTTGGAGTGGGGGCCTTAGGTGCAGGTGATTTAGGCTCTGGGCTTGGGCTGGGTGTTGTCTTTGGATCAGCTGGACTCAGACCAGTCTTGGGCTCAGGGCTCGAGGCTGGGCTGAGCTTAACATCTGCTGGTTTGGGCACGTCCAGCTTTGCTTCCACTGGCTGATCAGGGGTCTTCTTGGTCTCGGGTGCTGGGGAGGCTTTAGTTTCAGCTACTGGACTGGACTTCATTTCCGCAGCTGGTGGAGCGCTTGGCATGGATTCAGCAGCAGCAGCAGACAGTGGACTTGGTTTGGTTTCAGAGGCAACGGAGATGTTTACAGCCACAGAGTCAAGGTTTTGATCGGGGGCATCAGCGTCAGTGTCCAGTGGGAGGGCAGTGTTAAAGCCAACGCCAGAGTCACTAGTCTCTAGGTTACCAATCCCAACCTCTTTAGAGGAAACCTCCAGACCCTGAGTTCAAACAGAAAACAAGGTAAGGCACATTTATTAGTTTAGTGCCCATCATCAAAAAGACAATTCAAAGTGCTTCAGAGAAGACATAAAAATTTGTTGAGACAAGATAAAAACAGACACACAAGCCCATATAAAAGGAACACAGAAACAGGATTTTAAACAGAGTAAAATTAAATGGAAGGTAATAATAAGCTAAAAACAGGATAATAAAAGTCACAGCTCAGTTACATTGCAGTGCAAGATACGAATGAATAGTCCCAAATTAAATTTAATAAAGGCAGTGGCAAACTCAAACCATTTAGGATTTAAAAGAACTGAGATTTGGAGCAACATCTCAGGCCCTCTGGGAGTTTGTTCCACACGTGTGCATTAAACCTCAGTCTCCATTATAGCTTTGACTTTGGTGACAGTAAGCATACAAACCCCAGAAAACCTGAGAGGTCTGGAAGGTTCAAAACATAGGAGCATATCAAAATATATATTATGGCCCTAAACCATCCAGTGCTTTATAAACCAACAGTAATATTATAAAAATCAATTCTTTGTCACACAGGAAGCCACTGCAAAGCTCTGAGACCTGGACTGATGCGATCCACTTTCTTGACCTGAGTGAGGACTCTAGAGGTAGCGTTCTGAATAAGCTGCAGCTGTCTGAACGCAGAAAACAGTATAAAATGCAGACATTATTAAAATCTCTCAAAGACTCAGTTTTCAGAGAGAAATATTACATATGCTCACTTTAATATCCACCTCAGTGCTCTGAGATTTCTCTGTGTTGTCTGCCTGGGAATGCTTGGATTCCTCACTGAGTTTGGTGATGTTCTGGACCACCTGTGAAGTGCACACAGACATATAATAGTCATCCATTATATCATCATCACTGTCATTGTCATTAACATTGTTAGTTGTACATTTGTCCCTCCAACCTGTCTGAAGGCCTCTCCCTCATCCTCTTTGCCAGCGTTCTGGGCGATCTTCTCCAGAGCAGCAGCCCTCTTGGCCCTCTTCTTCACTTTGAACAGGCAGGACAGAAGACAAACCAGCAGAAGAAAAACCAGCAGGCCCAACAGGGCGATGATGGCCACATACAGTGACTCCAGCCTGTAGGCTGCATGGAGGCATGGTGGGGAAGGGGAGAGAACAGGAATGGGAGAATAAATAATTCAACTGACCTTTTATTGACAAGTTGAAATTCCAGAGCATACACACAGTAGTAGAAACTGTTTTTTTTTCAAGCCACAACATAATAATTTTGATTCTGACATTATCATTTAGCAGCTACCAGCTAAAATATTGTAAACTAGAATTACTGCCTCACATTTGTATGCCTCTGCAAACCAGTCAAGTTCCAGTTTAATCCATGTTAGGCAAACTCATATCTCACCATAACAGCTGACAACAGATAGATGTTGCTGCAAAGAAGCTACAAAGATGGGCACCCATTACTGTCACCAATTCAGTATCTGACCAAATGTTACGTACTTCTGTTCCTGAGTTACAGCGTTGAAAAAAAGGCCAGAGTGTTTCTGCAGAATACTACAATGTCACACTGAAGTTGACCTTTTGAATATAAAATGTCATCAGTTCATCATTTTATCCTATTAGACATTTGTGTGAAATATTGTCACAATTTACGTATGAATTCTTGAGTTTTGCTTTATGTTTAACAAATTCTAATCAGTTCATCCCTGAGTCCAAGTGGACGTTTGTGCCAAAATTAGAAGAAATTCCCCAAAGGCCTTTTTGAGATATCACATTCACTAGAATGAGACAAATGTGAGGTCACAGTGACCTTGACCTTTGACCACAAAAATCTAATCACTTCATCCTTGGGACAAACCAGGCGTTTGTGCCAAATTTGAAGAAATTCCTTCAAGGTGTCCCTGAGATATTGTGTTCATGAGAATAGGACGGACAGACAGACGACACGGCTATCACTGGCATGGAGGCATAAAAAAGGCTCAGAAATAATAAGAAGCAGCCCTTTGACAGACTATTATGACATCATAGCCACAGAGTATTATGGGACTTTTTCTGGGAAGAAGAAAGACAAGCATTGTGAACCCACGTGTGTGCACTCCATAATTAATCTGGTATGCATCCATAATCAAAACCACAGGTTCACAAATCTAGTCTAACTGTTCCCTGTTGTGCCCTGTGCATTGCTGTGCTTCAACCTAAGTCAATAAAGTGCAGTGAACGAATACTGGGGTCCTGTAAAATGCATTCTGACCGATGTACCGGGGAAAAAGGCCATCTTAAGAATCAGCTGCTACAGTCCAACATCCGTCTTTCAGTTCAAATAAAAACCATTTAGCCCATTGTTCAACCATTCATTCTCAACCTCATCTCCATCCTTACGTTGTAATTCCAGGTGGACGTTGGATACATTGAACCCCAGTATGTCAGTAATTTGGAACTGGCCTTCATCTGCATTCTTGACCTGATCCAGATAAACCCATGAACCCTCTAGAGTGAGACGGTCTTCAAAACCCAGCTCCGTTTGGGCCTAGAAAAGACAGACATTATATACTTAACTTTAAAAAAACTGAACAGAGAAGATAACATTAATGAATGATGACATAGAGAAAATAACCTAAATACCATCACCTCAAACTCTGAAGTTAACAACACACATTGGACAAAGGTGTGTCATACTGGATGTCCATTAGCAGCATTTGTCTGACATAAAACAGGTCTGGCCTTCAGCATTAGCACTTAAGAAAGTTGTACATTTATTTGAGAGTTCACAGGTGATAGTAAGATGCTATGAAGAATACAGAGTATACTAGCTTCCCCCAGGAAATTATGGAGCTGAGGTGGGAAGCCACCGAGATCTCATCTCATCTCGAGATCCATTTAACTAACAGATGTGAACCTAAGCAATTAAAATCACATCAAATGTAATTGTTTTTGCTGTGGAAAATAGCGCCTCCAGTTAATGTCATATTTCATAAAACTGCATTAATTTTTCATGATGTCAGTCTCGGAGGTCTTTGTGCCAGACAAGATGGCCCACAGCTAGAAACAACAAGTTTTGTAGCTGAATATGAAATCTATTATTTACTGACTATGTTGTATGTTCAGAAGCATAAATCTGTACATTTTATAGGGATGGGAATTGCTAAGACTTTACTGATACCAATGCCATTATCGATTCTGCTTATCGATTCCCTTATTGATTCTTGATTAATTTTCTGTCTGGAATAATATAGGCCTGCTCAGGTTTGTGTTTTATCCCAGAGTCTAAACACAGTGTAGGAACAGTAGAAGGCATGCAGGTGACTCAGGAGTGACTGTTTAATTGTCTTCTTAGTCAAAGAAAAAACCCGCTAAGCCTGCCTGCGTGGCGCTAATGTCATTATAATAGGATATTTACCACCTGTAACAGACATGCTGCTCGAATGGGAAGCAGTTGCACTTGTGCGTAGAATGTCAAATACAAGGCTTTCCTGGAATTTAAGCCCATGTTTAGTATTTCCACCCCTGAAAATGATAATTTTACAGACATTATAAGCAGCGTTGTTGTCATCTTTCTTTGTGAAATGACGCTTTGGACTGCGTCTTGTTCTCTGCCATGGGTTCTTGTTGCAAGTTTCCAGCAGTGTAGACACACGAGTTTGACATAATTGTTTTTCAACTGACGCACATGATTTCCATTGATCGGACAATTTGGAGCCAGTTCTCAGTTGGAACCAGTTCTCAATTCTCATCCCTAACATTTTATAAAATATGGAGTACATAAATCTTAATTACAGCAGTGGTAGGACTAAAAAGAAATGAGTGGCTTCAGTTACATTTGTAAATTCTCCCTTGTCCAGCAGCAGATGGGGTACCGGGTTAGAGTTGGGGCTGTAGTAGAGGCGGACCAAGGAGCTGTTGAGAATCAGGTTGATCTTCAGTCTTTTGCCGTGTGGCAAGGTCACAAAATTTTGGTGCTCTGCGACACAGACAGACAGAGGACAAGAGAAGACGTACAATGAATACATCAAAGCTCTGTTTACAGGCCCATGGATCAACTAAAATGCATTAGCTTGCTAGAGCCCATTAACGTTTGGGTCTTTAAAAAGCCATTATGGCAGACAAGGGGAGCGTAATCGAAAGGAAACAACAACATCCTGATGGAAGGTGCCGGCAGCTTAAAACAGGTCAAGCATGGAAGACGGGAAGATATATGTCTTCATTTGTGCTCTCACCTCTGACGTTGAGACACACTTTCCTTTGAATATCACCTCGGGCATCCCTGACAGTGTAGCTACCCTCATCTGCACCCGTGACAGCGCTGAGGGTGACGTAGCGATCGTTGACACTGATTCGACCCTGGTAGCCATCCCTGGACATCTCTGTGCTGGTCAGCAGCACCAGAGCAGGTCTGCGGGAGGAAAAAGTCATAGAGGGTGAACTTTCCCTAACCTTTCTTGGTATGTCTCAAACACGCTGTCGCAATGAGTGCACATCATGGTAGGAAAATGTCATCACAGATTCTCTTTCGTTAAAATACCAGTGTAATTTTACTTGACTCTACCTAGATGTCAGGTTGGCCTCCACGGCACTGGGCCTGTACTCCAGGGTGATGGGAGGAGTCACCCCTACCAGTGGAATATGGTAGTTGTCTCCATATTTGATGACCTGCTCGTTGGAGCAATCTAGAAGGTAAAAGCAGGGTGGTGAACAGTTTATTCTTGAGTAAACAAATGCAACAAGGTTATTTACAGAGGACAGGAAGCTGCCTATCAAAGTGGAAAGGAGTGAAGCCTGAGAGAGAGTTTGTCTGCTTCAAGTGAAGGAAAAAATGATAGAGTTGAATATGAGAGAAAGGACAGATAGGGTGAAGGAGAGATAAGGGAAGAGGGAATAGCTTGACAGATGTGGCGAAAAGGGGGACAGATTGCAGAGAAAAGAGCACTGATCCAAAAATATCAGGGCAGCTGAAATGAAAGGGTAGAGATACAAACCAAATGGAGGGAACGGCAGCAAAGACAAGATAAAGACAGGAAAACAGCAGGGAGGGAAGGAGAGAGGAGTGGGTTGGTGGTTAAAGAGCTGCATAATTAGTGCCTGGCAGCTTTTCTGCGAGCACACACAAACACACGCACACCTCTTCGTCACATTACTCCCTCCATATGGCACGTCGTCCACATATTGCTCCGCTACAGTCGCCTTTATCTTCGCTGGGTTTGAGCCCACTCCCTCCTCTCGTGTGTGTGTTTGTGTGTGCGTGTTTATGTGTCTAATCTCATCAGAGTCAGAGTCATCACTGCTGCAACTTGTAACACTCTGAGGACAAACAGGATGTGTAACTGAGAGGTTTATTTGGCTGCTGACTGCATGATTACAGCAGGAGAGACGACAGCGCCTACACAACCATGACTCTGACTCCAGACCAGATATAAGAGGCTTATTCTTCATCCCGCGGTTGTGGCTCTGATGTCATCCAGTGGTGGAGGAAGTATTCAGATACTTTAAAGGTCTAGTGCAAAGAATTTAGTAGCAGTAAGGGATGCAACCAACTAAAACTTCTCCCACGTGCCAAGCATGTAGGAGAACTATGGTGGCTGACGTGAAAATGGATATTCTAGGACAAAATGGAGGACTCCGTGGAGGAAGACCTGCTCCATATCTAGATATAATCAGCTCATTTTAAGATAAGGAAAAAACAATTATTATTTTCATGTGATTATACACTACACAAAAACATAATCATGAATATTATATGCCGTTTCTGCCAATATATGCCCCTAAATCCTGCACTGGACTTTTAAGTAAAATAACAATACCAAAGAGTGAAAGCTCTCCATTACAAAGTCCAGCACTGAGAGCACTGAAGTATTATAAGTAAAATGTTCTTTAAGTATAAAAAGTAACAGTATTCAATGCAGAAAACTGTGCCCTCTGAGTGTTACGTTAAAAATCATATTATTGGATTTAAACATTTATGCATTAATGTGAAAGTGGCATTTGCTTTTGTCGAGGTGGGGCTAATTTTCACAATTCTATATACAAATAGACAGTTGGATCCATAACAACGTATTTATATGTTTTATAAGACTGTCATATTAAGTGAAACCTGCAAATTAACAATAACTTTAGCTGTCAACTAAATGTTATGAGTTCAAAAGTACAATATTTTACTCTGAAATTTAGAGGAATGGGAGTATAAAGTGACATAAAGTACTCAAGTAAAGTACAAGTATCTCAAATTTAACTAAATACTTAAGTAAATGTACTAAGTTACATTCTACCACTGTTTTATTCGATATGCTGCCATTTAAAATTGAAGCTGAACTGACAAAAAAAATAATTTGCAACAATTTTAATCATCTTTGAAGTCATTTTTCAATGCAAAATGCCCCAAATTCACATTTTTTACTGTATTATTTTGTCTTTTATGATAGTAAACTAAATACCTTTAGGTTTAGGACCACCGCTAAGATAAGACAAGGAATTGACAACACCAGAAGATATGACTGCAAAATTTTGATGGACATCTTTTACTATTTTTGCCATCTTTTTGACTTAATGTTTCATTAATTAATTGAGAAACTAACCATCAGATTAATTGATAATGAAAACAATTGTGTGTTGCAGTCCTATTTGAGACTCATTATTAACTGTCATGGTTGAACAAGTTTTGTATTGTACTTGATGGGATGATTTATAAGTGAAAAACATCTCCCAAAATAAAACAATGCTTTATCTCTGCTTTGCAAGGTTTACAGCAAATCAAATAGCAAAATGCTTGGATAATTAATTACTGTGTATCTTAAATTGTCACAGCTCAAGTTTCTCAGGTTATGTTTTTATTTCATTCATTCATGTTGTTTCCTCTTTGACTTGAAACTCTCATCTCCTCTCATTTCAGATCACTCCACTCCCTGTGTGTTTCTCTTCCTTTTGATGACTTCACCTGTGTCTGATTGTCTGTCCCGTCCTGATTATCCTCACCTGTGTCTCGTCATCCTTCCCCTCACCAGTGTGTGTCTTGTTTTCTCTCAATGCCAGTTTATCTTAGCTCCTTGTGTGTCTAGTGTTCCAACCTTTTGTTGCCCTGTATCCTTTTCTTTGTTTTCTGGATTCAGCCTGTTTATTGACTCTGCCTCATCCCTATTGAATTCGTTTGCCTTCACTGATAGTCCTTCTGTGTGCCGAACCTACCTTTTGACCAGTAAAGACCATGTTATTTTACCCAAACTGCCTCTGTGTTTTTAAGTCCACTCTCACCTGGTTCACCAGTTGTTACAAAAATTTAATTTTGTTGGTCTCATATTAAAAGTGCAATTTAAAGCTGTATTAATGAATAAAACACTACTTTATTATGTGGATTTGTAACATGTCCGTTTAGCATGATAGATGAGGTCATCCAAAAAGAACTGATAGTTATATGATTTTAACTTTATAAATTTGGGTCTTAGATTTAAAGAAGAGTTTTGAAGTTGAGGCTACACTTCATTACCATTCATAATGTATCATACATTGATGTCACGCAGTACCTCGGACTATCAGCGTAGTGCGTCTAATGTCGTCTGGGTTCTCTAGACTCTTCACGGTGTACACGCCCTCGTCTCCCTCGCCAACAGCTTCTATGATGAGGTAGCTGAGTTGGCTGTTGAGTCTGGCCCGACTGCTGACCAATTTGCCGTCACGCATAAGGAACACGTCACCCGACCGAGGAGCAGACCTGTTCCGAAATGTGACCTCTGAGCGTGAGGGCAGCATGATGTGGAAATCCTCCCCATGAAACAAGGTCTTGGAGTCCTCATTGACTGGATTATATGATGAACAACAGAGGGAAGAAGTGTTGACAAACTCATAGAAGGGCATGAAAAGTTCATAATTTATAATTGATGAGTGATACACTCAGAATTATATGTGATGCACTGGTACATTAAGTCTTACCTTTAACAGGGGCGGAAAGAGCTGTTAACAAAGATGAAAGGAAAGACAAATTAAGCATATCAATAATGACTCTTTTCATCCACTGTCACACTGCAATACAATGAATGAATCATTGTTTTATTTACTCTTTTTTTCCCCATATCCTTTTAGATTACTTCACATACTGTTTATAAGACAAACTCAGTGTTCCAGCAACCTCAAACTGACCTTAAACTATTAAATAAAACAGTGTTCCTGGGCAAATAACACATGCAGCACGATCAGCTGCCAAAAGATTGAACACTGACACTGATGGAAGACGACAAAATTTCCATATTTTCAGATCTCTACTCGAGGGAACAGCTTCACACATTTTTTTCCAAACATACCTGTGGCGAGCAGAAAGCTGAATGCGATCATGCTGACTGTCCCCATTCTGGCTGATTGTTTTGTGCCTGGAAGGAAAGAAGGAAGATGGATGTGTTCATGGAGAGTCTACAGAGTAGGCAGCATTATTTTACTGCTTTGAGAGCTGAACATACATCACTCTTTTGCTTTTCTTTGTTGTATATTTCCGTATGTTCTGAATCAGTAGTGAGGGTGTTTTTTAGAGGGCAGGCAGATATTCCTGGACCCTTTTGCTTATTCATAGTGAAACTGGTGTATGACATCATCCCAGAATATCACCCTATGATGACTGAAGCATCCACCAAGGCACTTACAATGAACTTGACACTCATGAAAAGACAAAGTGTGTTTTGTTGCTCTGCATCCCTCAGAAGCAAGACTCTTATTTTAAAGTGGCTGTTTGTCTTCATATATTTATATTTTATGCGGGCAGCACGGTGTACAGTGATTATCACTGCTTCACAACAAGATGGTTATTGTGAACCCACAGGCCAGCTGGGGCCTGTCTGTGTGGAGTTTGCATGTTTTCCCCGTGTCAGCGTGAGTTCCCTCCTCCTTCCTCCCACAGTCCAAAGACATGCAGGTTAAATGGTGACTCTAAATTGTCTGTAGGTGTGAATGTGAGTGTGAATGGTTGTCTGTCTCTAAGTGTCAACCCTGAAATAGTCTGGCGACCTGTCCAGGGTGTACCCTGCCTCTCGCCCAATGTCAGCTGGATTGGCTCCAGGCCCCCTGCTACCCGTAAGTGGATAAGCGATTACAGAAAATGGATGTTTGTCTTTATAGACTGTTTTGCTGGAATCGCGTTGCTAGGCAACAGCTTGGGTCTCTGAGTGTGGTTACATGGACATGAGTAATCTGTTTATGATCGGGTTTTTGGAGTATCTGGTTTATGTGTTTGAGCATGTAAACACCATATTCCATTTATGAGAAACCCGAATATGCTGGCTGGTATACTCTGAAAGAAAGCAGGGTGTATATGGCGAATATAATAATGACAATATAATAATTCATAGTGTCCTTGTATCCCCACAGGAAATACAAAGGGACCCATTTAGAATGATTATGATGTCATGATTGAAATGTCTGTATGAGAAATGACAAGGATTTCAAATACAATGACTACTGCTGTTTCAATATTGGCTGAAAATACGATTACAACTCCCTGGCTCAGATCCTACATTCAGATCACTCCCAAAATGTAATCAATTGTTCCTTGGATCGAGGTTGATCTGTGCACCAAATATAATGGGAATCTCTTTATTGGTTATGCAGATTTCTTGCTGACATATAAGCACAAACACTCACGCCTTCCCAACAAATTAAGTTTGTATCTTTAGTTAACTGTCAAGAATCTGTGAAAACTATGTGAAAATTATTAACAGAAAAGTGTCAGCAGATAATAAAGAATAAATTTGCATCATTCTTAAGTGTTGTGAAGTGCAACGTCAATGTCAGTTATCTAAGGTGTTAAATGTTCCTCGCTGCATAATCCTCTTGCTGCAAGATTAAGAAGGGCATGGATCTCTTTCTTAGCAGGAAAATACACTGAAGCTTAAAAAGTCTTCAAACATGTCCACAAAGGTAAGAGGAACAAACATAATTTTCACATTATCATTGCCACAGGCAGGTTTCTGAGAAGAATCCTGATTAATTGCAGTGCTGAGGGGGATCTTGATGATGTGAGCGGCTCACGTCCGTGCCGAGACATCAGAGGCAACACATCAAGGGGTCGGAGCAAAAGAAACGTTCCTGTGGTTTTCATTTTTAGAAGGCCAGGAGGGGAGCAGTAGGAAACACCTGCAGTGTTCACAGTCAGGGAGAGCAGCAGCTAGGTAGCATGCAGTCAAGGTTACCTATATGCTGTAAAAGTATGTACAACCTCATTATAATTTTATGACTGTGCTCAATTATTCATATGAAACAGTTTTAACTCGTATACCGTGAGGCCAACATTGTCCTTCTCTCTTTCTTTTGTCTTCTCTTGTACATATTCTCCAAAGTGGATTAAGAAACACATATCGGGCCAACATCTCTTCAATCTCCTCATTAAATTACCTAGGTGTGTCCCGGGTAATGTTTTATCAGGGGAAGACATTGCTTTTAAAGCACTTGGCAAAACTACAAATAAATCAAAAATGTCTGTCTAGAAAAGCCTAACTGTTGGATATAGCAGCCTTAGAAATGCTAGCTGGAGTTGGTGTTGTGCCACTTTGATTATGCTGCCACCCTTTGGTACAGTACCTCTTCACAATCTCTTATTAACAAATTACAAACTGCACAAAATAAGCTAATAAGACTGGTTTTAAAGCTGTCCCCCGGACACACCTTAATGTAGTTCATTTTAAAAATCATACCTTTTCCCCATGGATAAAAGGGTGGTGCAAATAAAGGTAAGATTCTGCATAAATCTGCACCAAACCAAATATTCTAATCTAGAAAAACACAACCACTCCTGCAACACTAGAGGCAGTCTAACACATTTAATTCCAATGAGACGTAAAGGTTCAGTGTGTAGGATTTAGGGGGATAATGAGTATGTTTTCTTGTGTTTAATCCCCTGAACATAGGAATTGTCATGTTTTTGTTATCTTAAAATAAGCTGTTTATATTTACATAGAGAGCAGGTCTTCTTTCATGGACACTGCCATGTTGCATCGCCATGTTTCTGCACTAACCCAGAACAACAGGGCTAGTTAGAAGTCACATAGGCAACAAGCAGTGTTGGAAAAACACTGATTTTTTTTTTAAAAGTGAATTTGCTTTATTCTGTGTTTTTACAGCTTTAAATTGCCTGGTCCATTTGTACTGGAGAGGAAAAGACCTCTGTGGACAATTCACCCTCCTGGTAAAAACCTCCTAAACGTCTGGCTCTTAAGTTATCAAGGAAAACAGGTGAGCAGGTATTAGCAGGTGCTGGGCTAGCAGATCATCTCCAACGTGCCAAACAGCTTAAAAGACACACTGACTTGTAATGTCTGACTGATTTATTCAATATTTATACTGGTTTTAATCACCCAGTCCATTTGTTTTGGAGAGGAAGAGACCTCTGCGGATAACTTGGTTCCTGATTAGAACCTCTTGAACAATGATCACTGAAGGAATTCCAACTGGTAGTTCACACTTTGCACATGGGAGACATTTTAGCTGGTAGAAATCTGCCATCCTCACCTCTAGATGCCACTAAATCCTATACACTGCTCCTTAAAACATGATTCGGGAAAAATACTTTTTTTTATATGCAGCCACATGTCTAGTTTAACGTCATTCTTGCTTGGCACTTTTGTACTCGATCTGGCATCTTGCACTGCCACAATTTTAATCCTTGACAATTTTAAATATCTTATACGGAGTCTGTCATTGTGATCATCCTGTCATGTATGTTTTAAATCTTGTCAAAATAATCTATTCGTCATTAGGCTATTAAATCCCACCAATAACTCCCTTAAGAGACTATCTGCAGAGAATCTTGCCGTCCCTGTAAATCCAATTTATCTCCCATTGCCTAGAGGTTTGTATTAGACTTAAGACATTAAAAAACAGCCTGTGGTGCATCTTTTGTTTAGAAATCAATGACAGTGTCATTATCACTTAATAGCATACCTGAACTCAATTTAAAACCAGGGTCATGAGTAGATTTATGAGTCAAAGTTAGTGTTGTTTTAAGGCCACACCAACAGGCATTTATGCATTTATATCTTAAACAGGCACTTTCCTTTTTAAGTGTATGTGCATGTTTACCAGGGCCACCTGGCTTTGGATCTCTGTCAAGGATTGTTTATTGATTGTGTGCCTGATTTTAAACACAGAATAATTCATGAATCTTGAGATAATTCAATTCCTGGGGATCTTAGCGATGACTTGGCTGAGTTTCCAACAGGAGATGTCCAGAAGAAGATGCGCTACAGAGCAAACACATTTTCTGCACAACATCATGGCGGTTTCGGAGAAGATTCGTCATTAATTGCAACACCGAGGGGATTATAAAGATGTGAGCTGCCTTATGCTACACTGAGGCGTCTGAGGCAACACATCAAGAGAGTTTGTGCAAAAAGAGATTTTGCTGCGGTTTTCATTTACAAAGCCCAGGAGGGGACTGGGAGGGGACACCTGCAGTGCTCACACTCACACTTTGCAGCAGCTAATAAACATGCAGCAAAGATTAAAGTGTCTCATTGTAACACAGGAGACATCACGAGACATCCCACTCCTGCTGGAAATGACGAAGCAGTGAGCCATCACCACACTGCATAAAAGCCGAAGTGTGCACTTTCTGCACTCCTGCCACCTGGCTGTCTGTCTTTGTAATTTGAACATATTTTTAAAGATCAACAGCAGAGCAGCCATTTCCTCTTATTGTTTACTGGAAATAATTCACATTTCACAGTGTCCGATTCTGACAATCAAAGTTGCTGTTTCACAGAAGGCCTCACAAAGCCCTCTGCACTGTGTCTGCCACATACGCGCACCACACTCTGGGCACAAAGCCCAAAAGCCCACAGATTTTATTGTATCTGAAACAAAATATGGAACAAAGCTGCGTCACACAGACCAATGTCTCTTGCCAAACAAACCTTTAGTGTCCTTTTCTAGAGCCATCTATATAACTCAGATTACACTGTAATTTTATTACTGCAGCACTCATCCTTGTTGTGGGAATACTTTATCTTCCTTTCCGGATTTAAAGGATCATTTGAGGTGTCTGCATCATGCACTGATTTTTCCAACAAAAAAAACCCTGACTGTTGACCCCTGTAGCCATCAGCATTTAATTAATACAGCAATCTGAGATGTAGGTTGGCTCTGAAGAATGAGAACCGTGTCCATCTGTTTGTCACAGCAGTAGGCCTCGTGGAGTCACCACAGCCAATCTGGTGTCCGTACACAAGATCTGTGAGGCAAAAAAAAAATCTTTTCCCTCATTTCTGTGTGATTTTTGAGCATTTGGGGATAAAGCTAGCACTGCCTCACTGAGCACAAACATGCGAGACCATGGAAACATGCAATAAGCTATATTATAAGCTTATTCACACATTGACCTCTAGGCTGTAAACACTGGACACAGACATGAACGCCATCTGCTATCCTTCCCTGACTCTCCCTCCCTTCACTTGGCTTCACTCAGTCTTTATTTTACCTCACTGGATTCTCCACTCTTCTCTCTTTTCTTCCATTTTCTCACTTCTGTCACCATTCTCACATCTCAAAGTGTTACTTTCCACCACCATCACGACCCTGTTCAAGCCTCCCTGTCCTTTAACGTTCTATTGCCTCTGTTTGACAGCTCCGTGTCATGTCTCGCTTGCTTTCCACCACATGTTGTCTTCTCAGTATAACTCCTCTCAACCCGAAACCCTCCGCTGCCGATCTTGGGGCATCTCTCTCATTTCCCTTTCTCTCTGTTTTATCACGTCTCTTTCATCCTCTCCTCCTCCTTATCTTATATAATCCAAGCCAGTGCATCCCACTCTGAAATCAAAGCCCGTGCCTGTGTTCCTTCTAGCTCCAAACTCCCTACTTACTGGATGGACAGACTGGTCTTTGTCCGAAGGTTTAAAGAGGCGGAAATGCCTTCAATGACTGCAGATGTGGGGACCCTACAAAGCCATCTCTGTGTCTTTACCCTTCATCATTTCTCTTTCATTTTCTCTTTTCTTTACGCAAGTGATGAGGAGAAATGGCTCTACATGGGGACCCTCTGACGATGAGGAGGCAAGAAGTGAGCTCAAACACACATTTACAGGCACACAGATGCACCGACTGTGCCTTCCTCTCGCAGCGCTGGACATTTATAAAACATGAGGCATCAAAAAGAGAAAAAAAAGGATTGCTGCACCAGGAGAAACACGTGAAAATGGCCGAGTGTTTACTTCAGGGGCTCCACTTTCAAACAAATATAGAGTTTCTCTTTGCTAAAATGAGATGCATTAAAAATTCTTCCACTATGATTATCCCAACGGTCCAAACTGCTACCCTCTGCATCACAACAACCCAGATCACATTTCAGATCGGCATGGCAGAAAGAGATGATGCAGGGAAAAACAGGCTCCAAACAACCAGAAAATGTTCTGACAAAATCCAAATGGATAATTTCTGAAGTTTATCTTGGAGAGGGGAGCCTATAGCAACTGACAACCTATTTTCCTTCAAAGCTGGCTGCAGTGAACTAAAGGATGAGACAGGTTTCCACCGTATTGCTTGCACCTGTCAGATTCATTAAAATCAGTGGACATGAGGGAGGAGCGGGGGCAGAGAGAGGGGTGGTGGTGGTGGTGGTGGTGGTGGTGGAGCTGCGTGCATGTATTGACAAACACACAAGGACAAGAGCACAGAAGACGTGGAATTTACATGGTAGGAAAAAAAAGATGAGATTATAATACAGCCATTGCTCTTGTGTGCTTAGGCCTTCATGCAGCTCTGGTCACAGTCTGTAAGCAGCAGCACACTGCAGGCAGGAGGCAACAGCCAGAGAGCCTCCGGGCTACAGCATCTTCTAAGATAATGGATGCTATTAAGCTTTTAAGTGTAAGGAATATATCACCTATTGGAGCATAAACTTCCTTTATGGAGAGAAGGCATGCCTGCGGAAAATGGGACTATTAAATGCATAATTTTGGTATGATAATAATAATGGTAATAGTGATAATAGTGATTCTTGTTTTCAATTGAGGTGGACAAACCAGTTTAGATTTAATCCACCTGTTTTAATTCAAACTGTTTACATAGCTATAAGGCAATACATCTGACATCATATTGCATCCAACAAAATAAATCTGCATTATATTGAATCCCACCAAGAGGCTGAGAAATAAAAATATATATATATATAAAATGAAGGCAAAGCCGGCTCCATCCCGGGACCATTCAATCAGCGCAACAATCATCATATATCACACCTTTCCTCATTGGCAGTATAATCTGTGGTTGGTGATAAACCTCCCAGCTTTAAGTCTGTCAGTCACCTCCGGGCCGGGATAGCCGATAAGCGCATCAACCAAAAAACTGCAGAATTTAACCCGTCACGCACCAGTCAGATTTCAGGACATCCGCACATGCATGTAAAGGCAAAGAAAAACAGCGCTGTGCAGCTCACCTACCTTTGACTGGGCCGGTCGGAGCTGCGGTGCAGTCAGAGGAGATGTCGGGATGCTCTCAGAGGTGAAAATCTGTGCGGACGATGCCTGTTTTCTCCCTCGTCGTCTCCCTCCCTTCCAACCTCGCCCCCCTCAAGAGCAGCACTTCACGACTCGGGCTCAACATTTGGAAGGTGTTCAGAATATGTCGGGCTCCGCTCACTCCTCGGAGCCACTCGACTCGTGTCGGGAAACACCGTCACTCCCTGAAAGACACCTATGGTCATCTCAAAGTGAGGAGGGGGTTTGCTTATGGAGATGTCAAACAGGCAAGTGATGCTGATTCAGCACACAGCTATGCGTCTGTAAACACATTAAGCCCAGACATTATGTCCAAAGTGGATGATAATGTGTTGTGAACTACATGGATGCCTTGATGCATTGCTCACCATCACATTATCTTTCTACAAAAGTTTCACACAATAAAACATTTCATTGATTACCTTCAGAAAAAAGTGCATTTCATCGGCTTTAAAGGGGAGCTACATTAATTTTCAGACTTCATCCATGTTATTCCTATGGTCTAAGACAGTCCAAAAATATTAGTAAACATGACAAATTGCCCCCTAAATCCAAAATCTAGAGTGCTAAAACTCAAATTTTTGAATTGGGACCAAAAATCTTTGCTAAGCCCCGCCCCTTTGTGATGGTCTGACAAGCTGTCGGAGTAAGCATGGAGCCCACTCTGTAATTAACTGCACTCCCTAAAGTAATATTATCATATTTTTGGAAAACTGAAACAGTGATTGCAGAGAGAAGCAGACAGAGGGGTCTACAGTCTGTGTTTGAAGGATATATCCAGGATGTCAAACTGACTCAGCAGCAACAACAGGTTAAAAAGACAAAGATAGTTAGAAGCTAAAGCCGAACTATAGGCTGCAGATCACAGTGTAAAAGTGAACCACCACATCACTGCTGATCGACACAGAAGACAATGAATATAAAGGGAAACTTTGCTGATATTGAACCAGCTGTGTGGCATCGCAGTGTGTGCAGATGAACCGTGTTTGGCTTGACCCAACTGTGCCACTGCCAGCACACGGACCTCTGCCACTGGACGGGCAGGGATCTCCGTGGGAAGTCAAACAACTTTCATGTGATGACACACAGGTGGTTGAATATCAGCAAAGTTCCCCTGCTTCCCTTCACTGGTTCCTGTACAGCAGGGTCAGTCTTTTGTTCACTGTTATAATCATTAAAAAGCAAAAGCAGCATGTGTACATTCAGTAGGCTATATCTTCAGTAGCTAGCTAGCTAACCCTACACTTTTCAGGGTTTGATTTTGGTTTTGGAACAGGGAAGAAACGTATATCTTTTTCCAACCTCTCCAGGTAACGAGTATCATTAATACACGACGTGCCCCAGGCACAACATTTAACTCCAAATCCACAAAACCAGCCTGAAAATGAAGGAAATCTGAAATGATCGCATTAGATTCAATGGAGCACAGCTGTGTTGTTGTCAGGCCCTGGTCTGAGCCGGCCCGATGCTACGTTATGATTGGCCTGCGTCTGGGGGCGGGAATTAGCAAAGGGTCAATTGGGAAAGATGTTAGTGATGACACTGAGTGCACCTTTGACCGAATCATTGTGACATTGCTTAACAACAGTCATTTCCAGGTGGACAACTGACAATTGATTTGAATTGCAGACACAGTAGCCTATATAAAGCACTATAAAAAAAAATCCACCAAAAAAATCAATATCAGTGTAAGTGCACGCTATATTAAGAATATTTTCACTGCCTTACCCTCCACACTAACTGATCGAGGCAGGTGTAGATAGCACCTTGTCAATCATGTCTGGTGGCTTTGAGATAACAGCTACAGTAAAAAAAAAAAGGCTGTCTGACAGCAAGGTAAATCAGCGAAAAGATTTTAAATATAGCATACACTTTAAGTAATATTGATTCTTTTTTTTAGGTGGCTAAAAAACTAACCAATTGAGGCAGTGTCTGTTCAGTGCTGTTTGATTTTATATACGTGATACACGGGTTTTCTACCCAGAAGTTATTGGTAACATTTTGATTTGGTCTATATGGGTACGTTTTCTGTTTCAAACTGTGAACACAGCAATAGAATAAAGCTCATTTGGGTAAAATAAATAAATAAATAAATAAATAAAAACATTCTGTGGGTCCACAAAATCGGCATCACATTCTTCGTCTATGGAGCTGCTCCAGACTTTATACCCTACAACATCACAAGTTTTTGAGTTACTTCTCTGGTGTCTGGCTTTGAGAGAGTAGCTCATGTTCACAATTATTGATTGAACTTTCCAGGGCCATGGAAATAACATACTGGAATTCTTAATTAGGTGGTGTTCCCCTTTAACCAAGAACATACCACAATAATCAAATGTGCACATTTCAATATCATCATCAATAAAGAGAAGGTACAGTTCAGTACAATCAAAGCCCTCACTAAGAGGGTTTTAAGAAATAAACTAGGGCCTTAGTGATCCTTAAACTAAGGGGCCTCAAAAGAGTAAATCTGGCATACATTAAATGAGATAAAGAGAGATCCTCTTCAGGTGCGAGTTTTCATTGATTCCCAAGTCTCAGGACGCAGACTGTGACAAAATCAGTAACAACTGATTTTTAGCCTGAAGGTCCGACATTTTTAGCCAAATCTTATAATTCTACCTAAATTGTTTCACATCGAAGCCTTAAAAATACAGATACTAGCCTAGGCAGAGATATTGGATGAAGGGAGATACCCAACTGTAGGCTTACCCAATGTTAAGAAAACGGTTACTCTTCCTGTCTCCTAAGTGGGCCTGGTTAGCTCTCCCTCCAATCAGAGCCTGTTCTCCTTCAATCCCCCCACCACCGTGTTGAACAGATGCTCTGTGGATGTCTGTGTATGCGGATCGAGAAGCAGGTGGAATGAAAATACATTCTTCCTATTATTGCAGCCTATTGTTGCACAAAGCTTGGGCATTTTTTATTTATTACTAGCGGTAAATAACTGTTTGTAAGCTAACTGTGATTTTACCGCCTGTTTATCAAGATCACAAGATCTCGCGAGAACTTATTTTCTGAGACGGACAGGGCTCAAACAAAGTTAACTTTCTCTTGATCTCTGCGGATGAAAAATGCAGCTTTAATGTCAGAATATTGGGAAGATGTGTGGCTTGTGGAAAATGAACCCAATATTTACTTTAGTGACTACAGGGCGAAAGAATTGACCATAAATTGTGATCACGTTCATTTTCCTCATTGACGACAATACATTCAGAGCTGCCGCAAGTCTCCTACGGGGGCGTGGCGCTGACGTCACTGAATCAGGAAGTGAGCTGAGTTGGGTATCTCACTTCATCCAATATCTCTGGCCTAGGTGTAGATTTAAGGGGGAATGCAGAGGACACGCCCCCCTCAATATTTAGAATACATGCACTTGCCACCCCCCCCAATTAAAAACATGAAAGAAGCAGAGGACGCATAAAAATTCACCAGAATACAGGAAATTTAGTGAAGGGAGTACCCTGCCTCTCACACCACTTCATATGCATCTCCCCCAGTGTTTAAACAAAGACTATATAAGTTGCAAAAGTAAATACACATATAGTTAGACGTAATAGAAAAGATTTAATGTTTTCATCAGTTATACGGACAGATTTCATGATTTCATACAAATACAAAGTTGGTGTTGAGATATTAGCTATGACAGTTCTAAAATCAAACTACGTTACAAGCTAATGAGTTCATCTTTAAAACACCAAACAATACAGTAAGTTTAAAGGTCTACAGCGGGTCAGGGAAGGCGAGTTCTGTATACTGGTCTTTTTGAACATAACATGTATACACAAACACAGTAAATTGGTATTGATGTAGAAGCAGCATCAGCATTCAGGTGCCTACATATTGTGTCTCATCCCTGGACGTAATAGGATTGGACGAAGCCTTAATGGAGTAGGTGGTGGTGGTGGTGGTGGGCGTTAATGGAGACAAGACATGCTGGTAGGTTCATGATAACCTCGGCACTTCCTATCAGGAAATTAAACGAGCTTTTTTTCATCCACTGGCCACTGTAGCTGGTGTATTTCAAAACAGAACCCCCATCAGTTCCACTATTTCTATTTCACCACCCAAACATGATTACACGACTCGCACTTCTCGGCTGGGTACCTGCCAAACTGGATGATTGAGCAGAAGCACTTAGGACGCACAGAGAGCAACAGTAATTTAGCAGTGTTAATTCCTGCTCCGCTTGTTATTGTTGCGTAAAGAGAAAGGTGAAGCACTGGGGAGGATGAGAGAGGGGAAGTGACAAGGACGGTTGAAGGGTAATTATAGCAGCAACACTGGTTTTAGCTTTTGCAACTTTAAAAACTACATTTTTTTCACATGTAAAAGGCAAAAGGTAAGATCGTAAGAAAAGACCATAATGAGAGTAGATTTCTAAACCGTAAAAATTTGAGACACCTTACTCCTTAGTAAGTTTCCTAAATTTTGTTTCTTCCATCGCAAATGTTTTTCAACATTTTAAAGCTGCACCCATGCTACATCCACACAATGTGATAAAAACCGTGCAAGTGAACAATCAAGTTTTGCTGCACATGGCAAATACATTCCTCTAGTCTTTGAGTCTGTTTACACCTGATATTAACGTGTGTTTCAGTGATACAAACACAAGTGGACAGCCAAGACACATCAGCATTCACAACTGTGTCACCAAATATGCATCTCCACCTGCCCACTTGTGTTCAGATCTCGTTGTCGCTTAAGTCATTAATGCTGGAGGTCGAAGGGCATTACGTCAGCACTCTTGCTGGCTGCTTGTTAGCATGCTCGTGTTAGCAGTTGTGTTGGTACAGCTGGAGATATCACTGTCAGGAGATTTCAACATGTCTCCTTCCACAGAACAAACGATGGACACACAACACTTTGTCCAACTTTTTGTAAAATGGTCAGGTTATAGAGCGTTAACATACTGTTACCAAAACAACCACCTGAATGTAATCAAGACACATTAGCCTTTTCACTACAGCAGGTATGTGGTCAAATGCGTCCCAGACTGCCTCAGCAAGTGGCTGCAGTGGTCCGGTCACAATCCCTCTTGGTGGTTGTTTACACTTGTATTTAGTGCTATCCACTTGTGACTGGATCACCAAAGATGCATGTCAATACCAGGAATAAACAGGGCCTTTAATACAGACGAACAGCTGACTCACTAGTGTTTCTACTGGTCTCTGATTTAAAAGGGAATCTGTGAGTGATGATAAAACCCCACCGTGGCAGATTTCCTACACACACTGTAGATGGAGGGTTTTTACAGTGTACCCTGGTGATGTTAAGTCTTCTTCCTGCTCCGTCCCTTGCCTCCTGCGGGCTGTTGAGCATTTGTAGGAGCAGAAAGTGTGTGGGTCTGAAGGTCAACTTTCTGCTGAAGGATCCCTGTGAGAATGAACTCAGCTGTGACGACTGGGAGAGATGCAGAGAGAGCCGGGCCACACAGCGACCAGTCCTCCTCGCAGGAAATCACTACAGTCTGAGGCTGAGAGGGAGGAGGGGGGTGACAGAAAATCAATAATAACAGATGTACTGAATGACTATAACAAAATAATGTTCATTTGTTGTATTCAAGACCTGAGTGAGAAACACTGGCTGGTACCTTGTGAGAAGAGGGCATCTTAGGTAGAAAGGTGGCTCCACTGCAGGAGATTATGTCTTTCATTTGAACTGGCTCTGGTTTCACTGACTTTGTTACGTGGATCTCATACCCCTAAGAAAAAAGAGAAGAGACGACAAGAGATGCAGTGCACGACATATGTCTCTGCAAGAATGCCTAAAGAAATCAATATAAAGCTCTTAGGGACGGAATTTGGTATTACACGTGTATACCTGCCCCATATTTAGCCACAATCAGCACAGTATGCATCAAACTATCCCTTCAGCTTTGATACTGATCCAAACAGTGTAGAGTAGGAAGAGAGCGTGTAACAGAAATGGAAACATCACTGCTAGCTTCCCTACCTGAAGTGCCCATAAAACAAACAGTATAACAATAAATGTCAAATTACTTTCCATGAGCCAAAGTGTAATGGTAAACAACCGAAACTGTACTCATGAAAAAATCTGAGCACATTCTACTACAAAGAGGCTGAGCTGAAAGCAATGCTTCACAATAAATAAAAGTCAAGGATTTGAGATCTTTTATAGGCTGAGGATGATTCCAACACAAACATGTCGGTATTCCCACCCTGACTCCCTATTCCTATCTGTCAATTTTATCCAGGACAGGAATATTTGGGCTGGATGGGCGTGGTTTTGCAGGACGCAGCACTGCATGCTTTCTCCATCTCCAACCTAATATCCCTGTGCAGCTTGTGTCCAAAATGGTCTGACTGATACACACTGCATGAAAGATTATAAGGGTCAAACAGCAAAAGTCCTTGCAGTCTACTTACAAACAGGCTACACTAACCCAAGCCAATAGGATAGTTAATGACCCATCCCATGTGAGGTGGCTGTGGCTCAGGATGTAGAGCCTGTCGCCCATTAGTAGGTGGTTCAATCTCTGGCTCCTCCAGTCTGCATGTTGATGTATCCTTAGGCATGATACTGAACCCCAAATTACTCCTGATGGTGTACGAGTGCGGATGAATGTTTGACTGAATAGCAGGTGGCACCTTGTATGATAGCCCCAGCCACCAGTGTATAAATGCATGTGTGAATGCATTTATGTGAGTGCGAAAGATGCTATACAAGTGCAAGTCTATTTACAATTTACCATATTCTAAACAATGACTAGCAGTTACTGTGCAAGAGCAAAATGCAAGAAGCAAAAACTTAAATGTGTCTTTGTAAATTGCATCCACCTCTCACTCAGATCAAAAATGTAAGTACGGGACTAAATGGTAGGACTGAGGTAAGAGTACCTGTAAGAGAGGCTGACGGCCAGCAGTCCCCAGAGACTCCTGCAGGCAGAAATTAAACTTCTTCTCCTGCTCTGGATCCTTCACAAGAAAAGCTTTAGGAGGCAGGAAGCTCCCCGCCTTGCCACTCTGAAACACAAGGAGAGGGAAGAAAGACAATCAGAGTGTCCACTTGAGTACGTCTGAGTGTAGTATTTGTGTAAATACTTCCAAATAGATTTTTCAAAAAGATAAAACTATTCTGAGGCCAGTTTTAACTGCTAAAACAGTAACTAACCTTGTCCAGCCATTGTGTGGTGACAATGGGGACTCCTTTAGCCACCGCACACAGGAACTTGACAGTCCTGCGCACCTTATCAGTCACCAGACAGTTCATGTCGGCCACACCTTTAGCTATGCTGCCTCCCAAACGAGCCAAGACTCTCTCCCCGTCTTCATCCACAACTCCTGTGAACAGCACCTGAGAGAATGATAGACACAGTGCGTTATTCATAGGTTTGAAGTAATGTTAACTCACATGAGGCCTACTGAGCAGATTTCTAGTACACTGTCATCCTATCAAGTAAAAAATGTAGAAGTAGGGGCACTGAAAAATATCTGATTCTAATCCCTGTAAAATTAGCAAAGCATGGCCTTGTCATGCACTGCTAAATTTTTGTATAATTTTCTGTGGTTCAGTCATATTCCAATTTTTCTCCTGATGGCTAACAGAACAGTCTGCTTATAGGAGAACCAAGCCGATATTTGGTGATGCCTACATTCAAAAGCAACAGTGATCACCTTCATAAACAAACCAAAAATAACTGAAATTCTGCAAAGTTTCACTGAATCGCCCTAATTGTCATTGATATGAATTAGGGTTGGGTACCTAAAGTTCCTATACAAGCAGTACTTAGCAGACCAAATCATGCCACAAATTTGGGTGCCTCATTTTGTTGCCAGATGGTGTGTGTAGGGAGTATGCGGCCATGTGAGAGAGAGCGTGTGTGATGGTGACACGTGACAGTAACACTGCAGTGACTGGAGCTTAGAATATGAAGTTAAACATAGCAGTGCAGTTTAGGCTATTTATCAGTGAATGAAGTGCTACAACTCCTCAAGGCCAAAGCCAAGCTCTCCTGTTTTTCTTGCTACCTGCTAATTAAAGGGAAGGAGGTTAGCCCTGAAGTTGGCTTCACAGTGGAAAGTGATCAGGCTCACATAAGGGGGACTGTAAGGTGGACCACCTATTCTCATTTTAAGTGACAATCTCAGCTGCTCCTAAACAGATAATGCAGAAATGTCTGGCTGCTGAGCCTCTCCTGAGTTAAGGAGACAATTATTGAGCCCAACAGAAAATTTATTTTAGCTTTAATTTATGATGTGAATGTGTTATGTGAATTTGTAAATAGTGTTTTGTGTTGATTCAGATTTATGAATATTTCTGATCTTTCTTTCACATCATTGACTGTCATTTTATGCATTATCAGGGTGTCTACAGGTATCAGACAGTTAAGTCTATTGCTTTTTAAGACCCATTCAAGACACCAAATTTAGGACAGCGTTTTGGACAAATCCAGTTTTACTTATTTAAGCACTGAAGGTGAGTAGTATAAATGTGGTCTTGCGCAGAGGTAGGTGTTATGTAGGGATATAGTTATTAGAGTGAGTTCAGTCAATCTACATTTTGCCAACAGGGAAGTGCATGTATGAAGTAAAATGACAGTATTATAGTTTTATAAAGGTTTGCAACTTCAGAAATGGGGATTTTTACATAGAAAGGCTTCACTCATTTTCACAGAAAGAAATAAAAAAAATGGATAAATGAAATTAGATAAAAAGTTTGTAGTAGTTAAGACAAAGTTATTGTTGTAACATTGAATTTAAGACTTTTTAAGACTTTTTAAGGACCCGCAGACACCCTGATTATTTATGAAAGTATCAGTTCAGGCACTGATAGCATTTTAAAGTACTGTATTGGCACCGGTATTGGAAAAAACCCAAACGATACACAACCCTAGTGTGAATGCACCATAAAGAAATGTGATTATCATTACAGTCAACTTTCTCTCATGTGCATCATTTTGACAATCTCAAAAATACAACCACATGTGTAGAAAGACGTATAGAACCTTGTAAGCCTGGCTGGCAACTCGTAATCGACCACCTGCTGCCGGGGAAGCAGAGGAGGAACGAGGGGTCTTTGCCACAGGTGAGGTGTTCGCAGGAGCCTGTCGCTTCCGGGATGCACTGCTGGTCGGAGTCTTGGGCTGTTCAATTAAAGAGAGGGGGGAGA
This sequence comes from Epinephelus lanceolatus, assembly GCF_041903045.1. Lineage (NCBI taxonomy): Eukaryota > Metazoa > Chordata > Actinopteri > Perciformes > Serranidae > Epinephelus > Epinephelus lanceolatus. The sequence goes on along the minus strand of NC_135743.1, from coordinate 16,422,344 downwards.
CAGGAACAAAGCATGAAACACACAAAAAGAATGATGAGAATGGGAGTAGTAAAGAAAGCGAGGAAGATAAAACAAGAGTAGGAAGTGGCTCTGTGACTACTAAACCACTTAATTCATTAGTGTATTAATGGTGATGCAGAGCAGGTCAGACTACTCTTGTTGCTATGAGAGTTGGAGAGACAAAGACAGTCCCTGATGTAGATTGCAGTACATTATGATGGTTGGAAAGGCTGACTCATAGAGACAAATGCACCGGGGCCTTTGGCCAAGGTAAAAGCCTTTCCTCTGAAGGACAGAGGTTCCTGGACACTACTTATATATTACTCAGCTTTCCGCTGGGTCTGATTTATCTTTCAGCCCTAATGCAGTTTGGTCTCAATTAAAACAACAATGTCTGAGACCTTAAAATGTCCAGTGCATATGTTTAATTGTCAAGTAATTAAGTCACCTCTGAGGCCTCCACATGTGGATCCTGGTCAACAGATGCTCCACTTTCTTCCTGCTCCTCTTTCTTCTTTTTCTGGACAGCTGACGTCCGATCTCTGCCTTTTTTCTCAACAGTCTCCTCCTCCATTTTCTCGCTGTCTTCTTTCACCTTCACTTCAGTGGGGGAATCTTGTGTGTTCGTCTTAGCCTGAGCCGTGGACGCTCTACCTTTTCTCTTAGCCTGGACTGGAATGTCATCTTTTGTTTCTTCTTTTGCTGCCTCTGTTGTTTCGGCTTTCTCCTTCCCCTTGGAAATGTTGGAGCTACTGCTAGGCTCTTCCTCCAACTCTCTTTTTCTTCCTTTTCTTTTCTCTTTAGCTTCATCTCTATCACTGGCAGCAGGAGCAACTGGTGCCTCCACAGTCTCACTCTTTACAACTTCTCGGTCTCTGCCCCTGTCACTCTTCTTTGGGAGAGTTGACTCTTCACTTGCACACTCCTGATCCTGAGTAGGGTCTTTCTTATCTGCAGCAGGTTCTGCATCATTTGCATTGGCTCGCCGTCGCCCTCTTGTGGTACTAGGCTGCTGAGAGTCTGCCTTCTCTTCGTCATCATCATGGGGAACCTCATTAGAGGGTTCCTCTGCTTTCCTGCTCTTCCTGCCTCTGGCTGTAGGTTTGGAGGCCAAATTCTGGTCACTGTGACTAGGAGGAATGGAGACAGGCTCTGGCTCAGTTTTCCTCCCTCTTCCTCGCTGCCTGCCTCCTCTTCCTCCTCTCTGAGAGCTCGTGCTGCAGCTGGATATCTCAGAGTTGAGGGAGTTGATGGAGCTGGACCTTGAAAGGACTCCCTGTGGAGGAATATCTTTACTGTCCTGTTCTGTTGACTCTGCAGCCACTGTCCTCCTTCTATTGCTGCTTCTAGCGATGGCCGTCTGGGGTGGCTCACTGGTCCTCTTTCCTCCTCTGCCTCTGCCTCTGCCTCGCCCCCTGTTCCCCTGGGTGCTCACACTTGAAGTAGATCTCTCTGAGCTGACAGAGTTGGAAGAGTTGGAGCGAGATCTGGTCCTCCTTGCTGGGCCATCATCATTGGCTGATATTGTTGAGTCTTGTTCTGGTTCTGTTGTACTCGGGGTAGCAATTGTTCTTTGTTCTCTTCTAGTTGCTCTTCCACTTCTCGCGGGTGTTTTGGCCTTTTTTTCTTCTTCTTTGTTCTTTTGTTGCTCTTTTATTTGTTTTTCTTTGGCCTCTTTTTCTTGTTTTGCTGTCTCCAATCTTTCTTTTTCCTCCTGTTCCTTTCTTTCCTTTTCAAATCTCTCCTTCTGTTCTCTCTCCAATCTTTCCTTCTCTTCTCTTTCTGCCTTTTCATGCTCTAATCTCTCGTTTTCCTCCTTCTCCTTTCTCTCCTTTTCTATTCTCTCCTTCTCTTCCCTCTCCAATCTTTCCTTCTCTTCTCTTTCTGCCTTTTCATGCTCTAATCTCTCTTTTTCTTCCTTCTCCTTTCTTTCCTTCTCCAATTGTTCTTCTTTTTCCTTTTGCACCCTCTCAGCTCTTTTCTTTTCTTCTCCCTCCTTTCTTTCCCTCTCTAATCTTGCTTTTTCTGCTCTCTCCCACTCAAGTCTTGACCTTTCAGCATTTTCAGCCTGCAATCTTTCTTGGTCTTCCTTCTCTTTTCTTTCCCTTTCTAATTTGTCTCGTTCCCTCCCTTCATCTTGTTCCTTTATTAGGTCGTTATTTGCAGCACTCTTGTTTCTTGCTGTTTCAGGCCGCTCTTCCTCTTCCTTGTTAACTTTCTGTTGCCTCATGGATATTTTCCCTTTGGCTCGTTTAGGCGGCTCTACCTCCTCCTCCTCCTCCTCCTCACTCCCCTCCTCATCAGGCCTTGACTTTCCCCTCCTTCCTCTGGTAGTTGGCAGAGCTTTATTCTTCCCTCTTGTCTGTCTCTTAGGAGGTTCAGAACACTCCGCCTGCTCCTCCTCTTCTCTTAATGTTGCCCTTGTCCCTCTTTTACCATTGACAGTGGTGCCACTGGTTCCAGCTTCAGATTGACTCCCTTTTCGTCTCTGAGGCTGCCGGCCAGTTTTTGTTTCCAAGGGCTGAGTTTCAACAGTGGAGGCCTCAGGATTTGTGAGCGGCTGTGTCTCCTCTTCTTGAATTTGCAGTACCTTTGCTTTTCTTTTTCGTGGACCTGGAATCGAGTCCTCATCATCACTTTCTCTGTCTTCACCTATGACCGCGGGCTGTGTTTCAGCAGCAGTGACTTCAGAACTAGTGAGGGGCTGTGTCTCTTTAAGTTGCAATGGTTTTGCTCTCCTTCTTCGTGGACCTGGAATCAGGTCTTCTTCATCACCTTCTCCATCTTCAGCCATTTCCATTGGCTGAGTTGCAACACCAGAGAGCTCAGAGTTTGTCAGTGTTTGTGTCTGCTCATCTTCTATCCGCAGTTGCTTTGCTTTTCTTTTTCGGGGACCTGGAAGCGAGTCCTCATCATCACTTTCCTCATTTCCACTTGTAGCCATGGGCTGAGTTTGGGCTACACCATCGTGCATGGGCTGAGTTTCAACAAGTGATAACTCAGAGTTTGGGAGCATTTGAGACTGCTCTTCTTCAAGCTGCAGGGGCTTTGCTTTTCTTCTTCGTGGACCTGGAATCGAGTCCTCGTCATCACTTTCCTCATCGTCACTTACAGGCATGGGCTGAGTTGCAGCTACAGGTAGGTGGGTCTTTTGAGGTTGAGCTGCTTTCTCATGTTCATCCCTCTCTTCTTTTTCATTCTGTCGTCTGGGCTCAACTTGTAATACAGAAGAAATTGGATTTTCTTCTTCCAAATCCTCCTCCTCCTCCTCAAAGGCAGACATTGGTTGGGTTTGAGCCATGGCAAGAGTAGATGAGGTGGGAAACTGCTGAGTCTCAACAGTGGCAGTGCTATTTCTCTCATCTTCATCGGTTTCATCCTCTGAATCACTGCGGGGCTCTGAAATATATGGCTGTGTTGCTTCTAAGGCCAAATTTGCAGACATAACTGAACTTCTGGCAGGTTCTTCATCATCTCCATAAGTCTGTGTAGCCTCATTCTCTAAGGAGGTCCTGTCTGCGTTTGAGATGGCTGCATATGCTTGGGTTTCTTCCATATTCACACCCCCCTCCGCAGGGACAAACGCTTGGGTGCTCTCTGTGGCTAAAGTTTGGGCCCGACCCTGCAGGTGGCTGCTGTCTGAAAGCCCCAGCTGGAAAGACAGTCCTCTGCTGGACTGTTCGCCTCTTTCATCACCAGATGACTCAAGGCAAAATTCTTGGGTGGGGTTCATGGTGTGGTCCTCTGGGGGGTTGCCCTGGCGGTCTCTGGTCTGAAGAATGAAGGACTGCGTCTCAGCCACAACAAAGTCCTCACCCTCCTGGCTGTCTGAACAGGAAGACAATGCTGTAGGTCTTAGAGCAGGGGGTACTGCACATAGGAGACAGAGGAGACAAAATAAGGAAATTGAGCAATGTTAAAATAAATATTTGCGCTCTGATACACTCACTTCCTTAGACAGACACAAACCTGTGTATAATTTAACTATATTAAAACATTTTACTTACATTTAAATGGTACAGAAGAAGGACTCATGAAAGCCTGAGTCTGCATATCTTCCACGTCTCCCTCTGAAACAAATCAAAGTGAGAAAACAAAAATGAAACCATGTTAAAAATGTGTTAAAACTGATGATTTATACCGTGGATCAAGGAGGTCATAATGTGGCTTACATCTGAGAAACAGAGGTCCACTTTATATGGATCACTAAAAACAAAATAAAATCTGATAAACTTAAATGGATTATTTGGAAAATCTAATCCTCTATTGCTAAAGTAATTAATAAACAGACATTCTGACCTCTTTATTTTGAGTGGAAACATGTATATTTTTCTTGTATCATATTGTTATTATTTTTGCTCATTGATAGGGTTTAAGTTATATTTATTTTTGACTTGATCCTTGAATCTGTGCAGTATAATTTCACACCTGAGAACATGCAACATAAAAAGGCCACTGCAACGTGACAGGCTTGTCCAGTAATTAAATTAAGTATGAACAAGCTTTATGTTACACACCTATAAGTGTGTCATGGGGAGTCTATAAGTGTGTAGCTGTAATTGTATTCTTCTTTAATGTCATTTTTGTGTGTAGTGTTGATACTGTTTTGTGGAATTGTGATAAATTAGTAAATTAAGTTTAAAAAAAAAAAAACTTAACGCCAAAAGAACTATCCTCCACTAAACAGCAATAACCTCAAGCAAAAATATAAATACATGAATATTTTATTTATTCTCAAGCTGCAGCAATTGGTCACTTAATTGAATGGTCAATCAAAAGAAAATTAATTGGCAACCATTTCAATTAGTTAATAATTACTTCAGTCATTTCAAGTGCACCTGCAAAACATTCCCCTGTGGTTTCAGCTTCTTCAGCATAAGAATTTGATGATTTTCTCTATAAACTGAATATCTCTATAACAAAACAAGCATCATACTGGGCTGTGTGGAATTATACTGGGTATTTTTCATTGTTTTCTGTCATTTTATAAAGCAAACAATAAATCAAGAAAATGATCAGCAGATGAAACAGTTATGAAAATCATCTTTAGTTGCAGCATTGAGTTGTCATTTGAAGATTGACTGACTGATTACCTGACGCCTGTACAGGAGTAGAGCAGTTCTGCAGGAGGGGAGCCAGCAACCCTGGAGTATTTTCTCTGCACAGGTTAGGAATCTGGCCCTCACCCGTCTCTCCAAAATCCACCTCCTTATCTTCCACATCTGTGCCGCTGTCAGCTTTAGGTTTGGATGGATTGACCCCATCTCCAGCAGGGGGCACGCTAGATTCATCAACATCCGTGTCTGCATCAGAACCGGAGTGAAGACCATCTGACAAGGTTGAGACAGCAAGAGGTATGACCAAAGGAGAGTTGTCTTCCACATCTGTGTCGCTGTCAGACAGAATATCCAAACCTGCTCCTGCACCTGCAGTTTGGCGTGATTCTGTGACAGGAGACGCCACTGAAGGTTCACTGCTGGCAGGGGTGGGAATAGCTTCATCATCTGTGTCACTGTCTAGATGCAGACCGCTAGACGCAGCAGGGACGGAAACAGGCTCAACTGGCTTGATATCTAATCTAGTGGGAGTTTCATCTATTTTAGGGCATGTATTGTTTGTTCCATGTTCCTTTTCTTCTTCCTCATCAACATCTGTGTCACTATCCAGGTGGAAATCTTTCAGCTGAGTTGAAGGAGCAGAGTCAGCTTTGTGTGGACTCTGAAGTGATGTGGGTTTTGCTTCTGTAGTCGCATCTGACACAGCAGCAGCATCATCATCATCTGCATCAGTGTCACTGTCCATAGTGATGCCCTCTGGCTGAATAACAGAAATAACATGAGGGGGTTTGGTGTGGTCAGCAGAGGAAGATTTGGGTACTTCGTCTAAGGCATCATCATCCTCATCGACATCTGTATCACTGTCCATGTGAAACTGGGCTGTGTTTGGTGGTTGATCAGCTTGTTGGTTTGTATTCAAGGCCACAGGACCTGCAGATGCCACCCTTTCCTCCTCTCCCTCCACATCAGTGTCACTGTCCATGTTAAATGCAGGGATTGCATCTGCTAGTGTGGATACAAGCAATTTATCTTCTCCTGTAAGACTGACATTACTTTCCTGCTTTGCTGACACATGTTGTCCACTTCCCCCAGACTTTATCCCTCCCAGTGCTGCTCTTTCTTCCTCCATCCCTTCCTCCATCCCTTCCTCCACTTCACTGTCGTCCACAATCCCAAATGCCTCTTTTTTCTTCAGCTGCTGTCGCCCCACATCTTCGTCCGTCTCCTCCTTGCTGAAGCTGACATGTTTGTGAGGTCTATTTTTAGTGGAGGAGGACGGTGTTGTGGGACTTTCATCCTCACTGTAAAACGGTGGACAAGCATTATAATTCAGACGTGAAAAGAATAAACAGAAAAAGCACACACTTACAGGGACTGGTTATATCTGTGTTATAAATATACCTATCTCAAAAAGCCCAAAATAAGATGATTCTAATATACCTTTCAGGTACAATTGTGTTTCTAGGACTCAGGAATGTTGAGCAGTCGGGACCTGATTTATGGGAGTCGGAATCAGACACTGTAAAAGAAAAATGTTAAAACATCAGATAGAAATGAACAGGACTTAATTTCTACATGTTTTTTTATAATTTACATACCAAGAGCCTTGCGCAGTCTGTCTCCTCTTTCTCCATCTGAGTCTGAGTCAGATTCTGGGACCAGGCTCCCATGTGGCTGGGTTGGAGTTTGCTCAAAGGACAGGCAACTGGACCTCACAGGAGTCTTCTTTGTGTCCCCCTGATCAGGTAGTGACACCCTAGCCTTTGTACCTCCGTTGACAGATTTCTTGCCGCCTGTGCTTGTGTCACCTACCTTCTCTCCAGAGGCATCTGGCAACCTTGCATTTACCCCTGAATTTTTGCTCACAGGAGTCCTCATGTCCCCTTGAGCAGAAACTGCATCTACAACACAGCTGACATACTGACACGGGATGTCTGCCACCACCAAACTGTCATGCTCACTGAGGGCATAGCGGACATTAGGAGTCAGCTTTAAGCGGCCCTTGCGGGTCCCATTCATGCTCCCTAGGTCCCAGACCAAAGCCTCTATGTCCACTTCACTATGACTGCCTTTTCTCTTGTAGACAGAGATGCAGATGGTGGCGTGCTGCTTGGATATTGAGGATGCTGGCAGGGGCAGGGTGCAGGTGTTGGGGTCACGGCCAAGCACATTATCTCCCAAAAAGAGTGGCAACTCTGGGTGACAGAGAGAATCCATCAAAACAAATACATATTAATGCAAGTTAGGCAGACTGTGGATGAATCAACAAACCATAGATGTAGTAACAGCAGTAGTAAGCCACTCACCTGTCTCAGGGATGTGTTGATTTTTTAAGATGCACAGTTTAGCCAATGGTCGCCCTCTCTCGTTTTCATTCTCCTCTTCATTTTCGTCCTCATCTGACTCCAAGATGGAGTCACAGATCATCTGAGTAGCATCCATTCCTCACACAAGGTAATCCCAGACGACTGCTGCACTAACACAGACAAAAAGCTATTACGGCTCGTCTAATTCCACCAACGTTAGCTTTGACTAAGTTAGCCGTTAGAACATAGCCAGAGACACGTTAACTGCCGTTGTAGTTATAAGCAACGTTAGGCAACACCATGCGGCTAACGTTAGCCTAAATAACTAATTAAATCTTTTTAGCGTTACTTTCAGATGCTATCCTACGGTTAATAGCGTAAAGCAACGCTAATACAACTTTTATTGAACGTGTCTGAACATGTCTGTCACAACAACATCACTTAACAGCAATTCCACTTCCGGTCACTACAAAAACAAACTACGAAAAAAAACGTTAACCGTCAGCTTGGCTAATTCTAACAACCAACTGTACCATTTTCTCCGTTATTGTCAATTAATAGCAAATAATATTCTCAATTTAAGCATTAGTTGCTTCTAATTTCAAGTAAATAACTCCCAATTATCTCATCATGGCAATTACTATGAAAACTATGAAGGACGTTTACGTGATTACACGAGTGGCTTGACTGTACTAAACCTGAAATTGTTCAAATGAGCTAATTTAAATTCGCAGTGTAGGTGCATTACGCTTCTATCTTTACATAACGTTAAGGAAAAGGCTAAGTTATCATACGTACCTTCACACGCTTTGCTCAATGCATATAACAGAAAATAAACATGCACATCCTGGAATTTTTCGACAGCGCCCACAAGAAGCGTTTCTCTCACACGCGATTGGCCAATATATCAATCAATCACGCTAGACTCTGCTGCCATTGGTTAGTAAATCCTCAGTCTTTCTTTAAACGTCTCTGACTGGACCAATTTTCCCCGAAGCGCCATTCTTCATACCAGTGTCGTGTCAGTGGCAGTCAGTGGCGCTGGTGTGGCTCTGGTGCACAAAGAGACCAGTCAGGTGTGGTAGAGTAGAGGAATGAGGCTGAAATATAACACATTTACAACACTCGAGGCATTTGTCTGGACTTTTACAACGGTCTGCATAAGCTGCACATCTATATCTTACAACAACAATAAAGGCTTTATGTTACATCATCAAGTAGCTTACACCTTGTTATTTATCAGTTATGCTGGGACATTACTATAGGATATTCAAAACTGCGCAACGGACCAGACCAGTTTAGACTAATGTTTAGAGTATTGTAACAATAAAGGCTTTATGTTACATCATCAAGTAGCATATTGTTTTTATCAGTTAGGCCCTGCATTAGTTTGCTGTCAGGTGCACTTCATGAAGTGATCCAAAAAGGTTCGATTTTACAGGTCCCATACTGCATCATTTTCTATTTTCATATCTGTCACATAAGGCAGGACAACTGCCTAGCTTCCCAGAATTCTAGGGACACTGAACAAATGTTTTTTTTCCCAATTTATACAGAAATTTGTATGTGAATAAGCAAAAGCACAACATAACCTGACATAAAGGTGTTGATATTATCGTTTATATATTTATTTTTATAATCATAAACCTTGAGGATCTGTCTCAATGAGAGCCCCTGTGTCAAAAGGCAGTTCAAGACTATTATTATTACAGTTTTGTGTGTATACATTTCCACACAGCAACCCTGGGGCCATGGATGGATTATGAGAACGAGGACAATTGGGCCCCACTACCTCTCCCACAGGACACACAGACTTTGAGGTGGTTTGCATCTCTTTAGTGGTTATGCATCTTTTTTTTTGTGGTGTTGTGTCTCTTGGTGGTCATTCTGTGACTCTTTGTAGTTATTTTATGTCTTTGTAGCTATTTGGGTCTCTTTGTTGCCATGTGGGTTTCTTTTAAGTAATTTTTTGGCTGTTTTTGCTTCATAGTAATTTTGTGTCTTCATGTGGCTGTTTTGTCTCTTTGGAGTTCCTGTGCATCTCTTTGTGGTCTTTTTGAGTCTATTTGTGGTTATTTTAAGTCTTGCTGGTTGGTATGGGTTAATTTGAGAGACATTTTGTAAGAGAAGGCCAGGGGGCCTCTGATACTCTGGGCCCCTGGGCCTCTGCCTGGTAGGCCCGTTCAGTAATTCATCCATGCTTAGGGGCCTGTGTGGGAGGAATGTAGGTCAGCTCATTTCTGCCCTGGGGCCTCGCTGCAGGTTGAGCAGTCATGTCTGGGGCACCACCAACAGTTTGAAGTGTTATGTTTTTATGATGTAATGATAAAGTTGCACAACTACTTACTTTAATGTTTGGTGCACCTGCATCTTAGACTCCACACTCTCCACAGGAATTATAATGCTAAACCTGACAACTACAAATACGTAGCATTGTTTCTTACTTGTACAAAATTAAGTAGATGGAACATTGTTGGTTGGTCTTAATATGTGGAACTGTGATTATGAGGTTGTCGCCTATAATAGGACCATCTAAGCGCTGCTGGTGTGCAATGAACATATGTTCCAAGGTTTGACTCATAGTTGTGGGAATGTGGCTTGACACAGAGAAAAACTTGGTCTGACTATCATGTTGCAAATTGGTCATGCGCCCTTAACCATCATGCTTGTGGAGTAGAAACCTCTAAATATGACTTCATCCAATAATATCTGGAAACCATATTTGACCTACTGTATGTCTGCACTGAGAATTCCTTTTGGTTTCACTGTCTTCTAGTTTAATGCTCATGTAACTGACATTAAACCTACTTATCTATGCATAACAAACTGAACAACGCAGCTATTTTTCATAGCTGCAGGAAACAGCACATGAATGCATCAGTATCCTCTACTACAGAAACTGCTGATCTCAACAGAACTAACATTCATCCATTTCTGGAAATCCCCCTTCATATCCAATCCTTTGTATTTACACTGTTTTAAATGTGATTGAAATTTAATGGCTGAGTTGTGGTGAAGGTTTTATCAGACACATCAGTATCATTTATATTCAAGCATTAATAAAAAGGAAAACAAGTTTTCATTTGACACCTTTATTCGCAGTGACTCACAAGGGATCGCTAATGTAGGCTAAGGTTTAATTCTAGCAATGCTTCAGACACTATGTTTATTCCTTTGTTACTTTTGTGGTTGTTCTTTTCTGATTATTTCTCGTTTTGGCATTGATGTCTTGACATTCACATATTTATCTTCAAGCATCATCTTCAGCCTCCTCCTCAAATTCACCCTCCTCTTCAGCAGTGGCATCCTGGTACTGCTGGTACTCAGACACCAGGTCATTCATGTTGCTCTCTGCCTCAGTGAACTCCATCTCATCCATACCTTCACCTGTGTACCAATGCAAGAAGGCCTTACGGCGGAACATGGCTGTGAACTGCTCAGAGATGCGCTTGAACAGCTCCTGGATGGCTGTGCTGTTGCCGATGAAAGTGACGGCCATTTTGAGGCCACGGGGTGGAATGTCACAGACGGCGGTCTTCACATTGTTGGGGATCCATTCGACGAAGTAACTGCTGTTCTTGTTCTGGACGTTGAGCATCTGCTCGTCAACTTCCTTCATGGACATGCGGCCACGGAACACGGCAGCGACAGTGAGGTAGCGGCCGTGACGTGGGTCGCATGCAGCCATCATGTTCTTGGCATCGAACACCTGCTGGGTGAGCTCGGGTACTGTGAGGGCTCTGTACTGCTGGCTGCCTCTGCTGGTCAGGGGGGCGAAGCCAGGCATGAAGAAGTGCAAACGGGGGAAAGGCACCATGTTGACAGCCAGTTTGCGAAGATCAGCATTGAGCTGACCGGGGAAACGCAGGCAGGTGGTGACGCCGCTCATGGTTGCAGACACCAGGTGGTTCAGGTCTCCGTAGGTGGGTGTGGTCAGTTTCAGAGTACGGAAGCAGATGTCATACAGAGCCTCATTGTCAATACAGTAGGTTTCATCTGTGTTCTCTACAAGCTGGTGGACTGACAGGGTGGCATTGTAAGGCTCAACCACTGTGTCTGACACCTGAGGACAGAAAACACACACAATCTTTCTTCAGTCTCATGATCTGAGAGAACAAAACCTGAGGCAAGAGGAGCTAAATTTAAAACTCAAAACTCTTATGCTCTATCACAAGGGTACATTACCTTGGGGGAGGGCACCACACTGAAGGTGTTCATGATACGGTCGGGGTACTCTTCACGGATCTTGCTGATGAGCAGGGTTCCCATACCGGATCCAGTTCCACCACCAAGAGAGTGGGTGAGCTGGAAGCCCTGCAGGCAGTCGCAGCTCTCTGATTCTTTGCGGACCACATCCAGGACTGAGTCTACCAGCTCGGCTCCCTCTGTGTAGTGACCCTTGGCCCAGTTGTTTCCAGCACCGCTCTGACCTGGAGGGGAAAGACAGACATATGAGCCATCTTTATCCCTGCTCATAAAAGGCTGTAGTCATTCAGTATCATAAGAATTAGGCTGTATTTCACCCACCGAATACAAAATTGTCAGGTCTGAAGATCTGCCCAAAGGGTCCAGACCTCACAGAGTCCATGGTGCCAGGCTCCAAGTCCACGAGAATTGCTCGAGGCACATATTTACCTCCTCCGCGAGAAAGAGAAAAGACAAGGAGAGAGAAAACATACCAACTCCATAAAGCAGGAAACCACAGTCTTGGTTGTTACCCAGGATACATAATGTGGGAATATCCATGCATGACAGCAGACACGAGAAAGTAATAACATGGTACACTTCAGAATGAAATGGCACATATACCCTTTACAAATCAGTTTTTAGAAAGGCAACCTACCTGTGGCCTCATTGTAGTAGACGCTGATCCTGTCCAGCTGCAGGTCACTGTCTCCATGGTAAGTCCCTGTGGGATCGATGCCGTGTTCATCGCTGATCACTTCCCAGAACTGCAGACACAAAATGGAAGGTATCACATGACAGCTACTTGCAAAGAAAGTACACATCTATCCATTAGCAATGCGGTTTATGGGACTGGGGACTTTAAACGAGGAAAACAGCAGTGGGTTTGCATTTTTTGGGATTGTAATGAAGATGACAGGATTTTTTCCCCTTTCACCAAGCCACGTATTAACCCCTTTAATACAATGCAGCTGTTAATATTTCCATAGTCATCGACTGATGACATAGCAGAATGTAGCTCTTTCAGATGTAGAAGGCAAAGGAGGGAGCACAAAGGGGCTACAGATCACTCCGGGGGCAACACTGAAAATAAACTCCATTTGCTGGCGGTCACACTACACTGAAGACACTGATTGTCTTCAGATCTGTATTCATGTCTTGTTCACTCTTTAAAGACCCACACCCACAGTGTATATATGCATTAAATCCCACAAGCGAGTGGGATTGTTGCATATGCAGGCAGCCATTTGCATGCACATATATTTTTGTCATATCTTCCAGCTAAGGTTTTTTTTTTGTCATACAGTCTGTGATTTTCTGCTAACAGCAGCAATAGGGAGGATTTAGAGTAATCTGGATAAGCGGGCTGTATTGCTGCTCACTACTTAAGAGATTGGGAGTCAGCTGTAGTCTAAGTATCATGACATTTAACTAAGACCATGTAAAACAAAAAATGACCAAGTGACCTTGATATGAGGGAGATCACAGTAGGGTAAAGAGCACAAAGAGCCGAAAAAGAGTGACTAAAAAAAATTGAGAAATTGACAGATATTTGACAGTGACACTGCTGATGGCTATCAGTAAAGACTGAAAATAGGCACAGTGAAAGAATGAGGACAATAAGCAGGAAAGCAATGCCACACCCTGACCCAATTCACCACAATGTAGCTCTTCAGCATTTCTGTCAATCATATCCACTGGACATCTGAGTCAATGAGTCCTGGGGGAATGGAAACAAATGAGGATCCTCACTTCCAGTATTTTAACACTATTTTGGACCACGCAGCAGCAAAAATGATACTCCATGTTTTAAAGGGGGAGATGGCTATACATTTACTGCATTATATCCAACTGCACAAGCCTACATATACACAAAATTTACTGCAGCTTGCGTTCTGTGCTGTGAAAATGAAATAAAAGCATATTTAATGGTTATACGTTCACATTTATTTCCTGTAGCTTTTCTTTCAAGGAATTGCACATCAGGTCAATTGAGAACCCAATGACTTCACCCACTGTGCATCAGCTGTTTTCTCCATTCCTCCCCCACCCAACCCCTAATTTGGTTAGGAGAGGAAAGACATTGATTACAAAGACAGGCCCTGCTTTGCTGGACATTAAAATCTCTGTCAGCAGAGCATCACTGTGATAATGATGTATCCAGTATTATATGGGCCATTGTTAATGTGGTCCTCAAACTATGTATGAGTAGCAGGGCAGGATCCCTGTGTGTGTGCTGGGGAGGTCCCTTTAAACATATGCTGTCTGTAGCAAATGATCAGTTGATAAAACAAAAGGAGGCAATAAGACAGGGATAATAACGGGCCCTAAGGACGTGTACTGTAGCAGACTGCAATTGTTACTGTAAGACTGGGTGGGTGATGTGTTGTGAGGCAGACTGCAGCTCCCTATTAAGCAGACTACTTTGTCAAATGCATTAAAATTATGTACAAAAATGAACAAAAGCAAGTAAGAAGTGGGGTTTTATTGCTAAAAAAGCAGTGATGATGACTCTCAGAAAATGCACTTTAACTGTCCTTTTAAAAAGGAGCAATTCATTCTTCACCAATTATCCATGCCACACCCTTTCCACAGCCCCCCTGCTTTCTCACCAGCTGCAACAGCAGTCTGCGTCCACAGCCTGCAGAAATAAAATCTAATCAATATGAGCTATTGATTCATCAGTGGTATGGGTGAAAGAAAAAATAACCAGGCCTACCATCCCAGCTTCCAGTCATTGTCTGAACTACCAGCCATATCTGCCTGTGCAAGACAAAGAAACCAGTGCGGAGTGCGTAATACTCTGACTGAGGGGCTCTGACATGTGAAGAATAGGCTGATTTTTTTTTCTTTTCCCCAGACAATGTCTTGAGGTCAGCTGAATCCTCAACAGTTGAGACGCAGACACGCCCGGTGTTGTGTGAACAAAACCCGTCGAGACACAAGAGCCCCGTTATACCGTTATTTCAATGCGAGTACGCACGGTCCGCTGCTCCACACCCACCCACCAGTTACCGCAGTGCACAAGATTCATACAGAAAAGCAGGGAAATTAACACTAACAGTGGGTTTTAACCATTTATGAGTGATATTTTATGATTTGTGGTGTGTTTAAATACACAACTGTATAACATCAATAGGAGGAGTGATTTTATTCATGCGCAATGAGACAAGAGGAGTCCTTTGTCTTCATACATAATCAAACCATCAGCTTCATAAAGACTTAGAATAAGCTTATGTCCTGCAAAATGTGCCTGTGAGAGAAAAATTTGTAAAGCAATATATTTATTCTCAAGATATATTTCCTTACCTTGGCACCAATCTGGTTACCGCACTGGCCGGCTTGGATGTGCACGATTTCCCTCATAGTGGATGCTAAAGTTTTACAACGAGGCGCAGACGGGTTACTTCACAGGGACGATGAGCCGACCGTAGACTACTGTGAAAGTGTCGGACAATGCCTTTATAATGTTGGAGCGTTTCCAGAACGAGGCTGGGGCCGGGGGAGGGGGCGTGGCTAGACCCAGACCCAGCTGCTGCCAGCGGGGATTGGCTGAGAAGACTGACCTAGTGCCGGGATGAGGAGGGGCGCTGCTGCAGATCAGGGAGTGGAAATAAGATACAGAGATTGGCCAGGATTTTACCAGCTGGTGTCCAGAGAAACCCAGTGACATGTATTACAGTTTTTTTTTATTTCAGACAACACAAGCGAGTAACCAATCAGCAGTTTTTAAATCAGACTTCTTACTGTAACACTATCACGCCCTGCAGAGTGGACAGATGGCAGGAATTTCAGTTTCAAGCCAGAGACAAGATGAGGTCAGCAGCTCAAGCCCCTCTCCTCAGGGTCCTTTGTCTCACCACAAGGCCTATTTTGTAGCTGCTCTGGAGCTTTTTGTCATGTTACATGATCTAGATGTTTTATTAAAGAGCTCCTTTGTCTGAAAAGGTGTTAAATCAGGGTTTGAGGGCTCAGTTGATCATGTTACACTGGGATGATGCATTTTTATCTTTTTAAAGGGTAACCTAAGTTATTTTTAAACCTGTGCCATATTTTCCAATGTTTTTGTGTCTTACTGACTAATGGGAACAACAATTTTGGGAATTAGTCTGCTCTTAAGCGACATGGCTGAAGTGTAACCACTCGGGGCAATCGTGCACCGTCAATTTACATCCACTAAAGGTGCTTGTTGTTTCCACTGTCTGACAGGCTATGATTATTATTCTAAGTGTCTGACAACATTATGGAAAGGATCCCTACAGAGGTTAATTGTTTTGTTAAAGAGTAAGATGCTTTTTGTTCAACTCGAAACAGCCCCAAAATTGCTGTCACCAAACCCAGGAGACTCCATTAAATAAACATTATTCTACCATGTATAGAACCAGCACATTTTTGCATGTAACTGGGTGAATTAAGATAAAAACAACTGACCAGCTCACTCAGTGTGAGAGTCCATGGTACAGGCAGGCAGTCCAAAAATGCAAATGGACTGACACATGTATTAATAAAGGATGTTTAACTACAGTCAGAGTGCCTGTACCATGGACTTTTACACTGATTGAGCTGGCCAGTCATTGTGTCTCGTCGTTATGTGAATGTTTGCCCCATCTTCAAAGAGCACCTGATTTTTTATAGCTAACTACATAGTGCCTTAAGCCAGTGCAACACTCCCTATTTTTTCCTCCTCATTATCAGTGACTCTGGGGGAATTAAGAGTTTATTTTAACCAAACTAGAGTTAGCGATTGCTGGAAGAGTGAAAAGACGAACCAGGATGGCTTTTGTGAGTTTTATTTTGTTTCCGTTGACCTTGAACAAAGTATTTTTTATCATAACAAAATTATTCCTTCTTTTCAATGGAGTCTAGTGAGTTGGGTGATGGGAATTTTAGGCTGTTTCTGGCTAATAAAAAATCTGCTTATTCTGTAAGAAAAAGGTCAACCTTCTATCATGTTGTGAAGACACTTAGAATAAAAATCTGAGCTTTTCAGTGTCAAAAAAAAAGCACTTGTAGTGGATGTGAACTGATGTGCATTATTGCCTGTTTAACTGCTGATGGCTGTAGCACTGTCCCTCAATACTTTTTCAGAAACTGTCTCCTACATGAGTCACTTAAACATAAAAACATGGGAAAATATGCTCCAAATATGCTCAGAGCAATCTTATAATAATGTAAAATCAAATGAAATCTTTATTTGCAGATGGGGCCTGACCAGTTGTCATGGAAATATGGGTGTTCATATTTTCTTATATTTTTTCATTTCTGAATACTTCAAGGACTTCTTATCCTTTATGGCTTAAAAGATTATTTTTTAGCTTTGTAAAAAGCATTTGAGAAATCAAGAAAACAATCTTGGCTCAAGGTCCATCTAGTAGCTGTTCTGTAGCTTTAGGGTTTTGTAATTTTCTTATGTTTATCTGATATTATATGTAAGAAAAGGTACCCTTTACTGTCCCAGGCATCATAGAAACAATCATACTGTCAGGGTTGAGGAGGACTACGGGTATCTGGGAGTGGATATTGACAATAAATTGGACTGGGCTAAGAACGCTGAAGCTGTCTTTATTTCCTGATGAGGCTGAGGTCTTTCAACATCTGACTGACTACTAAGGATGTTTTCTGAGTCTGTGGTGTTCAGTGCTATCCTGTTTGCTGTTGTGTGCTGGAGCAGGTTGAGCATAGCAAATGACAGCAGACTCAGTAAAGTGATTTGCAAGGCCAATAGCGTCATAGGGGTGGAGCTGGACTCTCTGGTTGCACTGTCAGAGAGGAGGATGCTGTTTAAGATATGTGTCATCACAAACAATGCTCCCACCCAGTCCACAATGTGCTGGTGAAACACAGGAGCACAGTCAGTGGTAGACTCATTCCTCCATGATGCATCACAGAGTACCACAGGAAGTCATTCTTGCCTGTGCCCATTAAACTGTACAGCTCTTCCTTCAGAATGTCGGACACTCTGAGTCAGCAGATCAGCACTTGGACTGAATTCATCTATCTGTATTTATAATTCATAATTATCTATTATGTTTTTACTGTGCAATGGTGACTTAAAGGTAGTTATTCCTTGCAACACTGCCTTTACTGCGCAATCCTGTGCAATAGTTGGTGCAATAATTCGACTGATGCAATATTCATCAGTATACCAATTTATTTTCAGCAACAGCTGTACATATTCCTTATGCTTATTCTTATTGTTATTCTAGTTTTTATTCTATTAATATATATATTGCAGTGAACGTTATAGCATAATACATTTTATACTTCTGAATGTAACATCCTAGTTTATACAGTGTGACGTAGCACAGTGCACATAATTGTATATTTTTACACACTTACAGTCAAAGTACTAGTGTTAAACATTGTATCATAATGCACTTTTTATTTTATTTTATTTTATTTTATTAATAAGTATTTCTGATTCTGATTATGAGTTAGATTATTACTGATGCCATGTAGCTACGTTTCTGTGTTTAGCTGACTGTGTGATTCAAATAAACCAAATATGTAACAAAAGGAATGTGTTTTAAAATATTAAAGTTCAGAATAAAACCTCGGGAAGTAAGTTCACTCATCCTTGACTCAAAAACATGGACAAAAAGGAGGACATTTTTTTGCTTCAGGGATCTCCACACCTCAGGCAAAGAGTCCAGGCTTTATGCTTGACGTCTGGTCAGAGTCGACAGGATGGGTGAGCCAGGCCCCTGATCCCAGCTCTGTCCATTTCTATGATATAATCAGATTAGAGGTTTAACACTGGATTGCAGAGTATGAACTAAACTCTGCTGCTGGGGGATTTTTATTCATATGAAACAGTCTGGTTCAAAAAATTCTTGATATTATATTTTGTTAGAATTACTTCGACTAAATATATATTTTATTCAACAGAATTTGTTTTACTTACAGAAGCAATCATAGCTGTGAATCTAAATGCAAGTTTCCATTGCAAAGGTGCACATTATAACTGTCATATCTAAACACATAACACATGTTGGTGTGCACCTACTTCAGCCATCATTCCAGTACGGTCATTCGTCATGTAGAGCAGTACTGATGAGATAAAGTAAATAGGTAAACATTGATGGTGACAGTTAAAATGTCATCTCTGACAGTCATTTTCTAAATCACAGTATAAACCTAATAATCTATTTTCCAGTAGTGCAATCATGTGTTGTGTGTGGTGTGTTCTCTGTCTGCTAAATGCTGCATCCTCCATTTTAAATCAGACATTCGATGCACAAGTAAGCAGTAAAATATATTATGTAAGGATGCAGATTTAATCACGGTTACAGGCTGTGCTGAGACAGCTGGCAACTGATGCCTTGAGCAATGCAAAGGGACCAAGGTCAGTAAAAAACAACATTTTTAAATCATCTCAAACAGCTTGAATAATATGTTTCAGACCTCAATATAAATGTAATAGTTACTGTAAACACTCAGTGGCCACTTTATCTGGTACACTTATACAATCTAATGCAATGCAATACAAAAGTATTGCCTTAATTTCTACCTTCATGAAATTTATAATGTAGTGTTTTTGTTGACATTGTTGAAAATGTGAAAATTCAATCATATGTTTATCACTAAAGTCATATTTTAAGGTGGTGCCGTATTGGACTACATTATATAGAGCGGTGTTTCTAACTTTTTTGTTCTTTGTACTTACATATGTAAGGGGGCAAACTATTAGAAACACCTCTGGATATAGTGCAGTTAAGTGCAAAATCCTCACTAACCTAACTAGGACTACCAGTCTGTTCTGGCTTTAGCAGTTTGGTGACCTCTGAAAGCTGCTAGACATCCTCCCAGATCCATTTTTTTCATGTGTTTATAATTTGTGTATAATGTATGTCATATGTTTGTCTATGCTGTAACTTTATTATGTTGGTTATTCTATACACATAACATCTATTGCAAGTCTGTCCATACAGGGAGAGGGGTCCCTCCTCAGTTGTTCTTTCCCTGTTAAAGGTTTTTTGGGGAGGCATTAATCCAAAGTGAGGGCTGAAGGACAGAGGGTGCCATCTGCTATATAGGTTTTCAAATACTCTTGAGGTAAATTTGCGATTCGTGATACTGGGCTATATAAGTAAAACTGACTCAACTTGAGCCCAGTGATAAAATATATGATTGAATGGATGACTGTAAAGAACCCTGAACATTATAGGCATCATAATAGTAGATTTTATGGTAGATCAGCTACATTTTATACAGATGGATGGATATCTATCTATCTATCTATCTATCTATCTATCTATCTATCTATCTATCTATCTATCTCTATGTGTGTATTAATATGGGCCTCTACCAAGAGGTTGTTATATCACTTCATAGATTGTTACTATTACAGTACTTTTGAAAAAACATTTCAGGAATGGTGAAAAGTCATACTGATCTAATTTTTCATATATGTAAAGGAATAAACAATAAACATATCATATGAACAACTGTGACTATTCATATTATTTTTATGTCATAAAAATGGTAAATGTATTATCTTTGCATCACTGAATGACAATGGCTTTAGAAATGGCGGTGGCATGACAGTAAAAAAAATCATACTTATATAATGTATATATATATATATATATATATATATATATATATATATATATATATATATGTATAATAACATTAAATGTGTCATATTAACAACAATAAATGATTAATTTATTTTTAACCACATTAGCACATTATTAAGTTACATAAATCTGTCCAGTAAGACCTCTGAAACTATTATATGTCAAAAAAAATATGCCTACCTTAAAAAATCCCACCACACAGAGCCCTCATGTCTGTAGTGACTTTTTTTTTATTGCTAACTACTGTAGGAGATGAACTGAAAAGGCACACCATTTCAATACACTGCAACATTTACATTTTTTTTTTTATCATAACACACATATTTACATGCACATTCATACCTACACATACACAGTGTATGGTTAAGCTACAGTTAGCTTCCCATTTAAGGCTTTAATGGACGATGGGACAAAAGAGTTTTGGAAGTGGTCAAGCCTGCACTGGGGGACTCTAAAGCATCTGCATGAGGGCTGAAGTTGGTACTCATGATGGAGGACATGGGTGGGGTCTGAGTTAATCTTCTGGGCCTGTCTGATAATGGTTTGCTCACAGTAAACTCGAGTGTGGCATACTGCATGAGCCTGGTAATCTGGGCCTTCAGTTGTACACTGAGGTTGCCAAACCAGGCTGAAGTGTCATATCGCAGGAGCAGGAGCAGGAGCAACACTTTCTAGTTGACTCCAAAGACCCTCAGCCTGCGAAGGAAGTGTAGGCAGTGTTGGACGCCTAGTGCAAACCTTACCTACCTGAAAACTCCATGTTAGCTTATGGTTGATATGTATGCCCAGGTATATCCTTGTGAGACCCTGCGTCCTCCTACAGGGACATCAAATTTTTGGTTTCCTGCACCTTATACTTCATTCTGCTTAACTTACACCTGCTGTCCTCATCTGTGGACACTTTTTTGTCCCATCTGGTGATAATAAGAGCACAACACACTAATCCATGTTAAAACAAGATGGCAGCCATCTCTGCCAAGTCAGTCTGCAGCCGATCATGACACAGAAGTGGACAAAACCTGATCAGATTTTATGGTTGAAACTTGTTTATTCATGATCCACAATGTCTGCAGTTTGACATGCAACAACTTTGATCAATTTTAGCAACAGTAACAAGCTAAGACGCTGTTAATTAGGAAGTACTCATTTGAGGACATTGGGAATTTATCATCAGCTTGTTGAAGGACACTGGGACTTTATTATCTTTGACGATGTTTAGTTTTTTCATAGGTCCTACTAATCCCACATAGCTAGGAGAAATTAAAAACACATACCAAACAAAAGATCAAGTCTCACGAGGATATAATTTGGTCATGGATAACCACAGGTGAATGGTTTCCACGTGTTTGGTGACTGGCTGCCAATATTTAAAGAGCCCAATATGTAAAACCTTGTCTTATTTAACCTGATGTCACAAATCACCTGACTTCACCTTAATAAAACAGTTGATAAATAAAGCGCAGTGCAGATGCAGTTCTCACCTTTGACCACTAGATGGCGACAACAAGACGTCATTGTTGTAGTGAGGATGGGCGTGGTCACTGCGCACCTCCCCCTCTCCACGGACATTTTTGCCATTCCAGTTGACGGGAAACGGCTCGCTGCTTGACCATAGCAACAGAAATCTGACCTATTCTGAAAAAAGGATTGTTTTTTTGTATTGACCGCATATCGGTAAGTTAAACGGAACGGTAAAATCGGTAACATAATTTAGTTGGCGCTAATAGCTGAACTGTTTTCCTCTGCCGTAGTGACGTCCTCGAAGCTAACCCGATTATTCCGCTGTCTTATATCAGCTAGCTAACGTTAACATACGAGCTAGCTGCCCTTGCAGACCGTTAACGTCATTCGGTTTTACACGTAAAGTACAGTATGCCCGACCTTATTCTTGTAGCACTGAGGTGTTTTTGCTGCACTATTATCTGACAGTACATTACTGGTTAAAGGGAACAGGAGTACCCTGTGTTGGGGTTGTTAGGAGGGGGAGGAACAGTATGTTTCTCTGTGAAAGTGTGTAAATGAGACTGTAGCATGAATGATTGACATGGACATGTGTCAGCTGTAGCCTTTTAATACCATACTCTATATTGTCTATTGTATCCAAAAAAAACATCGATCCAATATCAAAATCTTGAGCTCAGTATACGTAAATGATAGTCTCATTTTATAATGGCGTCATCAATTTAATCCACACAGAAAATGCAGCTATAAACCTGTGATTCATGGAGCAGCTTTGTAGTTTCAGATATCTAATTAACTCAAATGCATCACAGTGATGTCCAAGAAAACAGGATGCTGTCGTTTTCCTGGCTAGCTGTGTCAGTGTTCATATTTTGACAAGGTCTTCTTCCCCTTCAAAACAGGAATCAAGATGTTTTACACGTGTGGACCCAATGAAGCCATGGTGGTGTCTGGTAAGATATTTGCTTCATTTATTTTGTCTATGCTTGTAAGGGTGTTTCCTCACAGTGGGACAGTATATGTAGAAACAATAGGTAATGAAACACTTTCACCGACATGAAGTATTATGTTTTTATAAAGTTCCAGGAAGTCATTGTACTATGAATGTGTCATTATAATCCTGTAGTAAACTAGTGTGTTTACAGTGGACCAGTAATCTTGTATCATGTAATTTAACCATCACACGTCTTGTGATAAGATGATATTGAGCAACACTAGACAGTTGGTCTGCGGTAAACTAGGAAATTTCCAGCTTGCAACAGGCTGAATAGGTTCAAGCTATCATGAGTTAATTGCATTACTCATGTTGCTGTACTACAGAGTTACGAGTTGAACTCTGTCCTAGACACAGTTCATCTGCGAATAACTAGCTGTATGTTACTGAATGGCAGTGCAATGTTTATGTTTCATGTTTTTTCCCTTAAGGCTTTGGCCGGTCTCCTCCTCTAATGATTGCTGGAGGACGAGTGTTTGTCTTCCCATGTATTCAGCAGATCCAGAGGTAATCTTAGTTTAAGTCTCTTGTTTTCTTTTCTGTTTTAAATACAGCATAGCTGCTGGATTTCATGCATTGGTCAACAAACACAGGAAATAAATGTTTATAGAGGAAGCATGTGCTCTGGATACATTTCCTAAATGATGTATTCATTGTTGTGCTGCATGTCATTAGCAGCGTGGAGCAGTGGTTTTTGTGGATGATAATTGATTTAAATTCCTCTGCCTCTCGTTTGCTGTCTTTTCACTCTCGCTCTTTGTTATTACATCTAATCCATCCACATCTCTACCCTTCCCTTTTTTTGCCCTGTTTTTTTCCAGAATCACACTCAATACTCTGACTCTAAATGTGAAGAGTGACAAAGTCTACACTCGTCATGGTGTCCCTATCTCTGTCACTGGCATTGCGCAGGTATGTTTTGAAAAATGGATGACTGAAATACAATTAGGCTTCAGTCAAATGGAGTTAAAAGCTGTGCATGTTTCCACACAAAAATAAACATTAGCTTGCATAGACGTCAAAAGGCAGGGAAAATGATCAGCTGTTATTTAAAAGCAATACCTTTTTATAGAAATCGTCTGTTGTGCATGCAGGCCTGAGGCTTTCCGTATGACTTACTAATAAAGGATTTACATTTTTAAATGTGATGTATGTATAAGTAAATGGAAACAACCAACAACTGACTTTCATGCAGGTATTTTTGCTAAAGCACAAGACTCATCAGTACTATATATAAATCCACAGCATCAACATTCAATTTAGTTTGACGGGTTATTTACTGTAAACAAGGGAGAGGAAGATAGCACTTAAAAAATGTCCCAGGCTGGACAGAGAAGGTCAATGGGACACCCCCACAGGGCAAAAATTGAGTGAGTCATTAGTTATATGTACAGGAAGTTGCATGATATTGAAGTGCAATATACAAATGAGTTAACATCTGCCTGTGAACCCTAACCTTTCACATTTTCTTTTCCTGTCTTTCTCCAGG
Source organism: Epinephelus lanceolatus (assembly GCF_041903045.1). Classification (NCBI taxonomy): domain Eukaryota; kingdom Metazoa; phylum Chordata; class Actinopteri; order Perciformes; family Serranidae; genus Epinephelus; species Epinephelus lanceolatus. The sequence goes on along the minus strand of NC_135743.1, from coordinate 16,398,270 downwards.
TGAAGATCCAGGGCCAGAACAAAGAGATGCTGGCCACAGCCTGTCAAATGTTTATGGGCAAGTCTGAGGGTGAGATTGCCCAGATTGCTCTGGAAACACTGGAGGGACACCAGAGAGCCATCATCGCCCATTTGACTGTGGAGGTTTGTGTACTGACCTTATCAAATAACTCTGCTTGACATTTTCCGCCCATAAAAGATTGTTCAGAGGCTTTATGTTTATTATTCACCACTGAGTGAATGCTCATGTAAAACCAAGAATACTTATCTGTTGTTATATTTGTCTTTGTTTACAGGAGATCTACCAGGATCGTAAGAAGTTCTCCGAGCAGGTCTTTAAGGTGGCCTCCTCTGACCTGGTCAACATGGGGATTGGTGTCGTCAGCTACACACTCAAAGATGTTCATGATGATCAGGTATTTCATATCTGTTGGTGTATTTTCTGCCAGTGCGAATGAAAAAAATCTGATGATGAAAACACCCACATTAATAACTGGAGCAGCAGGAGTCTGAATGCTGCTGTGAGCCTGAAACTTTTCCTATGAAAGCTTTCAGTCCCGAATGATTTCATCTGCTATAGCAATGCACTTAAGCGCTTGATATTGACTCGCTGTCTCTGACTCAACAGAACCCCAGCTGCTCCTTACATTAGTGATCAATTAGGTCTAAGTGCCTCAGTGGTAACCACTCCATATCTTGTTTGTGTTTGCCTAATGCACTACCTTCTCTTTTACTGCTCGAGCTGTGTTGTCTCACAGTTGACCGTCACTGTTTCCTCCTCTCCAGGACTACCTTCACTCCCTGGGTAAAGCCAGAACGGCCCAGGTGCAGAAGGATGCCAGGATTGGAGAGGCTCAGTACAAACGAGATGCTGTCATGAGGGTAAAATCATCTTCTTTCTTTAGTCTTTATCCCTGTCATTCTGCCTATTTGCTCATAGGAACCATCTGAAAATGACAATAATACATTGTTTGAAGAGATAAACCGACATTTCTTGGTTTCTGTCCTGCTGCATTGTCTATACAGGAGGCCCACGCAATGCAGGAGAAGGTTTCAGCTCAGTACAAGAATGAGATTGAGATGGCAAAAGCTCAGAGAGACTATGAGCTGAAAAAGGCAGCCTATGATGTTGAGGTCAACACCAAGAAGGCCGAGTCAGAAATGGCCTATCAGCTTCAGGTACAGTCATCTGTTCACGGTCTGATCTCCTTATTTTCTGTCTCATATATAATGTCACAGTGTCGGGTGTTCATATAAAACGTGGTCAAAGTTTGAAATAATGAGATAAACGTAGGTAAAAAATAATCCTTGTGAGCAAAAACTTGAAGCTTCAGACTGTTCTGAACACTCGGTTTTTCAACATTTTTTTTCTATGTTGGAGACAAGCTGATTAATTTTTTATGTGGTCATCTGCTCCAGGCACGTTACTGCAACGGTTTACATTACATACAACACTGCATGTAGCTGAATGCGAGCATCAGGGACAGTGTTCTTACTTTGTACCTGATTTCTGATCATATTCCTGCTGGAACGTGTCTCTTTGTTAAGATTTTGGTCTGGAAGCATTATTGGTGATTTTTGAAGGTAGAAAAGTTGTAGTGATAGTGCAGAGGTTGAGAGTGGATATGAAAGACCTGGATACACTGACCAATAAGAGCAGACAGGGCTTTTCAGAAGAGGGGGGGGGGCTAAACTCACTGTATGCAACAATCAGTATAGCAGCAAACCACTATTTGATTAGTAAAGGCATAGTGGAATAATGGCGACCTAAGCAGAGAATGAAGTCACACTCACTCTGTGTGTTGTAATCAGAGCTTCTCTGTTCATTATTGTGGTGGCCAGACTGTTCGTATGTGCGTGCTAGTAAATGTGTGTATCCCACTGGCTAGCTAATTGCAACCACTGCACTGCGCTCATACAAAGGTTATCACTGTCCTGATTAGCACTGTTTATGGAATTAGCACCGTTAGCTGCCAGCTCAGCCACCTCCATGTTGTGTTTGAGACAGAGGAGGAGTACAGGTGTTCCAGCACAGATAGTATAAGGAAAGTAAAGAGTTTGTTTGGAACAACAAACCGTGTTAACATGTTCAAGTAGAGACCCCAACTATAAGGATTCATCTGAAAATGAGCACAATATATCTCCTGTAGGTTTGCTGAGTTTTTGTTATGCTGGTGAAATATTGGCTGGTCAGTCTCTTCAGCCTGCACGGACCTTGTGCACAGATTTTATCAGGCTTGCTGGTCAAGCTTGAACCAACAGAGCCAAAGCAGATTGCAGATGATAACCTGATCACATTTCAGGAATGGAAGGCTGACTGGTGTTTGAATTCCCTTTTATTCTTTTCTTCCTTCATCAGGTGGCCAAAACCAAGCAGCGCATTGAGGAGGAGAAGATGCAGGTTCAGGTGGTTGAGAGGACTCAGCAGATTATGCTGCAGGAGCAGGAGATCGTCCGTAAGGAGAAGGAGCTGGAGGCCAAGGTCAAGAAGCCTGCAGAGGCAGAGAGATACAAACTGGAGAGGCTGGCTGAGGCTCAGCGGTGAGTGCTACAGACATAATACTGCTTTCTTGTACAGTACTGATGAGAGTTGATAAAATGCAATTTGCAATCTCGTTTCCGTCCTGACAGCCTGCAGCTCATCATGGAGGCTGAGGCAGAGGCAGAGTCCATCAGGGTGAGCCTTGTTGCACGTTTTCCATTTCCACTTTCCCCTCCCTGTCTGTTCACTGTATCACAATTACCAAACATTATTACATCCAGGAAAATAATGTACGTGTGTGTCTGTGTGTCTGTAGATCAAGGGCGAGGCAGAGGCTTTTGCTGTGGAAGCTAAGGGCCGCGCTGAGGCAGAGCAGATGACAAAGAAAGCAGAGGCCTTCCAGCAGTACAAGGAGGGAGCCATGGTGGACATGCTGCTGGAGAAACTGCCACTGGTCAGTCTCATGGATGAATGGATATATAAAGATAAATGTTAGAGCTGTGTGATGAAACGCCATGTGGTTGTAGAGCCTCACCAATCTCGAGTTTCCTATATAAAGCCTTATATTTGTCTGTCTCTCCACATTTTATAGTCATAAGATGTCAAAATGTCTCCTTTTCCTCTCCTTCACCCTGTTAAACCCTTAGCTCCTGTGTTCTTTGTTGTCTCGCAGATGGCAGAGGAGATCAGCAAGCCACTGACGGCGGCTCAGAAGATCACCATGGTGTCCAGCGGCGGCTCAGAGGTGGGAGCAGCCAAACTTACAGGAGAGGTGCTAGATATCATGACCAGGCTGCCTGCCACCGTGGAGAAACTCACTGGAGTCAACATCTCCCAGGTAAGCTGCAGCATGTGTGCAATGGACTGACATAAGACACAACGGCCGGTGCAGGTGGAAGATATCTCAAGTGTCTCTCATTGACTTTGCAGGTTGGGATGCCCACTCTTGTGCGTTAAGAAGAGAGGGAGGGTCGAAGTAACCAGGAGAGGTGTCGCCGATATTCAAGCTAGGAGCTCCACATCTCCTCCTTGTGCCTATAACCACTGTAATGACTCTGCAGCACCATAGTCTTGTCTCTGTGCATGCATGTTTCACTTGTGCGTGTCTTTTTACAGTTCCTCCTTCATTGTGGTTCTTTCACTGTCCCCGATCCAAGCTGTCGTGCTTTGTGCTGTGAGTGACAGCAAAAGCAGCTGTGAGGGGTTTAATTGTTGATGAAGCTGATTTTTCTTTTTTACCAGGAGACAAAAGCTTCCAGATAGGAATTCCTTTTACCGTCTTAGTTGTTTTATACTTGACCTAAAGTATGCAAGTTTTTACTTTTTTACCTTGACTGCAGTCAGCCTCATTTTCTCTGTGTGGGGACTTGGTCTATCAGCTGATATAATTGTTTCACTTTTTAATGTCAGAAATGTTTTTATTTTTTATTTTTTTTTGTGCCTTTCACTCCATGAAGCGGTGCAGAGCTCACTATCACAGCATCGCTACAGTCCTGAGTGTGGGCGTATCGTTACTGTCGTACTTTAATACTATTTACTTATCACAGCCTCGCTTCATGATTATTTGATCTCTGTCCACTAGTCCATAATAAAGAGACAGCTGTGGTGATGACAGTTTACTCCATGTCTCTTTTGTAATAACCGAGTTAAGTTGCAGGGCCCAAAATCATATCAGTGGAAGATTTTCTGTGTCTCAGACTGAAGGGGAAGGATGTGGTCGATGGGAATGAGTTGAAGGGATTTCCTGTTGAAAGCAATGAAAGTATGTTGCGGTGATTTAAACAACACTGACATTTGACTTTGCTGCAGTGTGTTCAAGAGTCTTTTGTATGTCGAGAGTAAAAAAAGGACCATCACTAACTAACTAAATAACCTGCCTGCTGCTTTGGTGTATTTTGCTGCCTGGAGTTTAAACTGATATACGGGAGATAGTATGTTTTTGTAGTCTCTTTGTTTAGTGTACTGATTTCCATGAAAATGTGATGCTGGGTGTTACAGATTTTAACAGATTTCGCATATGGGAAGGTGTTGCTCAGCTCAGCACTTGTGATCCTTTTTTCAGACTCTTCTCTAACAGCCAAAAGTTTTCCAGCTGCCAAGCCTTATGCATTTTGTTATCGCCAAGTGCCTGGTCAGAACTCCTCAGTGGTCAAGTCAAGTTGACTTCTTTACTTAGGCCTATTACACTTCTCTGTCAGGGAACTTTTCCTCATATCCAACTGATGCTAAGCCATTGGCCGTCATTAGTGAAGGTCTTAGATGAAAGCCAAATCAGTTTCTACTTGTGTTTGTTCTCGTGACTAATCTTTTACTTTCCTTTCAAAGATGTGTTGTTGCATGTCTGTACTTTAAGTTGACATAAGTAGTTATTACATAGCTTTGAAGTTCTATACAAGTTAAATATCTGAGATTTATCTGTAGTGAAATGTTGTAAGATGATGTAGACAATAAAATATGGTTTAATCACTGAAACCTTTCGCTGTCTGTTTTATTCATAATCAAAGTACTTAATTGAAATGGTTGAAGTTTGATTTAAGACCACGTGGAGCAGTCTAGAAATTAACTGGTCAGCAACTGTATTAATATTCCAATAATCATTAGGGGTGTAACTCACAAGTTTCATCACAATGCGATATGTACATTCTTCTCTATGAATCTCTACAATTTTTGGTGATATCATGAAGTCTGCCACAATAGGTTTCCATTGTGGATATGAGACAATATCAGTAAATATGCTCATTGTGTTTTTGTTGGCTGCTTGCCATTATCTGCCTCAAACTAGACCACTAGCAGTATTTGAATGTTAAGGAATAAGCTGTGCTTTGACGGAAATGGTGACACAGAAGTGCCAAGGGAATTTCAAAATGAAAAGCATGTATCTTAGTTGACGATACATATCTATGTTTTCTGTAACGGGTGTGACTGAACCCAAATGCAGCACTCAGTGACAGTTGGTAATGACCTTTATTCATGCACAAAATAAACAGAAGCTTGAGCTGACCAAGACATTAAGGTGATAGTTCATTCTTTGGGCCAAGAGCCAACACACAGTCTCTGGGTTCAGGGAAAGAGGGAACATTCACTCTGAAACGTCGTAGCAGGAAAGCACCACACAGCCAGACGGAAACCAGAGACATAGAGGCAGAAGGCTGGTGAGTTTACCGGGAAACAGAAGGGTCAGAGGCAGGCAGGGTCGGTAACCGGGACTCAAGCTGAGACTGAATGCTGGACAGTCCTGCATAGTCAAAGAACAATGTGGCAAAGAGTGTGTGTGCTGGAGAGGCTTTTATACCAGGCTGATTGGCTGATGAGCTGCAGCTGTGGAGGCAGGTGAGAGGCGTTGTCTTGATGAGGGGGCTGTGGGTGGCTTGCAGGGTGCAGGTGAATGGAAATTTACCAGGAGCAGGTGAGAGAGGGAAGCAGACTGTGACATTTTCAATTTGCATGTAGGATATCAGATCATTGATCACTGTGTCGATATCTCAATCCAAATCAATGCATAATTACACCCCTAATACTCATTAAAGAAGATTTGCTGCTTTTCAATGTATTATGTTGTGTTCAAAATCTTTGTGAGACCAGGAGTGGGTGGAGAAATGTTCCTGTCAATGCACAGTGGGTGAGTATAAAGAAGGGGAAGTTAAATTACAAAGGCTATGTGTGCTCTGTGCAAATCCTTTGTTGGTGACAATGCTGCCACACCACTAGACCGTATGTACAGACCCTTAGTCAGAGGCCATGCTGCCACACCACTCCTGATTTAATGTGTGTATCTGACATTCCAACAGATCTTGATAGGCCTATTGATTTTGAGCTGTGTGATATACTTACCTGTGAGATCAATTCCAACTCAGTAGGTAATGCAAGAGGAGAAAATGGTTGTATATTTTTCAGTGTCGTATTTACTTCTGTTTTCTTTTTAGGTAGGATCCTGACGAAGGCTTTCGGATTCCCTCTTTAGAAAGCGGATACATTAAAGCAACAGTCAGATGTAGCAGGATTTAGTGGCATCTAGTGATGAGGACTGCAGATTGCAATCAGCTGAAACTTCTATCTTTTAAATTCCCTCCTTCCTTGTTTATTGTTCAGGAGGTTTTTATTGGGAGCCTAGTTATCCACAGAGGTCTCTTCCTCTCCGAAACAAATGGACCAGGTTATTAAATCAGTAAAAACGCAGAATAAGGCAGTTTCACGTTACAAATCAGTGATTCTCTAATGCTGTTCAGCATGTTGGAGATGGGCTGCTAGCCCGGTTTTCCGTTCTGGGCTACTGTAGAAACATGGCGATGCAACATTGCAGACTTTATGGACGAGGACCTGCTCACTACGTACAAATAAACTGCTCATTCTAAGGTAACAGAAATTGTTTTTTCAGGTTATTCACAACTGAAAACATACATATGATATATAATTCCTGCCAGTATACCCCCCCACACTGTACCTTTAATAGAGTAAACTTATGTACTTTTTATTTATTATACTTGGTTATAGTATGCATGGTAATGTATTGATCTATGTTTGTATACTGTACAGAGAAATTCATCCATTCACCTGCCCTCCACTGTCATTTAATGATTAAATGGCTCTTGGATCCTTTTTTGTACACACCAGCTGGAAGCTCTATAGTCCATTCAACCTTATACTCCCTCATCAGGCAGTATAGTCCTTTTTCCACATTGTGAATTGAACATCTTTGCACAGTTGGTCAGACAAATCAAGCAATTTGAGCTTGGAAATAATGAATGGCATCTTTTTAAACTACTCATTTTTTATCGAACAAAATCCATCCATAGTTGAAATTATCATTCATCGCAGCCCGACAGTACATCTTGAGTTATTTGAAAAGGTTAACTTTATTAAAACATCTACAAAAATAGACAACGATGAATTACAATGGCATCAAGGTAGCAAGCGTTCTACAGAGATACAGAAGACCCCAAATGTAACAAAGAGTTTTCCATATATTAGTAAAGGAAATTACAATTCTGTCCTTAAAATATGTACATACTATTATGCTCAACTTCAAAGACACAAAAGGACAAAATCAGACATCGAGAAGTGTCGAAGTACATACAGTATATATAAAAATATGGGTTTAGTTGAACTACAGTGTATCAAAAATGATTCAAATGGCACAACCATTCACAATCAGTAAACATGTTATTACTTGATGATCTTGATGAGGACTGATTTACAGTGCTATACAATCAGTAAGGTAGAGACAGCATTGATTCTACCGTGGTCAGCTTAATGTACTAACATGGGATAATGCAGAGGTTGATGTTGACATTCACACTAAAATGAGGACTCCCAGAATTTCCTATTTGGGTAAAACCTTAAGGGGTAATTTTGGTATCTTTCCACGTGGACCCAATTTTCCTGTGTTTTGTGTCTAAGTAACTAATGGGAACAATAATTTTTTTGAAATTGGTCCAGTTGTAAGTGAGACAGATGCAGCGGTGAAACAGACTGCATTATAACTACTTAGGACGTTTGTGCACTGTCAGTGAATGTCCACTAAAAGTGTTTGTTTTTGGCACAGACAGGCTCTGATTATTATTTTAAGTGTCTGAAACATTATGGAAATGATCCCAAAGGAGATGGACCTTTTTTGCTAAAGAGAAGGATCCTTTTTGTTTAATCAGAATCAGCCTCAAAATCATTATCGCCAAGGCCACCAGACTCCATTTAAATTAAAAACAAAAGTCCCATTTCCACCCAAAATGTTCAGTATGGTACCTTTGTAACCAAAAGTAACCCTTCAGACATGGTACCTAGACCCTAGTGTTTCCACTGCAAACAGTACCTTTAAATGTGGGTGGGGCTGTTGTCACTCACTGCTCCGTCCAGCACTCACAGTATTTCTTCCTTTATTTGTCTGCACCTCGTTTATTGTCCGCACAACGGGGTAGAATATATGCAGTTCACATAATCTTGTTGAAATTAGTATATATCTTTAAACGCCTGTAGATCCACTCATTACTGAAAGTGTATGTCATCCAAGAGACATAACAAAAACTAAAGTAATGGTCAAAATTGTCACATTGAAATTTAAGGTGTGTTGATGGTCTCTACTGTATGAACAGCGGTTACATGAGCCTCAAAACCAGCCACAACTCAGCCCTGAGCAGAGTGACTGTCCGCTTTTGACCAATCAACAGTCTGCAGTGTTCACAGCTCCACCTTTTAGTACCAGATCTGTGTGCTAGGTACCCCAACAGAGGGGGGACCAAAAATGGGACAGTGCGGAACAGTTCCATTGGTACTATCCACAACTTTTCACAGTGGAAACGGAAAAAAAAGCATACCGAACTAAACTGTACTGCTCAGTGGACACAGGGCTTAATTTTACCATGCATAGAGTCAGCATATTTTCACATTTAACTAGGTGAATCAAGGGTTTATTTCAACCTAACCAGGACTATGAATAAAGTGTGTTTTAAAATGACAGAATTACTGTTTATTTAAATGGAGTCTGGTGGGTTTGGTGATAGTGTTTTCGAGGCTGTTTCTGGTTAAGCAAAAATGATTTAACTCTTTAACAAAAAGGATGTCCTTTGTAGGGATCCTTTCGCCGCCTGTTAATTGAAAAAACAAGCACTTTAGTCGACCTAAATAGATGGTGCACAAATGCCCTTAGTGGTCACTTAATACAGAACCAGTTTCAAAATTGTTGTTCCCATTAGTCACTCAGACTCAAAAACATGATATAATAGGCTCCAGGTTGGAAAAAACTCAATTACCCTTTAACTGTGTGTTTTTAGAGTACAGTAATGCAATTAGATGAGCAAAGATTGATTATTCGATGAGTAAACATGTCTTGACACACCGAACAAAAGGTTGTTATATAATTAAAATGAGATGAACTGATGGTGCCATTCCATTTTTTAGATAATATTTTACATCTCATGGTTGGCAATGCCTTGTGGGGGAGGATTTAACAAGGCAGACAGACTGTCCTGAATTTTTATCTCCCTTGGCAAATAACTGAAATCACTACAAGTGATAAGAATCCACATCAACAGGAATCATATCAGGCCCCCTCACAGAGAAGAGTTTCATCAGGGCCGGGGATATGCATGGAGGATTTAAAGTGCAGCTGGTTGTGGAATTTTACGTCTATCCTTTGTGTCTGGGTTGCAGCCAGATACAAAAGAAATTGCCAAAACACCTGAGCAGGCGCATCTGAAGATGTCCCGTCCACTGCTCCGGCTGGCAGCATTGTCTCTCTGCTTGGAAAAGCTGTTCCAGTTTGTGGGTCGCCTATCGCCGGCAGCAGCAGATCCTCCTCTTCTGTGCCTGTTTCCTCAGGTTTGAGAAGTCCATTTGGCACCAGGGACACAGCTCCTCTCTCTGTGGCTCTACGATGGGGTTCAAAAACTGCTTGGGCTTTTCAACTACAATGGGGTGGGCGGTGATTGAGAGCTAACTTGATGCATTGCATAAAGGGGGCTGCTCTTGTCTGGTCCACATCATTTACCATTAGTCCTTTGAATTACAGCTATGGACGTGGGTCACCGTGTACGGTTTTGGGGTTGAGACAGAGGACTGCTGAGGGGTCGGCAAACATGGTGAGATCACTCATGTTCTAGACAGCTATCAGCCATGTCTGAATCTTTTCATAGACTTTTACAGAGCTATCATTTTTTGTCTTAGATGGGCAAAAGGGGCTGAAGTGTGGAGTAATCATACTGCATTAGACTAACGTGTACAGTAGCCTATACATACATACTTTTTTCCTTATCCGCTGTGAGGGTCCAAAGGACAGAGGGATGTTGTATGCTGTAAAGCCCTGTGAGGCAAATTGTGATTTGTGATATTGGGCTTTATAAATAAAATTGATTGATTGATTGATATAAATACTAAGACAATCCCTGTGTGTGCACTTTCATGTTTGACCCATAGGTGTGCTGTCTAGAGAAGTTTGTGTGTCCTATGCACCATCACCTGTAACCCTAAATGTAGCATTCAACAACATGGATAACTAAAAGTAATGAAACTTAATAACCGTTCATTTGCCAGCTTCCTAGTTTGGAGTATTTTCTGTCATTAAGCCTCTGCAGCTTCCTGTGTCATTAACTCCACGGCACTTAATCACCAGTCACACAAACCCTCCTTGTCTGTTAAAGTAACTGAGAAGAGAGAAAGTTCCTATGCAGACTGCACCCACCACCTGTGAAATGTAGCTCAGACTGTTAGCTGTCTAAAGCTGGAGTTGGATTTGGGATCGGGGGTCTGATGTGGAAATAAACCGAACCAGCGGTGTCTCAGCCCCAGCCACCCAAAAAAGTACAAATATCAAAGTGAGCAACCCACTCTCTTTTCTCATCTGCCTCTCCTGTGCAGCACCTCCACCACACATTCCCACCGTAGCATTGCTGCATAAACGTACAAAACGTTTCCCCTCTTTAACGCTGCCTTTGTCGTGGTGCTGTTTCTCTCTTTACACCATGTTCATGGCATCCTCAGTAAGAAAGGAGTGGATGTCGGCAAAGGACGGGCGGAGCTTGCAGTCTCTGTTCCAGCAGCTCAACATAAGCTCGTAGAGACCCTGAGGACACACAGCTGGCCTGCTCAAATACACCTGCAAGAGGGAGAGAGCAAGAGACCATTTTATTAGGGAGACCTTTTTAAATACATTTTTTTTGTGTGATAAAGCCTACCAGGTTTAAACTATGAAATGAATAATTATTTTATCATACAAGACTATCACTAATTTCACTTCTTGTTGGTGAAACACGGTTTGTTTCCTGCAGATTAACATGGGACAGTTCACCCTAAAATCAGTCATACATATTCTTTCCCTTGCTTGTAGCACTATCTATTAATCTAGACTGTTTTGGTGTGAGTTGCTGAGTGTTGGAGAGATCATTCTGCCTTCTCTCCAGTATAATGGAACTAGATGGCACTCAGCTTGTGGTGGTTAAAGTGCCAAAAACCCTTTTGAAAAACTCAGCAGCAATATCTCTTTCCAGAAATCATGACACAGTTCCTCATTTAATCCACAGACCTTGTTGTGAGCAGCTTCATGGAGGAATTATCTTATTTCCACTTTTGAAACTACAACTGCTAACTATATCACTGCGCAGAGGGAAGTGTGCATCTACTTCTAGCTCACCTGGCACCAATGAGCTAGCTAATGTTACAGCTCAGCCGAGGAGGACGCCATAACGTCTACATCTCATGAGCACGAGCCTCTCGTCCATGAGTAGATGCATGCTTCCATGGGCGCAGTGATACAGTTGGCAGGTGTAGTTAGCTGGAAATAAATAGCTTCTCCGTGACACTGCTCACAACAAGGTCTGTACATTATCCTGAGTAACCAGGTCATGATTTCTGGAAAGAGACATTTCTGCTGTGTTTTTCAAATGTATTTTTCGGAATTTGAGCGCCACAAACTGGGTGTCATCTAGTTCCATTATACTGGAAAGAAGGCAGACACCTCTATGAATGATATCACACACTCAGCTACTATGATAACACTCAGCTACTCACACCAAAACATCTAGATTAATAAATAACACTTCAGGTAAAAAAAAAAATTACATATTTTTGATTTGGGTTGAACTGTCTCTTTAAGAATTATGATTTCAACATTTGTCATATTCCACTAAATGCTCAGATGAATAAGAGGTGTGGCCCAAAGACCAGCCACTAGAGATCCTCTGAGATCATAAACCTCTAAACAGTTAATGATGAGTTTGTTCTCTGTTGTTTGTGGCATTTATTACATTATGAGCTTAATATGAAAACAGATCAGAAAATTGAAGGACAGCTTTTATCAGTAGGAACAGAGTATGTGTAAGTATCTGAATAAACTACTGAGCAAGGACTGAGAATCAAAGACTCTGTTTTGTACCTGTCTGCCCTGGTCTCTGAAGAACTCCCCAGCATTGTCAATGACTTGCTCATCTGTGAGGTTGGAGTATGGCTGCTCCTGACAAACGCTCAGCATCTCCCACAGAGTGACCCCAAATGCCCACACATCGCTGGCCGTAGTGAACTTACCCTGAGAGCAAACAATCACACAGACAGACACTGTCATTTTCAATATCATAATATCCATCAGTATGAAAATTATTATCCAGATGATTGTCATAGGAGGACAAATTGTTTTAAGGATGACACATTTACTGAATTGCTTTTACACATGAGAATCATTATTGGAATTTACAGATTTTCAGATTTTTTTTTTTTTTTATCCCAGTGTGCATTTATCTCCACTTGTTTTCTGTCTTTATATTTGTGTCAACTTTTTTCAAAGGAGCAGAAGGAGTTCATGCTGTGAAACTAAAATTAGACTAAAATTAGTATTTCCTGCTACACGGACTACTTAAGTTTACAGTAAACAAGCTCCTGTTGTTGCATATACAGAAATGTTTTGGTAATACAAATTGAAAAAGGGGAAAGAAATCATAAGCTTTTGATTATGCAGCAGATTCCCTTTTATTTTGGGTAATGAAATGGAATTAGGTATAATTGATTTTTTTATCCAAATTTGACTTGTTTCTGTAGGACTTTACTACTCCTAGAATTTTTTTTTAAATACCACCCCGCCAGTATTGTCAATGTAAATCAGCATAACTGATTAACAATATAATCTATAGTATAGCAACCATCACACACACACTTCTGTCCTCTCACCATGAGTATACACTCCCAGGCCATCCAGCGTATTGGCAGCACAGCTCTGCCCTGGATCCTGTAGTAATCTCCAGCATACAAGTTCCTGCTCATGCCAAAGTCAGCTATCTTGATGTGACGCTCACCGCCCCGGTCCTCTCCGCACTCACCCCTCTCACCCCCAACCAGACAGTTACGTGTGGCCAGGTCCCGGTGCACAAAGTTGAGGGAGGAGAGGAACTTCATTCCCGATGCAATCTGGCTGGCCATGGAGATGAGAGCAGGGTAACTGAGGTGGGAGAAAAGTTGACACATGTAGGGAATGATAAATACATCAATTATAGCTTTAGATTCTTTTTATACCTGTGCACATGTGCAATGTGTGTGTGCACACGTCTGGCTAACCTGATGGTCGGGGTGTTGTGTGAAGGCCCTGTCTTATCCAGAAGCACTCGGTGAGACAGATACTGATTCAAGTCTCCACATTCCATGTACTCAGTGACCATACAGAGAGGATCACTGCTCACACACACTCCCAGCAGACGGATTATGTTTGGATCCTTCAGGCGAGACAGGATCTTCACCTCTTTCAGGAAGTCGTTCCTACCATGATAAAAAGGATGGGTAAAATATATCAGAGGGATGAAGAGATATCACACAGGAAGGACAAAGAGTCAAACATGCTGATTTTAGGTCGAATGTAAAAGTAAATCTCCAAAATCAACATCCCCAGCGTGCAGCTCCAGGTGGCTTTCTACACTGATTTGTTCTGCTGGTCAATATGTTTGTGTTGCTCCAGCTCTCACTAACCTCCCATAAAAAACCTGTGGACAGCCCCTCTCAGCACGAACGCTCAACAAGATAGGAGCTGTACCTGCCCCAGAGCCAAAAGGGCAAAGAGCCAAAGTAAACAAGCAGTTGGTGAAAAGAGTCAAACATCCACAAAACCTCAGAGGTCCAGATATTTTTTCCTTAAGAGCTGAAGGAATGATTCACGGCTAAAATGTGAGAAAATATTTGGACTTGTATTTGACAGGTGGATTACCAACACATTGTATGGCACGGCTGAGTGCTCTGGATTTGTTTGGAAATTCACATTCTGCCCTCTGGAGGTCAAATGTCATATGGAAAGTCAAATTTCAGCAGAAAGATTTTACAGCCTAGTCTAAAACAAATATGTGTTACATGGTACATTCCTCAAAAAATAATCCTAGACTTCTTCTCCAGGAGGTCAACCAGAGTTTCTGACAACAATTTCTGGGCTACACCTCTAGATACACCCTGAAACTGCAGAAATTTAATAGCTGGTGGAAATGCTGCAGTTCACTGAACACATATGTTAGGGGGCGAAGAGGAGATAAGCTGTAAAAGTGGAAAGAAAAACTGTGAACCACACTGGAGCCGAGCCCGGCTGTGTATGAAGTTACAGACCTGGCATTCTTGGAGGCGTCTGGGCGCAGGATCTTCACTGCTACCAGAAGAGGGCGACCTTTTCTCACATTGAAGGGGAACTCCAAGTTGGGAAGGTCCTGAGGGTTTTCAATTTCACACAGGTGCACCTTTCACCAAATAAACACAGACATTATTAAAGCACAATTACCCCTCCCTCCACCCACACACACACATTTTTCAGGTCAGCTCTCACCTCTCCAAACTGTCCTTCTCCCAGCTTCTCCTTGAAGATGAGACACTGGCGCGGCAGCTCTGGCAGCGGGGCGGCGTCAGCACCGGGGCTTGAGGAGGCCAAGGCGGGCACGGCGTAGGTGTTGTTACCGCTGACTCCCTGTAGGCTCACAATGTCTGCTTCAGCGTAATGAGGAACGCTGGGAGGCAGTGGGGGGGACACAGGAGGAGACAGGGAGGGGTACGGAGGGGAGCCAGGGTAGGGAGGAGGCTCCTCCTGAGTCAGGGGGAAACCCTTCTCCATGTCCAAACCACAGGCTGAAGAGAGGAGGAAGAGACAGACAGGGTGGATGAAATGGAGAGATTAGAAGAACTGTGTCATTAAAAACAACTTTGTTTTGCTTTATGACGTCTGTAAGTGAAAGAGTCACATGCTATCACAAGTCCAGACAGCTAGTTATGAAGGGATAGTTTGGATTTGAGGGGAGTCTCATTGGATGGTAAAAAAAAAACCTCTTTGTGCAACGCTTTTGAAAAACTAAACTTCACAAAGTTCTGTGCAGAACAGAAGCTTCAAACAGAAATAATAAACCTAACACAATAAAACACATGATGATAAAAACAGGCGAAGAGTTAAAGAGATATATATAAAAATAGATTCTGAAACAATAAAAAATATGACAAAAGTTACTGCTGTCTTTACTAGATAGTTAAACCTTGGCTACAACACATGCTGAGGATCTGCCTCGCAGTGCCTAAAATTACTCCTTCTCCTGCTTAATTCCTGGACGTCTATTAGATCATGTAGCAGGTATCAGAATCAGAAAAATATAATTAAACTTCTTGAGATGGATGAGTGAAACTTTTTTCAAGAGTCAGTCTCCCTGAGACATTGTATGAATCTTTTCTATCTACATTTAAACTAATTTAGAATCTACCGCTGTACTTACAGATGAAATTTAAAGTTTTAATTTAACAAAGGTGTAACAACTTAACATTCAACACAATCAGCTTCCACGAAGCTCTGACAGCACACATAAGTCAAAGACTTGTGGGGAGTGTGGCTGAATACTAAGTTGTTACACCTTTGTTAAAATGATAATGAAGATGATGATGATGATGATGAGAAACTTTCTGACCCGATGCACACACACAGTTTGATCCAACTGTTAAGATTGATGCTGTGCTTATAAAAATATTAAAGAAAACATTTTGACACCAGGTCTTTACGTGTCCTACTAACTACTGATCCCTGCACAGTATGGTCTGTTTTTTAAAGTAGTGCCTTTGTGATTCCACAGATTCACACACACAATATCAGACTGAAGCTAAACACACCACTGAGTGTATTACAGACAAAATAGTGCTGCAGGGATGACGTTTATTTGTGGGCCAATCTGGAACTCAGCATTGCCCTGGTTCTCTCGACATAAAGCCAGTGGGATTTTCCATTGGGTTTTGGATTATCGCAGCTCTGTGGCAGACAAATGTTTATGATACTCACATGTTTTGTTCAGCAAGATAATCTTCACAAATGCACACTACTTCCATGATTTTAAGCAAATGCAAGCGGCAGAGGTAAAAAGCTAATATTAGGCTATAAACAAACTACACCACAATCGCATGACTTCAGCGTCGCCACCACGAGGCTGTGAGGTCATGTTCGGCGTGATGACAGTCTGTAATCTCATTTAGCCACTTGTTAGCAACAGATACGAAAAAGCTTCAAAATTCACAAGTGGGGTATTTACTGACGCATTTTATGTCATAGAACAACACGTGAAAATTTCTCAAGCTTGTGTAAACCACAGGCATGATTTCAGGCATCTAAATAAAAATCCATTGACCTAGAGACGAGCGAACTGAGAGTGCTGATATGCCAACTCATTTCCAGGTTTTAGGATTCCCGCACCACGCTACAAGACTATAGTTTAAGTACAGCCATGCTAACAGCTCTGTGAGGCACAGAGATGCTGTTGATGCTAATATTAGCATGCTAACATCCTCACATCCTGACATTGTTTATGTTTTTGTTTAGCAGGGGGGACGTTAGCATGCTAACATTTGTTAATAAGCTGTAAACAAGTACAAAGCCCCCATTAGCTTTGTGGGTATTTGGTCATAAACCAAAGTATTCAACAAATTACACTTTGACATAATGGTGGTGCTAAAGTAAAAGTCAGGGGATCACCAGAATCACTAGGCTTCATCTTGGCACCACAAATATTTGTATAAAATTTCGGGTCAATCTATCCAACGGTTGTCGAGGTACTTCAGTCTAGACCAAAGTGATAGCCCAACAGCCGTTAACAGAGCCATGCTGGCTAAACATAGGCATCTATGAGTTTGTCAGGCTTTGAATGAGTTTAAAAAGTTTGTACAATCCCCCAAATACCAAACTATCCCTTCAAACGAAGTTATTTTTAGTGGTAAGTGAATCTGAAAGACTAATTATGTGAGTTAGAGGAAGGATGATGAGGGTCAGATACATGCAGAAGAGACTAATTATCTCCCAGAAGCATTTATTTGTGTGGTGATGGTGAGAG
Organism: Epinephelus lanceolatus; assembly: GCF_041903045.1. Taxonomy (NCBI): domain Eukaryota; kingdom Metazoa; phylum Chordata; class Actinopteri; order Perciformes; family Serranidae; genus Epinephelus; species Epinephelus lanceolatus. The sequence goes on along the minus strand of NC_135743.1, from coordinate 16,380,997 downwards.
CACTTCAAAAGCCCCAGCCCTGGACAGACAGACAGGTAGGTAGGCAGGCAGAGAGGTAGGACCCCCTCCTGACTGTGCTGGCCCGGTCCGAGGTCTCTTACCCTGGGGCACATTGAGGCTCTTTTCCTGAGCCTGAGTGGGGCTGGAGACGACAAGAGGTCTCGAACTTTTCCTGTGATCTGACAGGAGCAGGTGATAGGCTGGGTTGTTTAACAGCAAGGCTGGGAGGGCACACACGTAAACATATACACACACACAAACACGCACGGGACGAGGCGGGGTACACGCAGGAACCATAATATGGATCGTATGGATTGTACAAAGTGGCACGTGACACAAAATACACACACACACACAACGAAACACAATAACAACCATTAGCATGACACTGTTAGCATATCCATTATAAAACAATGGGAGGATGGGAGGAGGAGGGGTTGCACTGACACATGGAGCACAGAACAGATGGAGCATAGCAAGAACAGGCAAAGTTAACACAAGTCTTACATACACAACAAAAACCAGTGGATGAAATAATGTTCTGTTACTCGTGTTATTTCAAACTCACACAGGCGCCTCGTAAAGGCGGCATGCAGACCTCCTGTGGTGCATTGCAAGTGAAGGAATGCTTTCTCTCTCTTTACTCCTCTTTTCTCCTCCCTCTTTTCTTTTTCTTCCCTTTTCCCAGAACAATAGCTCTTTTGTGCTCCCCTCCACGCTGTGCATCTTCTTGGAGACACTCTTCCTCGCGGGGTGTTTGGTTTGATTTACTTGTGTTTGGTGTGGTGAAATACATTGGAATACCATTGTTTTCTTGATATGCATGCCACATTTTTTTTCCCCCTGCTGCTTCCTCTTTGCACATGAGTTTGCTTATTGATATCATCAACCAACGGAGGGTTACAAAAGCACCAACACAGGCACGCAAACGAAGCAGTCCCAACAAACCGCATACATTTTTGCAGAAATTTAAATTATGTACATATGGAATGTTGCATTGTTTCACAATTCCCACTGACTCCATGCCAATTGTGTGTGGTTGACTATAGATCAGTCCCTGTCAACATGTATTTAACATGTGGTATGTTTTACTGGATGTCAGCATGTACAATGTCATGCTAATATACTAAATGTCTTCTTCTTTTTTTTTTTTTCCGAACCACTCCGAGAGAAACAAAAGAGACACTGTCATATGAATGCACTCCATGACTCTGTGTTTGTAGGTTACCTGTGCTGTCTCTGTGATCCCTAGGCCGCAGCAGAGCGATGGGCTCTTGGTACTCTCCTTCTCCCTCTCTGTCATGGTCGCGGTCGTCAGGGAAAGTGTGGATGCGCTGGTAGCGGCTCGAGTAGCTGTGTGTGTTGTTGATGACCACGTTGTCCGAGGGGACAGACAGGTGAACCCGCAGCTCATCACTGGATAGACTACCCTGGGCCTGGGAGGGCAGAGGGTTCACAGGTAACACAAGAAATACAAGATGGAGGTTACATTCACTCTGGTGTCAGTTAATTAGGTACAGCTAAATAAAACTCGTGCAGTCTAATTTAAGAATCCTGCAATAAACCCTACATTCATGAAGATTAAAATGGCCATGTTTTAGAGAGAACTTCATCTAATATAATGTCCAACCCGTTTAAATAATTAAGATAGGCTAAATGTTAGGACATACATCTCTAAGTCTCACACAAAATTACCTCTCAATGCCTCTTTTTTAACAGTTTAAGCAAAAAACTCATATTTTAACCTTAATAAAGGGAGGATTTATGGAGGGATTAAGCCCCTTTCATACATGCACTGTAACCTTGAACTTATCTAGACATAACCTGGAGCACTTGTACGTGAGAATGCAAATGTCTGAATAAGTTGGACCGGTTATGAAACAGGCGTTACTCTGCCAGCTCCCTAGTACAAAGTCCATGTAATGTCCGACTGAGCCCATGTGTGAATGGAGCAGGTCATTGTCAGGAGAATTCACAGTGAGCGAGTGGACATGTTGATGACATTTCTATCAAACAACTGGTGCGAAACTGGAAGAACACAAACATCCAAGGGTGAAGAAAAAGGGTCATTTAAATGAAAACAGCAAAGCAAATGTCTAACTTGAGTGATGAGGGGATTCAGGAACTTCTTTCGGTAAGGGCTGACACCAAAACTGCCAGACAAATTCAAGGAACAGCAAGGCATTCAGTTTTTAATGACCAAATTACGAAACAAAACACAGAGTTGGAATGGCTGTGGCTGGAGCAGCTACGTGACCAGCAGCTACATGACTTGCCCACCATACCTGCACGATCAGCCCCCTTCACCCCTTGACCTGGAAGCTGAAGCCCAGAAGAAAATACTAAGTTAGCATTTAGCTAGCCATGGAGTGTTCGGTTAAAATAAAGGGGGCTACGGTATAGGAATAAAGTGGATTATTGCTACATTTAGCCTCATATTTATTAACTACAATGTCATGTTGAAGCAAAGTTCAACTAACCATCCTGTGGCTGGGTTTGCCTTGTACTGGTCGTGGGTGCGGTTTGTAGTGGTGTGTCGTACAGGCTTCAAATGTAATGCTGCAGCTAAATGTCTTAAATTATGAACTGGCCATCTTAACACAACACTATGATTGCTGCAGCGTATTTTTTTGCATCATATCCTGCCTCCTGCGCCTTCTACCCAGGTGAGAGAAAACAGCTTCAGCCTGCATTTGTTTTACCTTCCTGTATCTAATAAACTGGCAACTGAGTATAAAAACATCATTTCAATCCCTAAAGCAGATGGTGATCAAACTGGGGAAACAGCCTCTAATCTTTGAACAATTTGGAGTAAATGTAAAAGGATTCCCATAACACATCCAGATGGAGATCCAGTGGTACTCTGCCAAAAGACCTGCAGTTGTTATCTCAGCCTGATATCAATCATTTAAACTTCGTTAAAGGGACAGTTCTGCCTAATCACACAAGAAAAACATTATCTCACTTAGGTTTATTTCTTCTGTAGAAAGTACTTTAAGTGAAAGCTGTTAACAGCGAGATCTATGAATTTATCCAGAGTAAGGGAGACATTGTTTCTGGTAAATCAAGAAGATGTAGCGCTTTGCGCAACACAAACAAAATTTAATTCACCTCCATTGTACTAGGGTGGTAAGAGACATCTCAGAGATAGATGCTAAAACCAAGAGTACGACCAAGTTGAAATAGGAACATCTGCTTAATAAATAAAGAAAGGCATTGCATGTGACCCCAATCTTGACTGACTGACCCAGAATAGATGACTACTGACGATTCAATCTGAGGAGCCTGATTCGACTGCTGATCTCACAGTCAAAATGTCGCAGTTGCTTGAAAACGTGGTTATAAAACAAAGTATTATTCCGTCTGGGCTATATGGGGGTGCTAAAGGTGTGATTTTACATACAGTTCTGCTCATAAGTTCACATACCCTGGCAAAAGTTGTGAGATGTGTACCATTCCTTTAAGAAAACATCAGTGACAAGGCTAAACACATTTCCTTTATATTTAATTGGATTCAAATTAAACTGTAAGGCATCGCAGAGCAGCACAATCATTAAACAAAACATGGCAATAAAGAAAACTGAAAAACTGAGATAGTCCCCGTTCAAAGGTTTGCACACCCTTAGTTCCTAACACTGTGTAGTGCCCCTTTCAGAATCAATGACAGCTTGCAGTCTTTTGTAATAGTTGTTGACAAAGCCTTTTATTTTAGCAGGTGGTAAAGCCGCCCATTCTTCTTGGCATAAAGCCTCCAGGTCCTGTAAATTCTTAGGTATTCTTGCATTAACCACACGTTTCAGATCTCCCCAAAGTGGCTCAAAGGTACTGAGGTCAGGAGACTGTGATGGCCTCTCCAGAATTTTCAGTTTTTGATGCTGTAGCCACTGAGGGGTTGACTTGGCCTTGTGTTTTTGATCATTATCAAATTCAGTTTTGGTCTGATCACTCCACTTTGTTCAAGAGGTTTTAAAGCTTGTCTAGGTGCTGCTAGCATATTGTATGTGAGCTGCATGATCAGTCATATTTAAAAAAAAACAAAGAAAAAGTCCAGTTTTTACAAATTCTGCCAGTGGTGTGTAAATTCAGCACAAATGTAGAACTGCTTGGTTTCTCCCATTAAATCATGACATGTAACCTATTTTGGTATAAATGTAAAGCTGACAGTTCTGTCTACAACCACGGAGAGCAAGCAAGAAGCAAAGTTAGTCCTCTACTCCCTTTCAGTGCTGTGGACAGTGTTGTGGCAGCAACACTGTCCACAGCAACACTGTCCTCTACTCCCTTTCAGTGCTGTGGACAGTGTTGCTGCCACACCTACAAACACATACAAACCTATAAACACACCTCACACCCAACAAACCGTGCTGGATGGAAAATGTTCTTTTATAAAATAGGGTCTTATCTTATGCCAAGTCATGAAGGCAAGTTGTTTATTTGGGTGTTAAGGGAAACCAATGTCGCCAATGAGAATATGTATCAGTGAACGAAAACATGATTTTATCAGTCAGCGACAGGCAAGACGTGACGAATCAATGACTCACCTTGCCCAGTATCTTTTTCCAGTACTGCCTCCACAGAATGACAGCTATCACAGCCAGCAGCAGCAGGATGATGCCCACCAGACAGCCAATCAGAATAGCTGTATTACTGCTGTCATCCTTGGCTACAGGAAGCCCCGCCCTCGGAGTGTTGGCACCAAATTCTGCGTCTGGATGAATAAAAAAAAAAAAAAAAACAGGTGGAAATGTTAGATATTTGTAATAGTACAAGCTCAATTATCTGAAACCTGGTGTTATTTGCAGGTCTGATGTGGTGTGTGGAGACGACTATGTTGGGATGAGTTAATGCATTGCTCAGTCTGTGTGCATTATCTCTTTCAGCACAGTCACGCACTCACTAGGGTCACACACACCAACATGCTTTCATCAAGCCTACTAAACATCTGATGAGGGTTGTCTGTGTTTGTATGCATCCAGTACGCCCGCTCGTACCACAGGGCTCATTGCCTGCTGCTTTGAGAACAGAATGCAAACACTGTTTTGCTTCGCCTTTGTAGTTAAATGTTAATCCGAATCATCCGGTTATTTTTTATTCCTCCCTTGAAGGTCAAATGTGGCATGCTATTTGAATGAGGGATGGAACTGCGCTAAACTCTTAAAACCACTTTAACAGAAAAAGTGAGACAAATAGCTCAGTTAAAAAGACTTAAAAAACAGGCACACAGCATATATGATGCTTTTATGTGCATACACAAATATACACCTGCAAGCACACACTCACCCACACATTTACAAGCCAAAGATTTACACACCACATTGTCACAACAGAAAACAACCCGCTTTCTCTCACTCTCTCACTCTGTCAGTTCAACACCATGCGGGTAATAAATAAACCCAAACAAAGCCGTTCAACCACAGCCAGTAACAAGGACAAAGCAGCATACACGCCACAGAAAACCATTTCCAGCTTTTAAAATGCCTGGTATTGTTTAGCTGTGTAGAACAGAGCCAGTTCCCCGAAAATACACATGCAGTTTGTGAGACCGCAGGAAGCCAAGTTGTTATTGTACATAAATATAATGTACTATAGCTGTTAGTGTTCTTCCTACAGCTGTATATCTTCAAACCCTGGGGACAGAGCCCAGTGCCAAAGCCTGCCCCTGCATTCCCTCCATCATTATACTTCATACTCTCTACTGAGCAGAGGGACAGTTTAAGATGCTGGATGAGGGCCAGAGCGGATGGAGCTAGCTCCTGTCCCTCTGTTCATCCTCTCTGTGTTTTTTTTTTTTTTTTTTTTTTTGCGCTCTCACCTGACAGCGTCCAGTTACCAGTGGTGTCCGTCATGAAGGAGGTGGTGGTGGGGGGTTCTGGAGGAGCGAGGGATGAACAAAGGAGGAATGTGTGAGAAGAAAGGTGGTGAAGACTCAGAAGAGGGTGATGAGGAGAGGAAATCATGGATAGCAGGATTCGGGCTCATTTGGCGTCTCATCCATGTAAATGAAAATCACTCAAAGTTCAAAGCAACTTTTTTAAAGCCAGACAGAAATACGGAAAAACTTAAGTATTTCAAATTAAAACATTTGACCTTTAATTTTAAGCCAGATTTCTCCTACCCTTTAAGTACAATGAAAAGTATAAGATAAGCATCCAGTGCTGACTTAGGTTCAGCAAATGTTTGGCTCAAGGCCAAAGGATTTCAGAACTTGTGATAAAGGGAGAGGCGAGTCAGACATGGGCCTCCTTTGGCACTGCCTGCCTTTGGCTCTCCTTTAGACACATGGCTTAGACACACTGCTGACATGCTCACACTCAACACAACTGCGGAGAAAAAGACGAGCGCAGAGACTAGAGGTGATGAGGGAGAGATCAGGGGAATTAGAGAGCAGTAATGTAGTTGAAGCAGTATGATGGGTGATGAAAAGGGGACAACTGAGAAAGAATGGCTGGTGTAAAGATGGATGGTAAATACACAAAGATTTGGAGGGTGGAGAGAAGGAGGATAAAGAGGAAGAGGAGGAACAGCAGGACTCACCAGATGGGCTGGTGGTGGTGGTGGTGTTGGAGGAGCTGTGGCTCGACGTGGGAGAGGAGGAGGTGTGGTTGACGGGAGGAGGAGAGGAGCTGGTGGTGGGAATCTTGGGAAGATTAGGAAGAAATGAATCAGTGTCTGTGACGTCTTCCTCAAACGGCTCTGGATAAGGAGGAAAAGAGGAAGACAGTTTAATGAAAATGAATCATGTTTTATATGTTTAGAGGCTTTTATATGGCACAACATACTGTCTGAATGTCCTCGGCTGTTGGGAAACAGTGGATGTGGTCACAGCTGGTTGTGTTTCAGTATTCATCTCAGAAGATTATGTTAAATATGTTGTTTTGACTCATTGCATTTCTTATTGGTTAATCTGAATGATTGTGTATTGACAAACTGTTATCTTGGCAAACCTAAATCAACTGGCCAACTAACAATCACTGTTTTGTTTTTGTGTATTTAATAGCAACATCTAGGGTTGTTCTCATACTGATGCAAGTATCTGAAATGCCTAAGATGCCGCCTAAAATGCTGGATCGGGTATTGATGAGGACTCAAGTCCATGTACTAGTCCGATACCACATAATTTATAATCATCATCAACCCGCTGAGGCTGTTGATGTTGCATACAACATTAAAGCACTCTATTAAAATATCGCCGGAGTGCTGTAATCTTGAAAATGATTTTGAATAGCTGTACCGCTAACCACTGTAGCTTCCCAAATTGTAGTACAATCGTATTCGTTTCAGAAACTTTGCAATCCTGCATGGAACAGCAGTGTTTTTTTTTTGGCTTTATAAAACTAATAAATCCAAAACTGAATGTCTTCTGAGATTATTTATCCATTTATTCACACTGGAATGGGTTCATGTTGTTTTTAGTCACTAGCTGAAGTCTACAGAGCACAAGATGTATCCGATGATACACTGGGCTGAGTCTGTCTATGAATCAGAGGCTGTGCTACTGTGTGCGTATCAGCGCTGATCCCAGATGCCATGCGCAGTGGGATGAGATGACATCCTCCACCACATACTAGCACCTGTATATCTGTGTTGTTTGGGCAACAACCGAAATAATGAGTGGAACATTGAGTGTATAAATAATGTGTGGATTATCCTGTGCACTTGAATAGTATTGTAAGGTGCACCAAGGGCGTAGGCTACTGAGCAATCCATGGATATATGTAATGCAATTGTTGCTAAAAGTTGACCACAATCTGGTATTAGAGGAGCAAACATAAATTAGCTCGGTCCCATATGAGAGCCTTGTGTAACATTTGGTAGTTGTGGAGGTGTAGCCTCCAGTTTGAAGCCCTAACACTGGCTTTCTGCCCGTGTTGTGACAAAGCGTACTGATGTGGCTACTGGTGCAACAGCTCTTGCTTGTCATTTATTATCAGTCTGGCACGAGCCCAGCACCCAGACGTGCCACCTCTGGGTCACTTCATTTTAGCTACCTGAGTCCGGTGTGATTACTGAGCACTTTACTGATTCTTATCACGCTAAAACTGACAGCCTTTTTGAGTAGACGGGACAGTTTAATTAGTCACTACAATCTCAGTTGGAGGAGCAGCAGACAAGTCCTCTATCTGACTTCTAATCAGATACGCATAAATCCTGTCTTTGCTGAAGATATCGAAACCACCTTTATGTTTGTTGCGTGGATCTGTTTCAGCCCATAAAAAGGTAGAGATAGAGAAGATAAGACAACACAAAAATAGGTAATTTCAAATTTATGGTTCTGATAAACTTTAAAATTAATAAGGATGGTATAAAATAACTCCTAGAACATCTATGTTCAGCGTAGCCCCTTCCTAATGTTTTTTGTTGAGCACAGCAGCATTATTTTTCAGTTGGATCCCGGCCAGAGTCTGGACAAGGTCCTTAGCTGTAAAATATGTGATACCTTAAAATCAATAATAAGCACACAGCAAGGACAAAAACTTTATTCTGCTTGTGATTCTGTCACAGTAAGTCCAGAAACAAACCAAGCTCATCAGATTATTGAGTGTCACTCCACTTGACATTTACTCAGCATTTCCAGAATGCTGACTGGACTTATACCCACATCACAACAATCTTTTTCAAGTGTCTATTTTCCCATTGTCTGTATTTAGGTATTGTTTGGGCACAGCCAAATCTCTGCTGGACAGTGCCAGGCATAGTTGCTAGGATATGTGCAAAGCCTCTGTGAAAGAAAAACTGTCAGAGCCACAGAAACATGTACGTATGCCTCCACCAATCAGTCAAACTGCAGTTTGAATCAATGTCTGTCCAGACTCATAGTAGCCATGTCCAGTTGACAGCGCTTCAAATACAAATGTGAAGTTAAGACACTGAAAAACAGCCAGAAAAGTATTCTAGCAGAACATTGTGATGTCACTGTGAAGCTGACCTTTGCCATTTTGGATATTAAGTGTCTTCACTTCATTATTTTATCCTGTTAGACATTTGTGTGACATTTTGTCACAATTAGCATATGAATTCTTGAGTTATGTGAGGTCACAGTGACCTTTGAACCACTCAAATCTGATCGGTTCATTGTTGAGTCCAAACGGACATTTGTGCCAAATGTGAGGATATTCCCTCGAGGTGTTCTTGAGATATCGTGATCACAAGAACGGGACGGATAAGTAGACAGACAACCTGAACACCTAATGCCTCTGCCACTGGTGCAGAGACATAAAAACTAATCCATTCAATCCTGTTTCTTACCAGAGAGGAAAGATATCTCGCTGATGAGCAGCCAGCGGTCAGCAAAGTGGAATTTGCAGCGGAGGATCTGAGCCAGCCGGCCACCCAGTGGGAGGGAGATGGGTCGAGAGGAGGGGTCTTTAAGATCCTCAAGGGGCACGGGCAGAGTGAGCTCGGGGGACCACTGCTGGAGGATGCCGGGCTTAAAAAGACACTCGACCTTGCTGAAGACTCGGACGCCCTGAGTATGACGGTTGTTACTGTGCACCTAAAAGAAAGGACAGAAGAGAATGGAATAGAAAAAAGACAGGTGTGAAGATGCAATCCTTTAATTATCTACACACCTAAATTAACTCAACCCTCCTGCAAATATCTGAAAAAACTCAGTATAATGAATGAATAGCTAAGGCCCCAATTTCCCTGTGGAGAGGCGCGAAGAGATTCAGTTAACACACAAAATTAATGACACATCCTCATCCTGTTCAACTGTAATTGCTTTGGCACGACTTTAGAGCTGAGCACGACTACAAATTAACAAAATTAGAAAACGGGGGAAAGAACGGATGCAAGAAAAGAAGGTATATGACAGAAGACCGATGGAGGAGAGCAAATGATATATCTTTCCTATTTTTACAAGCAGGGAAAGGCCGAAGAGAAGAAGAATCTATAAAAGCTGATCTAATATATGATGCGTCATTGTGGCTGGAAGGAGGAAGAGGAGCTTCAGGAGACAAGAGAAGAATGAGGAGGACGTTAGAATGAGCAAACGAGAGGTCAAAACTATAGATCTGAGAGATAGACAAGTAAGGAGGAGATGGTGGGAGGTTTTTTTCCTCTCAGAGAGAAGGGCTGCTCTGACAGGTTAGCTATTAACCTCACACTTAGCGCGAGGCCAGCCACTCTAACCTAATCCACATGTTAATGCACACACACATGCAAAAGGCAGGAAGAACAGCTGCACCAGATGCTGAGTTGACATGTAACTGACTCTATCTGGAAGGCGACAGAATGGGGGGGCGGGGGTATGTATTGTATGTTAGTGGTAGCAGTGGGGGTCTAATAAGTCAACAGAACCAAAGTAATTCACTACTCCTTTAGGGAAAACAGCTCCAATGACCTGCACAAAGCTTAATTTGAGAGCATAACACTGCATTCATTATGTTTCGCTTGTTTCATCATAAATCTAACCTACATTCACGAGTTCGCTCTGATCTTTTTGTTTCGTTGCCCGTCTTCCACATGAGCTTACAGAGGAAAGTTTTACATAAATTCCCCCAAAGACAGAGCTGGAGCTTTACAAAGGAAAATCAGAGTGTATTAAAGATCCTGTAGGAAATGTAGGTTATGACTGGCAAAAGGTCAAAGAGCAGATTTCCCTTTGGGAGAGTGATTAGGTGCAGGTTAAGGAACCACAGAGACAAGTCGAACCAGAATTAGGTTCAGGTTCCCACTCTTTATTTATTTGACCTGTGTGTCTGACATATCCGCTCTGCCAGGCCAGCATAACGACGTATGTCAGCTGAGGTTAGTGAGGGAAAACCACTGGGGAGAAGGCAGGAAAACAGGATAAGGGTAAGAAAAACACAGGGAATACCACTGGGAAAGATTTTAAGAAGGTAACTGAGAAACACTAGAATAATAATAAATATGTGAAAGAAAAAAAAGCGGAGCGACAACATCCAGATATTTTGGATCCTAGTCAAAACGAAACCTCTAAAAGATTACTTGTCACTTTTTAACACTGACTGGGGATTCGTGCTGTTCAGTATGCACATGTATAGGGTGAATCCCTCCCAAACCGACATTCCAACCGGCGTCCAATGAGACAACACAGTTATAACTCAAACCGGGTTGCTTCATATTATCATCCCCCCCTCTTGCTCCACAAACTAACCCCAAAAGCCACACAGACGCACAAACAGTCTGTGATGCAACTCGGTGGCACCCTTAGAGCTGAGCACAGATGCGCTGTCCCATGATAAACAATGGCGCATTAAAACTAATTAAATGGCTGCGGAGCTATTCTGGTCAAAGTGCTGCTTTCCTGGTGGGATGGCAGACACATAACTCTGCTGTTGGGAGTTTGTTTTAGAGGTCGTACTGATTAGAGCTGCAAGGACTGCTGAGGAGTTTCATCAGATGCAAAAAGAAACAATCAGCCTGATGTCCTGCCACAAACACAATGACATGCTTGTATTGTGATAATGAGGTAATTAATTAACCAAATCTAGGTATTAATTAACAAACTGCTCTTTGTCTGCTTACTTTTCTTCACATACCACATGAGAATCATTTATGGGATCTCATTTTAAAACATTAAGGACTTATAAAAAAGTTAAATTAAATCCCTTTTACTTCTTTAATATTTAGATTTATGCCTCAAGGTGCTCTGAAATTTAATCATCTCCTCGAAAGAGGGAGCATCCCGTGAATCTGTAAAGCTTGTATTGTGTGCTGTTCTTTCTCATTAAAGGCACACTATGTAGGATTTTCCTAAAAGAAAAAAAACAATGTATAGACTTATACAAATGTAATCCCTCTCAATCACCCACTTGAAGTGTGTGGTGGTGTAGTTATCTGCTGAGTCTCTGCCCTCTGCCTGGATTTTCTTAATTTTTTTTTTTTATTTTGCTGTGTTCATGACGTTCCTGGGCTGCAACCTTTGGACATTGGTGTGTAGCCCCGAGCTAGTAACAGTGTGCTGGTGAGGTCATTGGTCAGATGTGTATGCACAAAAAAACTGGTATTAATTAAAGAGAAATTTGCCGTAAGAATGTGCACACCTCATACATCCTTCAAATCAGTTGTACACAAGTTTAGATATATAACATTGTTTTTAGGTTGCAATTTTTGCAGTCTACATAGCACTCTGTAAAATGTCAATCAAAGGAGCATTTATAAATTTAATTTAAAACAACTAATGAGGGATAAATCTGTGCTGCACTTTGCAAAGTCAGTTTCAACATGAGCCCCACGAATGAATCATTGATCATCCATGTAATAATAATGATGATTTAGATTTGCTGCGACGATGGTTTGCAGAAATGTGATGAATTAATGGCACGAACACTATAAATAAAGACTGTCGTGTGCAATGACAGCAGCTCTGGCACCAGTAGAGAACCTCACAATGCATCACAGTTGGAGAAACCACACTTTCTTTGCCAGATTCCTCACTGACAGGTCTAATGAGTGGTGGAGAGGCACAAGTATCAATATGCAAAAAGCTGTTTGTGTGGGTGGAAATTAGACCCATGCACATGCACCCAGAGCCACAATGATCGAGATTTATAAAACAGATTTAGTTGTACACACAGCTTTTTACATCTTACAAAAAAATATTGCAGATGCACATTTCTACCGTTGTGCCTACGCACAGATTTAGTCATGAATCTACACAGAGTTTTATGCATTTAGCCCCTGGACTTTATAAAAAGGTAGCAACCGGACCATAAGCAGCACCCATCCAACATGAAGCTTCGAAAACTTCAGACACAGCATCAAAAGAATTGCAAATATAGCAAGGCTCCCTGTTTTCTGTTGGACAGGAGGGTGTCACAGTTAGCTTAATTAAGCTAGCTTAGTTAGCTTGCTAAGGTATTGTCTTTTTCAGTTACAACAAAAGTGACGTTCCTAGGATTAGTAAAGAGGAGTGGGATTTGTTAGGGTTAGGGGAAGCCAATCAGAGGCAGATAAGATAGAGTAGGGCAGATCAAGAATTCACTATCCTCCAAAACACAAATTTGCTCATTGGATAGTTGACCGTTTAGATACAGACAAGAAAAATGAGAAGAGAAGGGAATGACATGGAGCTTAAGTTCTTGGCAGGATGCTGAGTGGGCCTTGAGCATTGTATAATAGATGGAGGACATGATAGCTCCCCAAAAGTGAAGAAAAAAGGTCTTGATGGTCCCCTGGTGGCTGGCTGCAATATAGGTCATAAACCCCGCCCCATCCATGTTAGCAGATGGGACAAAGTACACTTCAAATACATCTTTCCCAAAAATGATTTCTGTCATTTTAGGTAGCTCTCATCCACTGATATATGTTCAAATGGTCATTATTGTGGTTGTAACTAGTTATCTGATGCTACAAAAAGGGGGACTGACGCTATGATTGAGAGCCATGTGTGCCAGTCAGTGTGCTCGTGATCAATGGCATTGTTTGCAATTGCTCAAATGGATGTATGTGCGGGAACTCTATACCATGGAGACTGCTATTGCAGACTCTGGCTCAAATTATGTCACCAGCACAAGATGGCAGCAGCCATATCCGGGATATTTTGGTTTCATTTTTGTACAGTGGGAGTAAGACGAGTTTATGGTCTTGAGTGATTGTGCTCATAAAAGTTGAGTGGGGGTTTCTGGCACAATGCACCAGCTGGAGAAAGGAAACAGTCTAAAAATGCCAAAACTCCAGCAACAGTCGTAGTATATAGCACAATTTTAAGTTGTTCTACATGCTTTAAGTGTTGCTGGAGTTTCGACCTGCTCAAAAATGCACAGACATTCATTTACACACAGATACCGTCACCAGATCAGATACAGGATTAGGTGTTAGACTGGATGTGCATAAAACTTGACATCCAGTAGATTCAGCATGATCTCTGGCTTGTGGATGAACTGAGTTGCCTTGTAATACACAATAGAGCATATTTTACAAAGATCCCTGAGGATACAGACCGGAAACAGAGGCTTTCAGCCTCAATGACATCTCTGATTTACAGGCAGCTCCGTGCTGTCTGAGATTCCAGTGGGATAAGAATGCCCTGGATAACCCTCTCATATTTGTTTGCGCACAACAACACATGCAGCATCAACCCAGCTTTCACTGCCTACCTGCATGTTGTGGAAGACACGTGGTTTCTCAAAGTCAAACTCAATATCCACGCTGCCTTGCCCAAGGGCTTCGCGGCTCCAGCCCAGGTAGTCATACCCAGGCCAAACCCTTAGCTCTTTGGTTTGTATGAAGTCGTCTCCTCCCAGGACGCCGTCACACAGCTGACCCAAGCCTCCAAACTGCATCCTGCACACACACAACACTGTATGGTTTAACATGTAGCCCTGTGCAGAAATAACACTGGACACTGTGGACAGTCTGTCACTTTATATTTACAAACTTATTCACGTACTGGCATGCAAAGGTGCATAAATAAGCATATATACATAGATGTATTTGCAAACAAGCTGGCACGCACACGAACTACACACATCTGCCACAAATACGTCTGGATCACATTAAACGTTTTAGCTCACCCGCTAGCAAAACATTTCAGCCCCATTACCCACACAGCCCATGCAAGTGTGGCCCCCCACCAATTCCTAGTTCACCCCTCCTTTGCTCCCTGTCAGAACATTACAGCCAGGAAACACATCAAATCCCTGAGCAACTTAAAAAAAAAAAAAAAAAAAAAAAAAGAAGGCAGTCCCTTTCGATTAGGCGGACACCAGAAACAAACTTTCAAGAAAAGATTTGGCTGGGGTGTCGGTGGCTTAGTGGTAGAGCAGGCGCCCCATGTACAGCGGCCTTGTTCAGCGGCTGGTTCGACTCCAGCCTGTGGCCCTTTGCGGCATGTAACTCCCTCTCTCTCCCCCTTTCACACTTGTCTGTCCTATCAAATAAAGGCTAAAAAATGCCCCAAAAATATATTAAAAAAGAAAAGATTTGGCTGAGACTTCAGTGCTAACAGATGTGGTGAGCGCTGCAGAAAAGATTTTGACATTCCACTGATGAGTCCACATAGTTGGTCATAACACTCTTGAATGTTTATTGTGATCACATTTGCAAAAGAAGTGTTGCAATTTACACCCAAAGGCTGTGTCTGTTTCATTATGCATTTCCATGAAAACAAGATCCAAAGGAGCAGTTTGTAGGAATGTATGGAGATGAGATACTTACTCATACATAGAAATGAAAAAAAAGAAAGAAAAAAGCCCGGAGCAACTGAATATCTTACCCTTGCTCAGTGCCCCCATCGTAGGTGGAGTCGTTCAGATAAACAGGCATGCCAGACAGGTGCATGACGTGACCCACTGGAGCTGTGTAAGCCTTCAACCCATCTGAGTGACAGAAATATGTAAAAATATTCAACACTAGCTCTGTGATTGCTAAAACAAAACATTTTTTAGTTTTCTATTTAAGAAAGAGATATGCACGAGCTGCATGTGAAACTGTTTTAATATATGAAGCTTTTCAGTTTCATCATGTGCAGCTACACTTTTTCTTTTTTCTTTTTCACTAAACCAACATTAAACAGTAATCACTGCCATGGGGGAAACAACTACAGCTGGTTTTTAAGTAGTAAAACAAACCAAGAGGTCCGCTCCTTGGGCCCGCTTGGTCCCAGCCACCATTAACCAGTGAAACTCAAGCCTCTCCGCTCCAGTATACAGCTAATCAGCCCGCTCCCAGAGAACAGAGGTGACTTCAGCAACACGGACTACAGCCCGCTGCTCTGCTACCCATAATAAACAACGCTTCACTTAGGATTTACAGTACGTGTGCAGTATGCTCTGTTTGCTCTGTCTGTGGATGTGATTATGCACTTAGATGTGTGTGAGAGAGTGCAGGTCCAAACTGAATGTAAAACAGTCAGCATAGGAACGACACTGTGGTGCCATAATATTAAGGCTGTAACGAATACCAGTTTTTGGGCATCGAAGCTTCAGTAAGAAAAATATGCAATTAATCAAAGCTTCAACAGAGGAAAATGAGAAATGGGGACATCAGCTGATCATCTGACTACATAAATTAATGGATGTAGCAAGCGTGATGTCACCCATTGGTTTGTGGAATGCCATTTTGAAGCCTCGAGTTCAGCATTTCAGCCGTCGCCATCTTGTTTCTTTTTAGAGCCAGAAGTGACCACATTTGAATAAGAGGTTGGAGCTGTGGAGAACCGAGGCATGGATCTGACTCTCAGACTAATGTGACACCTCACAGACAGCCTGTGGCTCAAGTAGCCCCGCCCTTTAAGCCTTAATAAAACATAAACAGGTGAGTTATTCTGCCCCATATAGTTGTCATGGATGTTGAAATTAGCTACAGAGACCAAAACCGTTTTTTTTTTTTTTTTTTTTTTGTACCAGGCTGTAAACATGTTTATTTCTGCTGAAGAGTCAAACATGGGTGTCTGTGGTGATTTACTCTATTTTGGAGCCAGCCTCAAGAGACCATTTGACCTGTTTTTGGCACTTCCGCACTGGTTTCATTTTTCAGCCTCAGTGGTTGCTGCTTACAGTCGATGCACTTAAAATACCGTGACAATTGACCACTTAGCAGGTCACACATTAGCCATAATAGCCTGGAAAAAGAATACTTTACGAGACGGTTAAGCTGTTACTTAAAATTTTCAGGTGATTTGCTCTGCTCATTGTAGATTTTTGACACACCAGTTTCCTTTGATATTTCTAGCACTCAATTTTCAGGGGTCATCGTCATAAATTTTGAAACTAGACGCTTGATGATTTTTACACTGTGCTGATGTATATGTAAACCTGTCAGGTGTTCAAACTGTCCCAGTTTCAGTGGCATTAGACTGCTGGTGACGGATGTCAGATGAAGAATAAGTCAATGTCACAAAGTCACAAAACTATCACTAGGTTTAAATATCCTTGTCTAAGAGTAACTAAAAATAATCAATGTTGAATCATAATGAATTATGTTGGCTAAATATGTTGGATAACTTCTTCTTAATTATCAGCTATTTGGGGTAATTGAGATAATTCATAGAAATATATATAAATAAAAAAAACTGAGCTTTTGAGTACTGATTTTCACGCTGGTTCCCATGGCAACGATCAAACCTTCAAGGCTTAACAGCATTTGGGTCAGCCTCACTTAATATCTTACATGAGATGAGATGAGAGGCCGAATGAGCGTTAAACTTGACATTGTGTATATCCTGTATAATCTCTGGCTTGAGGGTGAACTGAGCTGCACTGACTCCACATTCAAGCATATTTTAGAAAGATGGTCTCCCTGAAGACACAGACCGCGAACTGGGGCTTTTAGCCTCTGTGAGAGTTCTGATTTACAGGCAGCCTGCCGCTGTGTGAGGGAGGTGGATGGGGCAGGAGAGGAGGCGAGCTAGTCATAAATACTCAGCTAGTCAGCGCTGCGCCTCGGGAACATGGAGACCAATTTCATTTATAAATGTGTTGCTTCTTTTATCCAGGCTAACCACAGTAGGCTTGTTAATTTGATACAATGCCTCAAATCAATGCATGGGATGTATGGTGAAAACACTCATAGTCATTACCATCGAATAAATCCCTCTTTTACAATCTAATACAGGAGTAAATCCAGCATGATGACAAACTGAGTCACCTTCACCATATGAGACAAGATCTGATTTATCAAAGTCCGGAGGGCATGCCTCAGAATATACAGACCAAATGAATACCTAAGTAGCCATAAAAGCAAATATATTTTGTATCTCTGTAGTCTCTTCATGTCTCTCTCTCACCCTCCACACAAACACTTACCGTTCCACACACAGCCATAGAGCTCCACCCGAAGGCAAACACTCATAACCCGGTCGGCCAGCGGGTAGAAGCGCACCATGCGGGCCACGATGGGAGGGCCGAGATCTTTCAGCACAACATCATAGGTATTCTCATTCCCTGACACCACCTTGGGGAGAGAGGTACAAATATTCAATCACACAGTACATTGCTCGTCTCCCCTGTTATCTGCTGGGTTGAATGAACCTTGCCTGAGGGCTCTGCATTTTTATTCAGTGTGCGTCTTTTAATTCGATTAATCTAAGAAGAGCTCAAATGAAGTGACTTTTTCTTTAATACACAAAGGTTCAAAGATGGACTGAGTTAGGAGAGTGAGCCTCTGGCAGTTTTTGAAGGAGGAGTCGACACCCAAAGATTTATATTGGCTTTGCAATTTGTGAATACAGTCATTTGGCAATGATTTGAAATAATAACTGAAAGGGGAAAACAAACAGCCTGATTCCTTCTCTGAAACACTGGCTTTTGGAGGTCTAAATTCCCATGCTATAATGCAGTACAAAACCAAATACAGAACTTATGACCAAAGAAAAAATATTGGACATTTACCAAAGAAAAGATGCTTTTATGTGCACAAGGTAAGACATTCATTGCATAGTGCTGTTAACACACAAAGGCAGTCTGCTTTTGCCTGAGTAGAAAAGTTACTTCCAGACAAAGTTTAGCTGGCTCGATGCCAAACTGCTCCACTTGCCAATAAATAATAAATAAATCAAATGCAGATAAATATTACAGCCCTCTGTGTTTAACATGTTATTCATATTAAACAGATATTGAGCTGTATGCTATCAATAATGGAGACTCAGCTGCAACTTAATGTTGCTTGATTCCCCCAAAGCTCGTTTAATGATGTTCGATTTGTCACCGTCCTTTGTTTCAGTACACATGAAAGAGACGGGGGGCTGCAGCTCTGTTGTAATTAACAAAACAAAAAGATCCCGCATACTTCCTGGCCCCAGCGGTCCTTCCAGGTAATCCATTTCACTCCGTTTCTGGAATAGCGGAGCCGATAACTGCGGGCAAACTCCTGCCCGTGCCCGTCGGCATGACGACCCTGGGTACCAACTAGAGCCAGGAAGTGGAGTTTGCGCAGATCTATCTGCAGGAGACAAGAAATACATTATCAGAAAACACAAGTCGCTCACTAAAATATATACAAACAGATGGAGATAAAGATAAAGTGATGAGATTGAGAAACTATAGGAACAGAGTAGGAGTAGCTATATGAGTGGGCTGCACACTGACCAGAGTTCGAGTTTCTGCATTTCTATTATTTATTCTATCCTGCCGGCACAATAGATCTGTATTCCTGATTGTGTTACTGAGTTGTGTAGCCCAGGCCTCTGTGGCTGAGTCAAGTTAGCATAATAAGCACATGTGGGTATAGGGTGCTAACAGATTTCTGTGTGCAATACTGTCATCATTCACAATTCAATTAAGACTAAATTCGTTTTTTGATATTCAAATATATTTATTGGTAATATGCAACTTCTAGCAAACAAATGTTTGTTTCATGACCTCCCATCCATATTACCTGCTGTTCAGGGGTCCAAACACTAAACAGGAAGTGAGAGCTTCTAATGGGCTTTATACAGTAGTAGAGGGAACTCAGACCGTACCATTTTGAGAGGAGTAAGGGAATAGTCTAACAAAGGTCCATTTGGTGTCATCTTAAGTGATAGGGTTGCAAAACTGAAACTTCTCCCATGTGCTAACCCTGTAGGAGAACTACAGTGGCCGACGTTAAAACATAAATGGTCCTATTTAGAGACAGTGTTTGGTTTGTCCGGTCTGGGCTACCGTAGAAGTAACACAGTAAGCTCTGTGAAAGAGGTTCCACTCTGTGTGTAGGTATAAAGAGCTCATTCTAAGGCAATGAAAACGCATCAATTTTCAATTTCAGGTGATGATAAATTAATGAAAACATAGTTAGTTAGTTATTAGTATGACATAACATTTCTGCCAATAGATGCCCTAAATCCTACACATTGGATCTTGAGATGTTTTTGTTATTCAAAAAAAAAAAAAAACATCTGAAAAGGACTCTGATTAGCAAATATTAATAACACTGCATGGATTTCATTGTAGAACATTAACTTCTGTGTAAACTGTACATGAATTATGCAACTGATATTTAACGGAAGGTATCTCAATGAGCTATTTTTGGCTACCTCTCCTGCACAATGTTCAAACTTTTATATCTAATTGTTATTGTCTTTTCATATATTTGTATATGTGCAAACTAAACAGCTGATACTGTTCATATTTAACTTCACTGATTATGCACTAACTTTGGTTTGTCTGTAGGAGGTGCTTCATGTTCAAAAGCAAGAGGCAGAAACTCCTCAGGGGGAGTTCATTGTTGAAGCTCAAGTTGTTTCAGTTCAGGTGCAGACCTGCTGGGAGCTTGCTGCTAGCTGCCCAATAGCCAGGGGCTTCGCAGCTTTTTCTTTTGTTGACTTATGGATCTCTAATTGCCTCCTGGATCTAGCCTCATATTTAGTGGGCAGATATGAGAACAGTATCTATCTTCTCATCTAGCTCCCAGCGAGAGAGCAAATAAGTATATTTCCCAGCAACTTAAAATAGCTGTAAAAAAATCACTCTGAAGAGCAGTCTTGAGCTGATTACAGCTGTTATTAAGAAATCATTAAATGAATGTATTTGTACTGCAATAATTTAACCAACATGTTAGGCTTCACAATCATGAAATAAACATTAAATGCTCTTTAAACAAACAACACGATTGTACTGAGCACTAACTCCAAATCTTAGTGTGAAATTCAGAGCAGAGTAAAGTGAGAATCTGACCTGAAGGTATTCTGCTCCACTGGGGAAAACAGCTCCTGCAGGGCACCACGCTCCATCCCCCTCTCCAGTACTCAACCTGAGAGAAACACAGGCTTTTAAATGTTTGATAACAAAATGAGAAATAACTCCCTACAAAAAGTATTAAATAATTATATAAAAACTGAAAAGTTCACTAAATCCCAGTCCCACACCCAAACATTCACATGCACACATACAAACACACCCACAACAAGTCTGACTACATCAAAACCCACAGTGCCGGCAGCACGCAGACGTACAACTGAGAATTCAATACAAACAGTCCGACCCTCCTCTACCACCGTACATATTGATTCCACAGCAACACAGCATTCACATAGAAATGGGGCAATGTTGTGTTAAACAGAGAAACTTGGCTTTGCCTAACGGTGCACAGTAGGCAGCCGAGAGAGAGGGACTGCAGGGAAATACAGAGAACACATTAGATGAAAGGAGCAGAGCGAAAATTACGAGCTCTTCAAACCTCACAATAAGATCTGGTGCAGAATGTCAGGGCTGATCTTTACTCGCAGCTCCTTGAGCCTGCAACGACCACACACAAGACCAACTAAAAAGATTTTCACTCAGCGTGACCTTCCTCAATCCAGCCTGAGAAGAAAATTCCATACTGCCACCACATATTGGCCACATTTAGACCACAAACTTGGCTTGGTGTGACTGTGATGTCAGATCGACTCGTACAAGGAGTTTTGGGAACAAACGCCAGGCCACAACCACGCTCTGACCACTGTGGGGCTTCTCTCAAAATGAAAGCTGCAGCTCAGACCGCCAAAACAAATCACTATATCAACTCGGTCACACTGACAGTGTGTATTTCAATCAGTCCCCTCTGTGGGTGAGATCATGCAGCCGGAAACCGCGAGATGATATCAACACATTAGTGCTCCACAAAGTGATGGAGGGAGAGGAGGATGAGGAGGGAGAGAGGAGGAATGAGGCTGGGCAGAGTTCAGTCCACCGTGCGCCAGCCAGCAGGATTAACATTACAGCATGCAGTTCTGCCAAGTACCTCATTTTTTTCCCATTTCTCTCTGTCTTTTGCTTCCTACCTAAATACCAGCCAACATTCATCCCTCTTCTCTTGTTCTCAATTCTCTTTTCCCCTCCAACTTTTCTCCACTCCGTCACAGCAATATACTGATATTTCACTCCCTCCGAGTAACAACAGCCACAAAGACAAATACCTACCAGCTCTGCATCCCACCCTTCACCCAACACCTTCCCTCAAACCCTGTTCCCAAATTAATTTCTCTGCAGCTCTCCGCACACCATCGCAGTGATCTACCTTTCACTTGTTTTCTTTTTTTTCTTTTTTATGTCCACTGTTTTCTCTCTTTCTCTCTTGGTGTCTCCCCGATGCCTCTTAAAAAAGAGCTCAGGCTAATAATCATTTCCACATGGTTAGACACGCAGCCAAGTGACCCAGCCCTTACAGACCAATGGAGACAAATGAACACACACGCACACAATCATGCACACACACAATGCCCAGGACGCACAGCTTTAGCGTGTTGCAGGCCTAACTTGGCTCTCATGAATCTGACCTCATTGCCAGACAGACAAGGTGGTAATACAATTACAGAGTGGGTTTTACAAAGACACACTCTATCATCTTCTTTCATAATCTAATAGACCTCGGACAAATGACCTAAGCGTGGTGCCAACAGACTGAAAAAAGGCATGCAGACAAACACATTAGTCCACTATCACATGTGCATCTGTTCCTGTACTAGAATACAGTATGTTATTCCACTGCTGGTACTTAAATTTTGACTCGAGCAGATGTAGATCACATAAGCCCTGAAGTACAGTAAGTTAGTTAGTCACATTACATATTTTGCTGTGTATGCATCACTAAACAAACCAGACATGTGGGTGGTAGTTCAGAGGGGCCAAGTTGTGAAATAGATCCTATCGAGTATCAACCAACACAGAGATTATAATTTCTTTATAAGAAACTTTCTAAAAAATTGACTGCAAGAGTTCAAGCCAAATTTAAAGGGCTGCATCTGTGCATAACATATATAACAATAATATACACTTGCTATCACAGCGAAGTGTTTTACAAGCCATGATGCTCAGCTTTAGAAGTCTGAATGTACTTTTACACTGCATTTCTGTACAGTTTAAATATTGTATGTTGTGCAATAGGGATTGGTGATGCCAGACTTTTTAAATTAAATATGATAACAATACAGATACTGATAATTTCTAAAATGGGTATGTGATTTTTTTTAAAATAATGGTCATTTTTAGAGAGAACTATACTTATTAGCTTACACAAACTGCTGCATGGGGTTTTCACAAACAGTGCATCTTGTTGTATATTTAAATACAGCACCACACCCCGCTGTTTCATTTCTGCTGTTCACTCACATGTTTGATGCAGAAGTGTGCAAATGTGTGGCTGCACGCTACGTTCTGATGCCACATAGGCTTCCACAGTCACGTGACACGGACCAGCTGAACATTTTAGGGTTGATCTGGCACAAACATTATACAAAAGTACTGAAGACATTTGGAAGTGATGCAGCCACCCACCTTTTGTACAGTATTTATAAATTTGTACCACCTTAAGTATTGATCCCCCAGTATCGATTTGCCCATCCCTGTTGTGTCATCCATCACGATGAATATCAAAGCTGCATTAATTTATGTCAGTGTTGTATTCTCACTGCATGGTAATGCAGTTTAAAGTCTGGGTAAAGTAAAACCAGAGATTTCTTTTTAAATACATTATACATGTTAGAAATACTTATTAAAAACATGTGAAAAAACTGTGTAGTAACAGTTTTTCACCATTTTTGTGTCCAGAATTATTTGGGCAGGCCTGAAATCATGGCTCAATGATGGACTGGGGTTATCCTTAACATAACCCCACCCCCACTATATAAAAAATATCATTAGAGCATGGAGCATTAGTATCCAGTGTGTGTGAGCACCGAGTTTGCTACATTCCACAAGCTCTCTGATTCTAATAATTACATAAATAAACATCTTTGTAACAATAAACACAAGCTAAACAGCCGTCACTGACGTACCTTTCAGTCTTTCAGCCTGAATCAACTACCTGGCAGTTACTGCTCACTGCTGTGGGTGTGTGCTTTGTGCTTACATTAGCAGCTGAACGAGAAGCTGTCACTGCATTGTGGCTCATTCTTTGGCTCGTCTGTGTAGATGTGCTTTGTGCTATGTCATCAGCTGCTAACAAGATTATGTCACATCACAGCGGCTAGTTCTTCATTTCAGCTTCTTCAGTGGACACGCTTTTACATGTTTTTTAAAACCTAATTTTATATACTTTGGATTTTTTTAATCATTCAAATTTGGCTGGGTGGTTGATGACACATTTTTCTGTGGTGTGACAAACCCATGACACATGTATATTTTGCTGTACCCAGACTTTAACTGCAAACTGACTTGAAAAAGCTGCACTGCATAATCTCAGAACAAGAAATGAATTACTGCCACAAATGGCAGGAAAATTATTTCCTAAATGACATACATTAAAAAATGCTATTGTTTTCTCAATTAGATATCATCTTAAATATAACAAAACAAAAGTCTATCAAGTTATCATCAGCTGAAAATGGTTGGTTTGGTTTAATTTCTTTATTTGCTGCTGTGACGTACATGTGTACTCCAGGGTGTGTCAGTGCCTCACGACATCACTGTTGGGTATGGTTACAGGTGCAACGGAACAGCAGTGATCAGCCTGGTGTTAAGTTACTCTTTGAGCAGATTTACAGTTTTTAGACTGTAAGGAACAGGAAGAGTACGGGAAAGCCACTTGATTCATGTGGTGAGAGTAATGTCATTAGTAACCTTCTACGCCACAGACACACTCACACATTCCCCACCTTCCATGTTTGGCCTCAGTGGAATCTGACCAGGCGCTGGAGGCAGTGATGTCAGAGTCTGGGATGGTGCCATCCTCCATCCCCAGGGCGTAACGACACTGAGCTGCAGGGAGAAGATTGAGGGAAAGAGACAGGAGATAAAGAGGAAGTGGGAGAGAGGGAGACATGAGCAACATTCTCATCTGTATGGAGCACATGTCTAAGGGAAACTTAATATTTCCATTAGAGTGTCAGCAGCCATCATTGGTCACGGACCATAATGTTGTTATGTCATCTCTGGGAAAACTTCCGGACTTCATGCTTCATAAGCCACACAAACACAGAGAGGAGGGAGGAAAAAATACCAAACTCTACGATAAATTGTTCCTGTCTGCTCTTAGCCTCTCAGGGTAGAGTCTGTACTAATGAGTTCATGTAAAACCTAATGGCAGTATTTTGCATCACTTGTTCCTGCAAATCCCCTCTGTCCTGTCAAAAGTGACAGCATCAAAGACAGTCATTAAAATTAATTTGTAAAGTAGCATATCCAGTGGCCCCTGTGAGACACTGTGACCTGTCTTCTCTGAGAATACACCTTTCCTGTTTCTTTTTTCCTTGTCTTTCCGACTGGTTCCCCATCCCACACAAAGCCACCTCCTCGGGGCTCCAGCGATCCTGCGCAGTCCCCGTTCCTGTTACCACTGCTAGGGGATTTGCAAGAGGAGAACAAAAGAGAGGGAGAAACCAAGGGCGAATGAAAGAACACAGGCAGGTCTCAGATATCTGCGCTGACTCCCATCCAGCAGCAGCATTATCAAATGATCCAGATAGCATGGTCCCAGGCAGGGATTACCCAACGACCCAGCTATCTGCTCTGAAGTCAGTCATCAGGAGGAGAGGGTGGAGGGGGTGGGGGTATGAGGCTGAGGGAGGGTTCGAGTAGTGATAGAGTGGAAAGGGGTACTGACAGTGATATGAAGCGGAGGCTGAGGGTGACAGAAAGAGGCGGGAGTGGGGTGAGCATCTAACTCAGTTTCTGTCATTGAGTCAGCGGACAGGAATGTTGGGCTGAATGACAAACCCTAAAAACCCCAACGAGTGCAGCAGACACACACACACACACACACACACACACACACACACACACACACTTCATCCAGGCACTGCAGACAGGTGCCCATTTTATTACATCACCATCATCACACATCGTCACTCAGCAGCCCGCTATCTGCAATCGTCCCACCTCTCCATCTCCATCCTTCTCTCTGTGTCCTCTGCTTTCACCTTCTCTTCTTGTCATCTTTCATAAAACTTTAGCCCACGCACTTAACCTTCCTGCTCACACCATCAAGATTGATTCTGTTGTTTCAACAGAACAAAGCATGTGTTTGTGTCTGCGTGTTGTTGTGACACAGTCTGTTCATCCATCTCCCGCTTTTCCATCAATCTAGCTACAAACTCTGGATTCATTTACTGCAACATGATTTCTCGATAAATCAGTTAGACGTTCAACAGACAATATCGCCATCACAACAGCTACGCTGCTAGCATGCCAGATTGTAGTTCCACATTTTTGTATGCCTGCCACTACAGACACAAAGACAACAAAGCCGGTGAGACAGAGAGAGACGGCTTTCTCTCTGTCTCTAAAATGCAAATCAAACTCAGATCAAATGGTAAAACCAGTTTGCGCTGAGCAAATATGAACCAAGCTTCTGTTATTGTCCTTTTCTCACCTAAAATATCTTCAGAAACATATCTTTGTGCACTGTTTGGCTGTAGTACGAGAATTTGTGAACAGGAAGTGGGTGCAAAAGTGCCTTGAATGCTTTGAGAAACATATTTTAGCTCACCGTTTACCTGTAATTAGAGATTGTTTGTTACCCGCTGGCTGCCATATTGTTTCCTGCGTTAAAATGGCCAAGCTTGCATTATGTTTATGCAAATGCCACAGCCCCTTTTCTCTGTTTTCTCTCATCAGGTTTCACCAATTTCAAAAGTATTTGCGTCTGTTTAGGAAGGAGGTGTGCTTGGACAGAAATGGTGACAGACATGCCATGGGGCTTTCAAATTAAAGGCATAATTTAAAGATGATGTGTATCGATGTTTTGACTTTGGTTATTGAACTCATTGTTTTAGCTCTAATGAACACAATCTATTAATCATTTGAGTCATTTATAAAGCAAAAATTCAAACCATACGATGGATCCAGTTTCTCAAATGTATGGACTTTTTAGGCTAAGCGATGAATAAAAAAATAATTGACACATAATTAAAATAATAATCAATACTCTGCAGCCTTAGTCTCATTCACATTCTAGCTGTTGCAGTCAGAAGGTGGACTGCACTGCAAACAGTCTCCTCTGGTTACACCTGAGTTGGCTCTCATTCACTAACCCCTCATGCACTCCCTTGCCCGACATTTTGACTGACACTTTCATGAGCTGCCTGTGCATTAGCGGTCTTGACAAGCTGCGGGGGGGGGGGGGGGGTTCTGGTCCGCCTGGCCATCTGATTCTCCTATTACACACGACTGGCTGGCAGACAGGGAGAGGACACAGGATAGCCTGTTGATAGCAGACGGAGAATGAGCCTTACTGATCTGAGAATGTGAGGAGAATGTCAGAGCAGCAGGAAGGACGATTGCTGCGCCCGTGCACATGAGGAGGAGAGGGGAAGAGGAGGGTGAGGGCTTGGAAATGCAATCATGTCTGAGGTTGTGGGAATAAAAAACAACCTTGAAATTTGCCAACTGCCAAGCTGTTTCAAGTGAAGCCGATTTTTTGAGGGGGAAAACAACAGTCAAAAAAACAAAAACCCAGAGTGTGGGGAGCAATTTAACCATCACCAATTTAGATGTCTCTTTGTTTTATGTGTGTACACGTCATCCTACCTGGGTTAAAGTGCCACTCATGGTCTCCTGAAGACGACACCAGCGCCACCAGGACTGTGATCACAGTGACAGGAAACAGCCGCAGGTTTGGCAAGGCCATGACGGCAGCAACACACCTGGTTACCTGTCCGGGGACACACTGATGTCCACAGGCATACCTGTCGTAGAAAAAAAAAAATTATAATTGCATCCACTTTAGGATTCTTGTCTTGTTGAAACTGCACCAAACACCATGAAACCACATATTAAAATGAAATATTTATATTTTCACGCCCACATACATTACGCATGCACACATACAGCTCTAGCCTGAAGCTGCTGAGTTCACAGGCTCACCATCACTGTCGATAACCAAACTCCCTCGATCAAATCCTCACAGTCTAAAGCGCGCAGCATGTCTCGCAGTCGTTTGTTTCTCTGCGTTTTGCATTCTGAGCTCAGGCAATGGCCCAAACCCCAGAGGAGCAAGCACAAAGCCATATAACAAAGGCCACTTTCACACACTAATTTGTTTTTCTCTCTGGCAGCAGAATGCCGTGATACAATAATACTTTCTTCAGAAAGGGTACAAGCAGCTTGGTAATTGAAGATGGTATAATTAGCCGGCCCCTTTTACTCCCACAGAATTTTTATTCCTCTTGTATTTGAAACTGATTTCAAACCCACTTTCCCTTAATATTGCAGAGCATATGTGGAGCACCCGGTCGGAGATGCTTGTTTGGAATAACTAACAAACAGATGAAGCTGTAAGCTTGGAGAAATGAAAGCCACTAAGTGAGAGACGACAAATGTCAAAATATTTTGCGTTAATGGGGATGCAAATAAAGTCTTTAATTGCATAGTGCAAGGTAAATGAGTTGCTCATGATGTCATATCACGGACAATTTATATGTGTTGTTGCGTGAGTTCTTGAAAGCTTAAAAACACCTCAGTTACCAGTTTATTAGGTACATCTAGCCAAATGCAGTCTAAAAGCCCAGACACACCAAACTGACATTAAGGAATAGTAGTGAGAAAGGCAGACTGTTGCATTGCCTCAAAGCGTCATCCTCCAAGGCTGAAAAATGAAGCTAATGCAGAAGTGCCAAAAAGCCTGATGCAAAAAACAGTGTTGGTCTCTATAGCTAATTTCAGCATTTATGAAAACTGTCCAAGGGTGACTTTTTTTATAACTCACTTGTTTAAAGGTTATTAACGCTTAAAGTTACGTATATTCAATGGGGGGGCCGCTTGACTGTGAGGTGTCACTACAATCTATAAAACAGATCCACCCCTTGTTCCACCACAACTCCACACTCTTGTACAAATATGGTGACTTCTGGCTCCAAAAAAATCAAGATGACTTCAAAACAGCGGTCCACAAACCACTGGGTAGCTACGTCCATTAGTTTATACAGTCTATGGTCACCTACAGGTGCCTGCATCTTGGCCAAACAGTTGCACTTGAACACACCACAAAGACTACAGCCAATGGCTGACTAGCATGTACGTTCTGAGCCTGTGTGAGAGGGAATAACTCTCAATACCAGCAGACAGTGGTAGTCTGTATTCATTATTCAAAATGGGGAACCAGAAGACTGATAGGACAGATTCAGGAAGCTAGTTAGCCAGTTTGCACATTGACAACGCAACCCGATGTTGAAATAACAAATGAAATTTACCGTATGCTAGTGAACAATGACAGAAACAATTACAAACTGTTTCAGCTAAAGATCTCAATGGCCAAAACATAATCTTACCTTATATAACAAGTTTGTTTCGATCTCATGCCCTCTTGACTTTAGTTGTTTGTTTGATTTCTTCTGTTTCTCAGACAGATTTCATTTACCAACGGGCTCCACCGGCTCAGATGCTGATTCAATATTCTGAATTGGCCAAAAAACAGGCGACAAGGGCCAACAAGTACCAACAGTATGTGAAACACTGCAAAAACTAGGGCAACAGACGCTACTGACAGACAGCCCGACACCGACCAACGGACGACCGTCGGCTTGGTGTGTCAGGGTCCTAAAACAACAGTCATACAATATCTCTTCATGAGAGCTATACTATTCAGTTTTTGTTTAAACAGTTGAAGAGAGGTGTTGATTCAACTTTATGATCAATTTGGAGGATGTAGTTTATATTGCATTGTACAGAGAGGTGTTTCTAATACTTAGACTGCCCTCATATTAATGAGGTGGAGACAAATCTTAGGAACACCTCAGTATAATGTAACACAGTAATACACTGGCAACTGAGAGTAGACCTACAATGTTTTTGAAACGACTATATATGTGATGTCGAATATGTGAATCATACAGAGAAAATAAGCACATTTCATTGCTTCATCCCTCGTGTATATTTTATTTTTAAGACGTGTTTGAGGAAGACTTCCAGTGGTGAAGCAAGAGGGAGTAAAGAAACCTTGTGATAAGTGGAAGTCTGAAGTAGGAGTGACAGCTGGGAGAGACAGAGAGGCCAGGCTGTCTTCCCTGTAGACCCTCTGTGTTTCGGCTTCATCTCTGACTAGACTGGGACAGGCCGACAGCTGACACACAGCTGTAGTGACAGAAGATCGGAGGGAGGGGGAGTCGTCGAGGGAGTCAGGGAGGGGGAATGTATGGAAACAGAGTGAATAGTGGAGTTAGCTCAGCCACAACAGGGCGGAGACGGTGGAACAAGAGCAGCGATGACATGGGTACAAGTGTGTGTGTTTGGGAGGTGGTGTAGAGAGGGTGACTTATGGCCTCGTGTGGTGTGTGTATGCATGGGTCCGTGGGGCGCGTATGTGGGCACAGAGAGGGGATAGCCAGCCAGTGCAGCTGTCCTGAACGGGAGACACAACGCAACCGATACACGGTGCATGTGTTCCGAGTGGGGAGAGAAAGGGAGTCTGACATCATTTTTTTTTCTTTGCAGAAAAAACACCCAAGTTGTCCAGATGAGTAAGTATGTGTGCAAGTATGCCAGATGACAAAAAGCTGAAATATGGGGCTTACTGGACTAAGCTGCGTGTGCAAAATCAGAGCTGAGAATCGAATGACTGGGGCCACAAATCACCATGACAACCACCATGATATCAACAAACATTATTGCCAACAGTGTCTCATCACCGTTTTTTCAATGAAAGGGGGGAAACAACCTTTTATCCAACACACCACAGAGAGATGGAGACTTCATAAAACAGGAGAAGATAAATGCTCATGGTGAGCAGTAACAAAAGTGGCCACAGCCATCTGAGAACATTGTTGTTGGAAAAGTCAAGTGGTGTTGAACAGCTGTGGTTAGTACTCAGAGTGAGGCAGAAGGACCTGCTGTGTTCTGAAGGAGGCAGCACAGTGTGGAGCCCAATCTACACTCTCACATTTGTTTCGGCTAATCCATACGCAGCACTAATGAATATGAGCAGCTGCTGTTTCTGTCCCGCACAACAAAACACAACTGACAAGAGAGAGGCAGAGTCGAGAGCAGAGAGAGACACAGGAGAACGTTTTTAGTTAGCAGCCATTGCATCATTAAAGATAGTTTGCCAGAGTCTCTATAATTAGATTGCTTCAGTGAAAAGCTGGCAGGACCGCCTTGGCAATGGTTAGCGTCTTTTCTAGAGAGCCCCTCACATTGGAACCGAATGTTTGCATTCGTTAATCTTTCCAGTTGTATAATGAAGCCAATCCAAATGTCAGCAGTGACCTCAAGGATTATTCAGGTGGTTTTGCATGTTTTAGCCCATTAACTGCAAATTGTGTATGCTTTACATCACTGCTGAAAACATCATAACTTATTGGCTTTTTGTGATTTACACGTTCCAGACAGCCATTAGTTTAAGATTGTGTCAGTAGAGTATAAAATCAACTTCCAGAGACTCGAAACCTAAGAGAGGTAATCAATCACAGCCGTTACTTAGCCCACATTTTTCTGTTACAGTTGCATAATCAACATCCGAGACTGGAGAGAGCTGCTGAACAGCAATATGTCAAAAGCCAGAAACCAGCAAACTTACAATATGCTTTTCACAATGATTGGTTATTATTCAGTTTTGATTTGGGAGGAACAAATCATTTAAACGCCGAGCAGCCAAACTCACTATGTTGGTTGAGAGTTGCTCGAGAGGGATGGCAGTGTCGATCAGTCATTCAGTAACCCTTTGTCTTGATATCTAAACTACTATTAGATGGACTCATGGGTGTAGATTTCAGGGGGGACACAGGGGGCACGCCCCCCTCAATATTTTTGTTAATATTTAACATGTGGATTTGTCCCTTCCGATAAAAGCGTGAAAGTAGCAGAGGTCTTTTATTTTGACAAATTAAAGACACCATAAATTAATGCAAAAAAGGTACAAATTGGTGTTTAAAAGAGATAGATTGAAACAAAACTTATACCTTTGGATGGACTGCTGTGAAATTCTGTAAAGACATGTATGGTCCCCAGAGGATAAATTATACTGACTTTGGTTATCTGACTAGTGTTTCACCTAGAGGCCTGACAGGCTACCATGCCAACCAGACAGGCCAAAGAAAAAAATCAATTTTTAATGAAAAAAAAACAACAACCCAAACATCCATTCATTCAGAAATAACTTGTGTTTGGGGTGGCCTCTTTTGAAGCAATGCAATGAGGGTGCCAGTGTTATCATAGTCCCTTCAGATAACTGCAGAGCATGACCGTATTGGATGCAGGTTAGCTAAGGTGAGTAGGGTTTCCTTACCACTGCCTTGAAGGGCCGGCCATGGAGCGGAGCACAGGAGAGTGAACAGGTGAAGGGAGCATTATTCAAGTTGACGACAGCTTGTTACGTTACATGCAATAAAGGCTTATACATAAAACTTGTTGCTCTCGCAATTGCAATATTAGCTGCTCTGTTTCAACAATGTCAGGCTGATAAAATGGGCATGAAGGCTGAAATTCAACAGTGCTGTTCTGTTGTGAGATGCCTAAACCAATGGTGAGTAAGAAGTGGAAATAATACATCCATCCACCCATCCATTTTCATCCGCTTATCAGGGACCGGGTCACAGGGGCAGCAGGCCAAGCAAAGCACCCCAGACGTCCCTCTCTCCAGCAACGCTTTCCAGCTTCTCCCCAGGGGCCCAAACGCGTTACCAGGCCAGATGAGATATATAATCTCTCCAGCATGTTCTGGGTCTGCCCTGGGGCCTTCTACCAGTGGGACGTGCCCCAAACACCTCCAACGGGGGGTGCCCAGGAGGCATCGTGATCAGATGTTCGAACCACCTCAACTGATCCCTTTCGACGCGGCTCTACTCTGAACTCCCCCCCGGATGTCTGGGCTCCTTACCCTATCTCTAAGGCTGAGCCCAGCCACCCCACAGAGGAAACTCATTTCAGCCTCTTGTATCCGCAATCTCAATCTTTCAGTCACTACCGAGGGACAAAATAATGGATTATAAGCATGTTTTAGCTGCGGAGGTTGCTGCTTGGGTGAAACCGACTGCTGCATAAAAGGTACTTAATGTGTCTAAAATGTACTGTATCATTTGGAAAATAGTCAGCAGTGACATAAAGGATATGCTCTGTAGGCATGTTAAAACTTTTAAGCGTTGTTTCTTCTACTACTACTCTTCTCCGAACTGTATTGTCTTTCTTGTCCACACACAGACCTCTTTGTGTGAAGTCTCCAATCACAGCAAGATAGAGTAACACGCTGCCTCAGTTAGACATGACTAATGGCCAGTGGGAGACGGAAAGTAGCAAGCTCTTTGTTTTGGATTTCCATCAGTGTGTGAGGACGCTGGTGAGGTCGTACGCACCACTACCCTCTGAGTCCTAGAGAGAAGGAAGCCAGAATTAATCTTCAAACTTCACAACACTTTGAAGAGTGAGACTGTGCCAGCCACTGAAACAAGGTCATTTGATGGCTTTCCTGTAAACAGGCTTGTTTCTGTGTGACTCAGGGACGGTGTGAATGATCCCTGCAGGGCCCCTGTTTCCTTGTTTTCTACTGAAGACCCACTCCAAGGGCAGGCGTAAGTTGTTTGGTTGCATGTGGGGTTCCTTTTTTCATCTTGAAAGAATTTCCTTTAGCTGACTTTGGTTAGGTATCAAAATATCATTCAGGGTTATATTTCCTACTCCACATTAGGCTGTAAAGACGGAGGCTGGGGACATTTGCTCTTAAAACTGAAAAAAGAGGCGGTGCACTTCTATAATTACCTACACTGACATCTACAGATGATCCATGATATGTCAGGAAGCTGGCCCTGCTGTTGGTCATAGTGCTGGTCATACATTGGTCATCACATTGTACAGCTGTGTGTCACAATATTCATCTATACATGGAAGTGCCAGTCACCACTGTGGAATTTGATTTTACTGAGTTTTACCAGAGGTTGAGGAAACAGGAGGGAAGAATGGATGAGTCACTTAAACAGGGTAATGAGAGCTGAAGGAGAAGGCAGCAACGGTGGCCGAGTCAGAAAAAAACAAATTAAAAAGCAGCAACAAGAAAAGGAGAAAGTGTAACAGCATGTGACTAAAGGATGACTGAAGGAGGCAGTGAATCACGATGAAACACTGAAGGAAGCATGGCAAGGGGATTGTAAGAGAAAAACGTGTTTCCAGGAATAGTTAAGTTGTACCGAACATCATATGAGTCATTGAGACGGCTCAGCTTTCACCCGAAAAAAATCCCAATTCAAAACACATCTTCCTGGTTGCACAGACGAAGCAGGGCAGTACAGTGCAAAAACAAAGCTCATAACAAAATTAATTCACGAGCAAACACCGGTGTTAGTTTAGCACAGGGGCTCATGAGCCGAGGCTCGAGGGTCGGGCAAAAACAGATAAAAAATGAATGTAATAAAGTTGGGTTCATTAGCATGCAGCTACACAAAGCTGAAATCAATCATAACTAAAGAGTGCAACTTCCATCTTCTCCCTTTTCACTGCCTGCTTTATACTTGGAAGAAAGTCCACTTGGCCCCTCAGTCCAGCACTGCTCAGCATATCTGCATGGCAGACAGAGACAAATGGTGACTGATTACCACAGGTTGGTCTGGCAAATGAAGAATGCCTTCATCAACAGCAGCCGCACAAACCTATTTGTAAGTGTAGGGACAAAGCATTACACCAAGCTTGTAGCCAGAAACAATTTTTCTTTTGGCTTTCCTTTTTTTTTTGTGTGTATGGGTGGTCAAGTAACATGATGGTAGAAACTTGATTTGTGGAAGTGGCACACATCTAGAGAAGTTTCACACACGTTGAAATGTATAAAATACAGAAATGGCAATTCCCAAAACTGGATTGTGGCCACTTACTGCATCATGAATGTGAAACACTCGCAGCTGCTGTCAGCCCTGTCTCAAGGTCTGATTCTCAAAATATTGCATCGAAATGAAGCTGAGCGTAAGTTCTATCAAAAAGACTTTCTTTATGCTATATTCATCTCCATCCCACTCCCACCGCTTCCTCCAATCAGCTGACTATAGGTGTTCCTTCACCTTGTTAGCCAATCAAAATTTGCCACCATCTCCTTCAGCCATTCATGTTGCTACTGCCAACTTTAAATCTGTTCTCCTCTGCTCCTGTCAGCTGTCATTGTAGGCAAAATTGTTGCGCCCTCCTCCACTCCATTCACCTCCAGTCACCTTATCCAGAGCCCAGGACCAGCTCATCAAAAGCCCACTCCTCATCACATCCAGATCCTCAGCTCCCTCTTCATCTCATCCCATCACCACCATTAACACCACCAACGTCTAGACTCCATGCGGGGAGGTTCCCTCATCTACTGCGTCTTTACCACCCTCCTGGAATATATGACATCGCAATGGGGTCTAATCGGCAAATACTTTTCACATTTCTCATACTTAAATATTAATTTTCTCATAACACGTTTCTCCTGATTGAATTGCAATTATCCACGTGGCAAAGTATAAATGTTGTCTTTACGCTAAGAACACAGTAAGCTGAATAACAGCAGGGAGAAAAAGGATTTTTCAAACGGCAAGCCACAGATCCTGACTGACGAGGTGCGGAGGCATGCCCATAAACTTTAGACGTGACATAGAGAAACCGTATTTGAGATTTAATATCCCATTCTGTCAGTGTACTTCAGTTACCACTAACCCTGAAGACGCTAATAATTTAACTGTAACTGTGTGTGACTATTAGTGCTGATCTTTGTGAAATGGACTGTTTTTCCATTGGGGCTCATTTGCAAAGAAAAGGGCAGATTCTGTGCCAAATATATGCCAGACAGTATAACCCAAATACATGCAAAGGAATGCTGAGATGCTATTTGCTTTGCAGCATAGTTGAGGGTGCATTTCACTTTTTGCAGGTGCTTGAAAATTACATGATTTCTTTTTGTCTTATTAGGTCTTATTAGTGCCGGTAGAGTGGCCGCAAAATCCGGACAATCCTTTTATGAATTTGCCCATGAATATTTGCATATAAGCAAGACCACAAACCCTGTAAAGGGACTGGGGAGCTCCACACCAAAATTCTGGTTATTTAACAGTCTGATCAGGGTGGGCAATCATCTGTGCCTACAGGCAGACGGGAGGGGGCTGTATCTGTCATATTGTATGTATTCATTGTATTCAGATGCTGTTCAGTAGTACCTGTTAGAGCTAGAACAATCAGCCAGCAGAATATATCAGCTGATATTAGCTCATTGCAGATATATACATAATAAAAAGGAATGCCAAAGACTGTAACTTAGAAAAAGTGTTTCCATTATGTAGCTGATCAGAAAGTGCTGACTAAGTTATTTTTCAGCTGTAAAATGTTCAAATCTTTAATAAACATATTTAAGGGATTCCAATCAAAATGACTATGTGATATAAAAAACAAATGTAAGTCAATACATCTTCATCAGATTCCTTAAATTCTCAAATACGCCCACAAAAATGGAGTTCCAGTCACAAGCTAGTTCCCGGTCTTTCCCTATTAAATTTCAACAGGCTTAATGTTGGTCCACCATAATGCATAAAGCACCAGGTTCTAGCGTTAACAAACTAGGTCTTTGTGTCCAATTGGCTTTCAGAAGAATATAGTTCAAACTCTTCTGCAGTCTGCCCCACAATGTTCCAGTGCTCTAGGAGCAGTGTTGCTGTTATGTTGTCTTTGTTCTAGTAATGTTCATTTTTGGCAGCTGATTTGTGCAACCTTTGTGCCAATTAAAAGCTTGTTGAAAAAAAGCTGACGTTCGCAGGTTTGGCTTCTGTCGAGCCACAAATTAAAAAGCCACACCCAGGTAGATCCAAAATGTGTAGCTACAAGCCTGCAGTACAAACACAGTATTTAGTCTGGATCTTATTTTTTTTTTTCTCGATTATAGCTGTATCATTGTGCTCCAATATTATGGCATCTGCAGAGGCTATCAAAAGGAAATAAGCCTGATCAGATACACAAACAGTAACAACGCAGGAGGTGGATTGCTTGTACCGCAGAGTGAACTAGAAAACAAAATGTTCTGTGACAGCTAAAATGTGACAAAGAACAGAGAGTGCAACACCAAAAAAATCCCACCAAGCAGAGGCCTTGTTAGCACCTCTAGCAACCAGCGGGATCCGCACTGAGTCGGCTGTTCATTAGCTGCATCGTGTGAATCAAAGAGTGACGGAGAGAGGACTCTTTGCACACAAAGGAAAAACAGGAAAAAAAGAGCGTATTAGAAGTTCTTTTGGGAAACTGGTTTATGACTGACAGCAACTGGAGCACTGTTTCGGTTCCCAGGGCTTGACGCTTCATACATGTCAGTACATGACGTTTAACTGTTCTCTGCTCTTTTTGCTCTGTATAATTCGTCTGGAATGAAAGGAGAGGCGTTTCACTTTTTAGTGAAAGTGAGCTAATGAAAGACCTTTCTCACCTGCACTAAAAGTTAGGAGTCAGAGTTTCAAGCTGCTGCTGCATGAAAACGAGCCTTCCTCGCTACAGTGAGGGAAGATTAGTTCTGAGTTTGACCTTAGTTGAAGCGTGGGTGTAAAAATGATAATGAGAATCTAGCAGAGATATGTGGCAGCATTATCATGTTAATACGACAGCGTGGCAGCAGGGTGTATATGTGGGGATGGTTCCAGTTTGACACTGAGGCCGTTTCAGGGCTGCAGTGTGATGGTAAGCCGCAGCCCAATTCCCTGAATTCAATTTGCACAGTCTCACTGCCACCTGTCAGAGAACAAGTGAGAAGCAGAGGGGAGGATGGGGTGAAAGGAGAGGCATGTGACAGCACAGTGCTACTCTCACAATGAGCAGAGAGAAAACGGCCGGCGACCAAGATACAGGAAGACAGACAGACAGACAGACAGAAGAATGCGATGGTGGAGGAAAACTCCCTTCAGCAACCAAACGAAGACACTCAGAATGACGGAGCGAGCGTGGGACAAAGGCAACTCTTTGCCCGCAGGAGGGTGAGAATTATTCATCCACTGAGCAGCTATTGAAACAGAGAGAGGGAAGGGGAGAAATGGAGGGAGGGAAACAAGGAGGGAAAGCTTGGAGAGAAGCAGAACAGCAGAAAGAGAGACCAGGTCAAACAGGAATGAGTTCAGTGAGACTCAGCATTTTGAGTCAAAGTGAGAAAAACAGTCAGGCCGAAGCCAGCCCTCTAACAGATGTCTTCGTCTCATTTCTAATGAATGACAGCTGAGCAGTGAGAAAAAGATTTTCAGACGTCTTTGAGCTGTTTGATGTTTAGCTACTGCAATGGGCAAACCAAAAAATATACTCACATAAAAGCATAAAAGCAAAAAGTGTTGTGACCTGATTATTATAAAGACTAGGCTTTGCTGAAACTCTACACACACACACGCACACACGCACACACACACACACACACTGCTAAAAGCCTCAGGCACAGGCTGATACCTCTATCACACTTGCAGTCCTCCTCCTCCTCCCTCTCAGCAGGAAAAAAAGCCTCCTAAAAAGAGCTAAATTACACATCACACAACAGTTTCCTGATGCTAATATGCCCCTCTAAACCCCTGGGAGGGAAAGACAGACAGGTCCGCCCCACTCAACGTGGATGTCGTTACAATTCAAATGCATCTCACGAAGAGAAGTCATATTAAAAAAGAAGTTCACCTTTTATGTTGTACAAAATTTTCTTCAATGTTGCAACAAGGTTTCAAAAGCACTTACTTTGCCAGAAGCCATTAGTACTTATTAGTGATATACTGAGCCACGAGAGGCATGGTGTGTGCTCGCAACTCAAGACGAAAACACCACCACAGTGTGAGGATTTGGACAGAGATGAAAAAAAAAACTGAAGAGAAAGAAAGAGCGAGAGGGAGAGAACAGAGCACACACGCTGGCTTTCAAGTTTCAGAGAGTTTCCATCTTTCATAAGGTTTGTCTGGCTTTTTCCAGAAGCGATAACTTCAACTGCCAGTTGTTGGGGAGACGTGTGAAAGCACCCGACATGATTCATGGTTGTTTTCAGCTCACAGGATTTAGTATTAGCAACCTTTAGTCATTAGATCATCAACTTACCTCAGCAGCACATGATTTTAAGGGGAATTCCACCAATTCTACACATCAGTGGGTTTACAGGAGAACTACTGTATATGTGGAAAAAAGTTGTACAAAGATTTTTTGTGGCTCCAGAGGGAGGCTTATCAGACCTCTAAGCTGCTCTTCATCTCTGCTTGAGGCTACCTGCTTGAGGCTACATCATCTGCTACCAGCATAACACACCCAAATCTCTGGGCTAACTGTTGTCGGTCAACTTGCATTGTGGGTAATGTATACGGCAGGTTGTGACAAGGAAGAAGAATGTATTGTATTAAAAAAGCCAATATCTGCTGTTTCAATTTTGTTCCTTTTGTTTTAGGGCCCTGACACATGAAGCTGACAGTCAGCTGTAGGTCAATGTCGGGCCATCAGTGAGCGTTTGACGCCCTAGCTTTAGCGGTGTGTCCCACAACACTGGCAATAGTGTCCTCGTCAGCTTTTATTTGGCAGGCGACAGCATGTGGGATCTGTGGCGGAGCCCATCAGTGAATAAAATCCCTCTGATTCGCCATTCAGCTCAGTGGAAAAGCAAACAAACAACTTAAGTAAAGAGGGCGTGAGATTGAAACAAACTTCTTATATGGAGGTAAAATTAATTTTTTTTAGCAATTGAGCTCTTAGCATAAACAGTCTGTAATCGTTTAACTGTTCACTAGTGCCCGGTAAATATGATTTGTTCTTTCAACATCCAGCTGTGTTGCTAATGTGCTAACTGGCTAACTAGTGTCTTGAATCCATCCTGTCTGCCTTCCAGTTTCCCTTTTTGAATGATGAAGACAGACTACTGCCGTCTGCTGGTATGGAGTTATTTCATCTCATGTAGAACATTATGTGCTATTTAGCCATTGGTTGTAGTCTTTGCGGTGTGTTCACACAGACAACGTGAGACGATGCAGCAGTTATCCTTCATCGCCACTATTTCTTTGATGTCGGTTTGGTGTGTCTGCGCCTTTAAACTGTCCAAGAAAGTCTGACAATGTCATAGGAGTGCAATATATGGGGGTACTTGAGAGAGAATTTTATTTTTGAGTCATAAAACATGTAACACAGTTGAGAAATTACACATTAGAGAGCTGTTACTTGCCAAGTTCTACATTTTTTGTATTTTTATCTAAATGAAATATATCACATATTAGCCCCCCAAAAATAGGCCACTGTTAATTTTGGGACCTATGCAGAGGCATTTCTGCAGGCTCTTGAGCTAAAATGAGGCATCAAGCCAAGGACGTGAGATACCTTGATAAGATAGTGTGACAAATTCTTTGAAAAAACCCTCAGCAGCCAAAATATAACCCCAGTTTGCTTACATCCAGGCAGCAACATTGTTATCTAAGCAGGGCACCCTCGACGGGAAGAGCAAACAGATAAATGAGGAGACTCACAGGGATAATAGGAGAGGGTGAGATGGATGAGCAGAGGAAGGAGGGGGAGTGGGATAAATGAAACATCTAGTGCTGCTTCAAAGGGAATGGTGAGATAGGAGATGAGGAGGGAGGATGTGTGCTCCATGTTAGATGTAAGGAGAAAGACAGATTGCCAGAATGATCAATTAGGGGATCAAAAGTATGTTGGATGTCAGGGTGGGATAGAGGGGTAATCTGAAAGAAGGTAGGACTTTGGAGATGGAGATTCACTGAGAGGAAATCAAATAAAGACTTGAGAACTTACTGACAACTAAAGCCCAAGAACACCACAGATCTCACTTTGAAGTGTCACCACGCATTACTCGAAGAAATTTGTTTCTGTGACAGTCCAGGCGAGCTCGCTCTGCATGTGACCACACATACGGGCGAAATGCAATTGAAGAGTCCAGCTGTCTAGACTTGAGCGGAAATTGGTTTAGGAAAACAGGGTGGACAGTTGAGTCCTGCCTTCAATTGGTTTCATTTCCCATTAGCAGGGGACTGTAGAGAGGAGAGGCAAGGAACCGTGTCGTGTCTTTGGACTTAAATGAATTCTTCCACCGGCCTCGCTCGGCCTGCCAGGAGCCAATTACGGGCAAACACTGAACTTAGCCGAGCTGCTGCCTAATGCATGATCGTTGTGAGAAAAGTCGCGTAAAGGAGGTATTATGGATGGAAAACACCATTATCGTTATTGTGTTCTTTCATGAGGTCACATTGGCTACACTGCCATAAAGATCAGGCAACTGTGCAAAACATGCAATTCAGTTATTGTGCGTCAGGATCTGCCCTTGGGATCTGGATTCGTATCCACCTACTTAAAGTCTTTTCAGATTGGTCGAAAAACAGAAACCCAAAGGCGAAGTCACAAAGCATGTCAGCCACCAAAACAAAGACGCAGAGAGGGGACAACAGACTGAGGTCAATGATCTACCAAACTACACAAACCAGTGCTCCCACTGTGAAGACAAAACCCTGCCTCTATGTGTGTGTGAGCTTGCACGCAAGCACGCATCTGGAGTTTTTCAATCACAAAAAGACAGCAATCATGCAAAACTGCAGTTAAAAAACCCTGGTTCATTTTTTCTTGTCTTGTACATAAAAAAAATCTTTTCAAGCCTTTTGTTGCCGAGTCTTAAAATGTCTAAAGACCGACACAATACAAATAACAAACAGCCATTTTTCAGACACTGTCAGACAAATTACTTTGCTCTGTGCATACTTCTCCACAAATCATATTATGCAATTAATGTCATTTTCTCCTAAGCCTGCCAAGACAAAGGCAAATCAATTAAAAAAAAGCTGTTCCTCACTATGCATACGCAATTATACTCACATAACTGGTCTTTCCAACTATTTAATATGTTCTGCTGCGTCTCCTCTGCTGGACTGCACAGCTGATAAAAAGCAGTTATGCAGGGCCAGCGGCTCTCGTGGGATGCTGTTGGAGACTTAACAGCCAGATGCCCATTAGACAGGGATCCAGCAGACCTGTGGTTGCTGTGAGGGACTGTGTGTATACCCACACTCAGGGCTCCTCCTTACATTATGCCCCTGCCTTACAGATGCAAAG
The DNA here is from genome assembly GCF_041903045.1 of Epinephelus lanceolatus. NCBI lineage: Eukaryota > Metazoa > Chordata > Actinopteri > Perciformes > Serranidae > Epinephelus > Epinephelus lanceolatus. The sequence goes on along the minus strand of NC_135743.1, from coordinate 16,339,229 downwards.
CGGGAGGGATGGGGAGAGAGAAAATGATCTTTTATTGCCTCTCTATCTATTGGCAAACAGCACAGACACCCCCCTCCACCTACCCCCCCCCTCCTAACAGTCCAACAATGTTACAACTCCTCTGGACTGCTTGCTCAGTCCCACGGCCAACAAACTACCCACATCTACAGTTTTTCATGTGGTGGGAGAGGTGACTGCCCGCTGCACTGAACACCCACTGAAGCCCATTGTGCACTCCTCAATCAGGCCTCTGCAAGGCATGCACAAACACACAGGAACAGGCTGGCAACAGAAACACATGCAATCACACCCACATTTTCACCTCTCTCCTCCTGTCTCTTCCTGCCATAAACAAACAAACTCAGGCAGAGAGATAAAAATATGCATTTTCTGAGCAGAACTTTTTTTCCTCTCGATTCCTACACCATCCTGTTCACAGAGGAGACGAGAATCATTTATTAGACCTCATGATTGATTCACTCTCAGCAGCCTCTTTTTTTCTGGCTCATGAAAAACACAAGATGTGTACTCAGTTCAAAGTCCAAACCTTCGGGCAGCTCCTCCCCAGAGTTTGAAAATGTTTTCTGTATCAACACAGGTTCTCCTCCTAAGCACAAGGCCGCCCTGCAACGAGCTCAGGTTTGATTCTGGTGGCTGATAAGCTCCCCAACGAAAGAATCAACTCATTTAAAGGCCAGAGGTGACTGAAACCACAGCAGATTGTCTTATTGTGAGGTCACAGGGTTAATGATGGGTGTGATGACCACCACCTGGATGTGTGGAGGTCATCCTAAACATTACACATTTTACTGACCCATTCATTAGGGCTGCTGCAGTTTTAAAGCCTGACGTGCCAAGAAGAATGACTTTTGTTTGACTTGTGTGTGTGTTTTGTGAATGAGGTGCAATGTGGAGAATGGGTTTAGCAGACTGCAAAGAAAGGAAAGACTGGTGACAACTTAAACCATGTGACAGTTTGGGAGTTAGTGGCCATCAGACTGGGTAAGGATTGGAACTGAAAACGTGTGAAAGCAATGGTCTTGGCACAAATCAGGACTCAGAATAGTGTTTTAGGATCCACATTTAGAAAGATGTTGAACAGTCTGAACTGAGTCTAGACCATGATGTACACTGACAGAGTATTTCAGCTACGCAGTCGGCAAATGCCACAATGTATCTGCCACACAAACGTGCAGAGACCCGGAGCGCAACGTTACACCTCATATGCGCTTCTCAGCAGTCCGTGGCCACCGTCCAGAGCTGCTGTGCCCGCCTCACACCGAGACTTACAGACGCCAAGCCACAGAGTGAGAAGCAGACACATACACAGAGACACAGACAGCTGGAAATATCCGCTGTAATATTATTATAGCCGCTTATTATGGAGTAAAGTGCGCGGGGAGGAAACGCGCGAAGGGTTTAAAGGAGTTTGTCAGTACTTACCTAGAAGACACGGAGAAGTGTGCGTTGACAGCAGTCCAAACTTTTAGATGAAGTCTGTCTCAGACGAAGTAAAGCTGCCCTGACCAACACACGTCCACTGAATAATCCAAACTGTGCTCTGGAACAGTTGTTACGCTCAGTGAACGACCTCTGTCAAAAGTCAGAAAACAACAAATTATCCGGAAACTGCTGAACGCATCGGCTGGTATTAAACCAGAAGCCGGACTTTCACTGGACACTCTTGGTGTGAATTTTAAAACTTGTCGACAGTGAGGGAGAATATTAAAAAAAAAAGAGCGAGAAACCTTCCAGGGTCCCAGCGCCTCGGCCCCTCTGTGAATCTGCGCCCCGGCAGCTCCAACCTCAGTCCGGACTCAGCAGCCGGGCCAGCGGGCGCCACCAGGTGCTCATTTACATAACTGCACCGGCTGTGTCCAATCACAGCTCCGAGCAAGGTGTCTGATTGAATATTCCAGCAGGCACGCCGTCCAATCAGAGCTCCCAGTGGGCGGGAGCTGTGACCTTAACAACACAGGAGAAAGAAATTCAACGTGAAGCCTTTGGGGGCGATGGGAGTTTCTTTGTTACAACAACGCAGAGATTTAGGGAATATGATATATGATACAGCAGCAAGCAGAGGGCTCCCACCTTGTTAACCCTTTGCATGTAAGAAAATGTTTCTCTGCTGTTTTAAAACTGATTCTTAGGTTATTTAAACTTGTAAACTCGTTGAATGATCTGGTGTGCCTCTCAGCATCTGCCTGGGTCATTTAATGTGGACCCACAACACTCTGCCTTGGTATTTACCTCTGAAGGAAACTTTATTACAGAGTATTGGTGGTGTAACTGTATACCATTACTGCCCCTAGGCTATAATGACTTAGATTGAAGGGTTTGCAGTAAAACACAGAGATGGAGCTGGAACCAGGAGAGTTGTTGATACGAGACCCCGGGGGCAAAGCAAGAGTGAAATGGGAATTCATGTTTTAAAAGAGCCACATGTGTGTATGTTTATGCCAAATTACATCAAAAGTTGAAGCAGTCAGACACAGACAGACTGAAAAAAGCAAGGCTGTGCAAGAGTTACAGTATGTGTTGGTACTTGTCTGACTGAGAGGAGGGAAACTTTAGCTGGCGCTCAATCAGCGGCCAGGGACAATAAAGGTCATTTAACACACTCTGAGCTCCACCTTGGATAAACAGGGAAGAGGAACACTGATACTCTCTCTGCTGCCTAATGTTCGCTTTTGTGTGTGTATAAACAGGCTGTATGTCTTAATGTTTCCACTTGCATGTGCACATATCATCGCATGAATCCTTTGTACTGAAGATGAAATGAAATTTGTCAATAAGTCAAACTAAGTAACAAAGCACAGTTACTCAAGTCCTGTACATCTCAGGGGGAAATGTACTTTTCACTCCACTGCATTTATTTAACAGCTGTAGTTACTGTTTAGTGTTCGGATTAAAATTTGACATACTATACTTGTCGGCACACTTTTGCAGATACTTCTGTACTTAAACTTCTATTAGATTTTGAATGCAGGGCTCCCAGTTGTAAAGGAGTATTTTAAAAGTATGGTGTTGCTCCTTCTACTTAATTAACATAATACATCTTCCACTTCTGGTGCCATGTAATGAAAATTAGAGGCTATTAAGCACCCTTTCTCCAGGACAAACACGAATGTGTGTTTAAATGCTTGTGTGTAGGATTTAGTGGCATCTAGCTGTGAGAATTGCAGATAGCAACCAGCTGAAACTTCTCCTGGTTAGAATTCTGGCAGTGTCTATTGTTAAGGTGGTTTCTACCAGGAGCCAAATTATCTGCAAAGGTCTCTTCCTGTCCCAAACAGACCAAATGATTAGAATCAGTAGAAACACTGAATATAGCAGTTCCACGTTACAAATCAGTGTTTGTCCTATGCTCTTTGGCTAATCACAGAGCGGCTTCTGACTACAGTGGCCAACACGAACACACAAATGGCCCTATCTAGAGCCACTGTTTGGTGTGTCTGTTCTGGGCTACTGTAGAAACATGGCGGTGCAACATGGCAGACTCTGTGGAAGAGGACCTGCTCCCTATGTAGATATAAACAGCTCATTCTAAGGCTATGGAAACTTGTTCATATTTACTATATCTGCCAATATGTCCGCCTAAATCCTACACACTGGAGCTTTAAGTAAATTATCTGAATATGTTTTCCACCACTGATGCCATGTTTTTGAAATTAGAGGCTTTAAAATGTTCCAGGACAAACACGAGTGTGTGTGTGTTAATGATTGTTTTTAAAGTGTGTTTTTACCATATATTCATTATGATGATAAAAAATGAAAGAAAGATAAATTAAAAAGTAATACAACATATGGAAATAAAATACATAGCTGCAGGCGCTGTGTGCTTATGCACACAAATACAACATATTTTCTATTTGTTGATCAATTCTCATGAATTTCTGCTTTTTATCTTGACTTATTTTCTGTGTCTGCTCCTGCTCCATTCAGGCCACATTTACCCCAGCCCACCCCTCCACTGCACCCTCCCTCCCTCCCTCGCTCCCTCAGTGTCTTTGTGTTTATAAAGACTTTAGCTGGACTTTCATATGGCCTGGCCTCATTCTCTCTGCATATCATTAACATTCTCTCACCACTTTTCAATTCAAAGCTAAACCAAACCAAAACACTCCTCTCTCTCCTCTTGTGTTTAATGGTTAAGCCTCCATACTTCAGTGCTGTACATAAAAACTAATCTTAGCAGAGTTTTTTTTCTCTGTTTAGCTGCGCTGCGTTCATGATTTATTAATGTTTCCTGGTTATCTGTTTCATACAGGCGTTGATTTTTTATCTAAACCTTGTTCTCCAATAATGCTAAACAAGTAAAAAGGGTGATGAGCTTAAGCTGAAATGAAAGGGATGATGAAGAAATCATTGTGGATATTCAAGAGTGATTATCCATGACGTTCACTGATTCCCAGAAATTATCCTGCTGATGAGTGCAGTAATTCTTAGCTCTCTCTCCACAGAGCCGTTCCCTTCTCTTTTCAGCCCTTTCTGTGGTGCAGATCGTCCAACTGGCTCTGCTTTGTTCGTTGTCCCGGCAACTGCAAATCCCCTGGCAGAAATTATGACCTTTTTCACTATTATTTCTTTTCTACCCTGTGCCTCCTCTCTCCTATTCTTTGTGTATCTCACTTTCTTTTTGCCCTGATCTCTATTTTAATATTTCTTTTTTTTTCTTCACAAAATATGTTTCGTTCCTCCGTAGAGTTTTAGTTTGTTGTCACTAAACCTCCTTTTCTCCCTCCTCCCTTTCTACTCATTCTCGCTTTGAGTGAAAACCAGTGGAGCATAAAAAGCAGGTCTGATCCTGTGAGGAATTCACTGAGAGAGAGAGTGAGAAAGGGAGACAAACAGAGTGAGAAAGATAGAAGTTCAAGTTGTATTGCACTTATGAGTCAGCAAGGACACCAAAGCACTCTGTGTGATAGGTAAGGAAAGATAAAGAGAAGGAGAAAGAATGAGTTGCCCGAAACATCAATGGTCTGTCAAAAAGAAGAAAGAAGGTTTTCAAAAGAGAGGAGTGTGTTAGAAGTTAAAAGAAAGTCCTTACTTTTTAAAAAAGGTTATTGAATTCAGCAGAAAATTACCATTTTCATTCCGCGTTTCTATTCATGAGGGATGACAGATGATCTATTGCCTGTCATTTTGACTGCATAGTCTGAATTTATCACTTCTCTTACATCACTATAGTAAAAAAAACACCCACAAACATCTGAATTAGAAATGGAAGTGTTCAACTCAAAGGCATGGTACAACACACACACACACACACACACACACACACACACACACACACACACACACACAAGCGGGCTGTCCACCCCCTGTCATGGACTGACAGCTGTGCAAGGCTGCAGGGTTCAGACAACACAGATCATTTGCAGAATGTGAAGCTTGCAGTATGTTGGGAACCGGCGTAAAACCACATACCAAGCATACTACCCTCTGAAACTTCTCCACCAGGCTTTTTCACTGGAAATATCCAAAACCAATAAATGTCTGATTTGCAATGGTCAACGAAACCTCGAGAGAGCCCCACGGCTCCTTTTACCACAAAATACCATCTTTTTTTCACATGCATGTCTGACTTGAGGTCCGGGTTTGACTTAAACACACATGTATGCATGTGTGAGAGTGTGCATAGTATGTCTGTGTAAATGTACAACTCTCCATGCACCTCTGTGTTCCCCCCTAATGTCTGTTTACCATGACTTGTCTGTGCTCTGTCAGTTTTCGTGTCACAGGCCCGGGGCAGGTTGTATTTGATTGGCCCCTGGAGAGGATCTGGGACTGGTGGAGGTGTCAGGGGGTCATAGGGTCAGTGTCTGCCTCAGAGGGAGGTTCTTGGGTGGGGGTCAGAGTGGGCGTCAGTTTTGGAGTTCTCTTTTTAGGTGCCCGGTGAAGAAAACAGTTGCGTCAGCTCCTCTCACTTTCCACAGAGTTCTCTGACTAGTCTCTATTCGCTTGCTGTTGTTTTTGTATTTTTGGATTCAAGATTCTTTTTGTACTTTCTCAACAAGGTGGTGTGAACCTATACTAGCCGCTCTGTGAGGCTGCTCTTAGGCACAGTGATGCTTTAAAGGTCCAGTGTGTAGGATTTAGGGGAATATAGTGGCCTACATGGAATATAATATATAAAGTAGGTTTTCTTTAGTGTATAATCACCTGAAAATAAGCATTGTTAAGTTTTTGTTCCCTCAGAATGAGCCGTTTACCTACATAGGAGCAGGTCCTTGTCCATGGAGATCCCCATGTTGCACTGCCATGTTTCAACAGTAGCCCATGATGGACAAACCAAACACTGGCTTTAGATAGGGCCATTTCTGTTTTTGCATCCGCCACAAGAAAAAACACTGACTTTTTGACATGAAATTGCTTTATTTAGTGTTTTTTATCACTGGATCTGTTTGTTTTGGAGAGGAACAGACTTTGAAGGATAATTCAGCTTCCAGTAAAAACGTCCTGAACATCTGGATCTGAAGTTGTCAGAAAAGATGAGCAACCATTAGCAGGTGCTGGGCTAGCAGCCCATCTCCATCATGCCAAAAAGAAACACTGATTTGTAATGTGAAACTGATTTATTCAGTGTTTCACTGGCTGTAATCATAAGGTTCATTTGTTTTGGAGACAATGGGACCTCTGCAGATAATTCAGCTTCTGATAAAAACCCCTGAACAATGAACACTAAAGGAAATCTAACCGGGAGAAGTTTCAGCTGGTTGCAATATGAAATCCTCACCACTAGATGCCACTAAATGTCCCTAAAACTCATGCACTGTTCCTTTAAGCTAAAAGTCTTGACATCACCAAAGTTGGATACATTGTCTGGGAACCATGAATGTTTGTCCAAAATTTTGTGGCAATCCATCCAAAAGTTGGTGAGACATTTTAGTCTGGACCAAAGCACTGGCCCACATTGTCTTCCTAGTACGTCATGGTCTTTGTTTAAAGTGTTATCACTCTGTCAACAAAGACCTCACTGCAGATAAAGCGCCCTCTTATGTTTGTATTTTGTGTTTTTAATGATCTTGTAAGAGGAAATGAAAATATTTTTTGCCTTTGAAACCAAACGTCGCTTATACACACAGGAAAGCAACAGATTCATTACTGGATGACACCACGCAGACTCTCTCAAAGGCACTCAAGTATCTGGTGGATAAATCCGATCCTGCCTGGAGTGTCCTTGTGATCATGCAGCTAGATGTGTGTGAAGTGTGATGAGCTCAGTGTTGTCAGGGGAATGTGGGGGGGAGAGAGAGGGTGAGGTGGGAGGGAGGCTAAGGGGAGGTGGGACTGTTGGGTGTTGGTGTGTTGGGGGGAAGATGACCCCTCACACAGTCAGGAGTCCCTGGAGACCCTCTCAGCTGTAGCTGCGCACTTGTGCCTCCTCTTCCTCATGGCTGGAGGTGGAGGAGGGAGGGGGGGATGCAGACTCTTTTTGGGTGTCAGGTTCCCCCCCCCCCCCTTAGAAATCCCCTCTGTACACATGAACACACACACACACACACACACACACACACACACACTCTGTGACAGTGTGGAGGACTAACAGCCTGCGCTATGGCATTTGGGAGGCTCCTCTACAACTGTCGCCCTCTGTTCAAACTGCACCCCTCTAGGATTTTACTTCCCCTTTTCCTCAGCCCTTCCCTCCCTCCTCTCCTCTCCTCACCTGTCTGAGCCAGCCGTTGAATGAATGGTCTCCCTTTCTTCTCCAATCTCTCTGTGCTGCTAACAATAGAGCTTTGGGAATCATTCACTGTAACCTCCTTCGGATGTGCTCTGATCTTCTTTGTCTGGCTCTCCACCCGACTGTCTTTACCAATTACATGTTTAGCCTTCCCACACCCCTGGTGTTTAGCTCAAACAGTAGTTTAACTTGGCTGATTGCTGCCTCATACAGCTATGTCATGTTCCCAGGGCTCTGTGTGTGTGTGTGTATGTGTGTGTGTGTGTGTAAAGACATATAATTATAGCTATCCTTTAATTATTTTAATTAATATTCAAATTGGACAAAGCCCAAGGGAGAAACAAAACTCAGCTAATATACCAAAGCAATTCTGAACGCTTTGCCTAAGGACTTTATCGCCATGGTAACCCAAGTCTGATCTCGTCTCCACTGCTGGATCTCACACTCCCTCTCTCTCTCTCTCTCTTTTTTTTTTTTTAAACTTTCAGGCAGACTGTTGCTGGCTCCTTCCAGTGAGAGTGAATGTTGTGGCGGATTGGAAGCCGCTGAGGACGGGGTGGAGTGGATGAGGTGGGTGGTGGAGGGGACTCAGAGGGGTGCGAATGAGTGCCATTGCAATCCAGTGAGAGGTGGTGCTAAAAATACCTATTGACACATGGGCTCCGACTCACAAACAGGGTCACAGACAAACACACAAGCCGGTGACCAAAGAGGTCTCATTCATGCACCACCAGGCAGAGAAACACACACTTACAACACATCAGTGGAACAATTAAAATACATAAAGCCGCCACTATTTACAGTATAACTGAACTGTAAAATACTGAGGCCCTCTGAGTTTACATTGGCAATGCTTTGTATTTTGGAGAGCTCTGTGTCAAACAGAGAGCAGGCCCTTTCCACACTCAAGCACAAGTCCTCTGAACAAACAAACCCAGCTGCCATATTGTGACCCTCTGCGGGAGGAATATGGGAAAGCTGCTCTGTACACATTGTGTTGAATGCTCGCTGTGGCAAATATTGTTCCTGAGTTTACCTCACGGTGACATGCTGCTGGGATAGTTTGCCAAGCACTGATCACCTGTTTTTTTGTGTTTGGTCAACTTACAGAGGGATTATCACAAAATATGGGTGTGGTGTTCACCTGGGTCACTTCCTCTGTGATGTGTTTATACCACCCATTATAGATAAGTTAAATTTCTCCTGTCTACACATTTGGAAACATCTGACCTGAAGGGACTATAAAATCAGGTTTGTGCCTAAATATTACAATCCCTTTTTTAAATTTATTTCTGTAATGATTATTTGTATAGGGGCATGTATGTACCACAAAACGATGCCACACATGCTGCATTTATAGCCTAAGCTTATTTGCAATGCTCGTCCTTAGATAGTCCTTTGAATACATAAAACTCAACATAAAAGACACAAGAGCCAAAGCACAAGCTTAACAATAAACATTAAGAGCACAAAAACTCAGAGCTCAACAAAATCAAAGGTCTTGACAGTTTATCAGTGGTTGAGGATGTACTCAGATATTTTATACTTCCATAAAACATGCAATAAAACAATCTAAATAAACTCAATTACAAGTAAACAAAGCTTAAGCATACGTAAAGAGGCAAATCATGCAGGTTCTGCATAAAAATGTGGTTGATACATTATTAGATATGATAGTATTTGATTATCTCAGATGCATGAATGTATAAGATGCATTTTGCTGTTGTAGCTGGTTGAGGTGCAGCTTCTGACGACTTTAATGTTGTCAAAGAGTTTAGTGGTTCCTAAGCAAGATAAATGTAAGGAGGTCTTCAGATGATTTATAGAGTTGGAAAGGAAGTTCTTTACACAAAATTGTATTTTTGTACCTTTTGTACCTTTGTAGTGGATAATATCACCTCTATTCTAAGGGGTCACAGGCCAAAAAGTTTGGGGACCTATAATTTAATCTTCAGCAGTGCATTCTGTTTAAGAAACTCATGACATGTTATAAAAGATAAATAAAAGAAAATGTATTACAGTCTGAAATATAAGGGCATAAATGGAAATACTAAAGTATACAAACCTCAAAACTGTACTTATTGTGTAAAATGTACTCAGTTATTTTCCACCATTGCAGGCGATGGTAGTGGAAACCAACTTAAGAAGGAGCCGAGGAGGGGGTGTCCAATCTTCAGAGCCGAGGCCGCGTCACCCCTAGCAGTGCTGGAGCACCAGGACGCTGACTGGAGGGACAACTGCCCGAGCTGTAAATCAGTGTGTGTGTGTGTGTGTGTGTGTGTGTGTGTGTGTGTGTGTGGTCTCTGTATATCAGTGAAAAGCAAGCGACTCTGCTTACATAGTAAAAATATGGATTTCTGGCACAACTTCACCTCTTTCCAAAGTGCATGGAGAGGGGAAATTATCTGAAAGGACTAAAACTCTAGCAACATTTGTAGAGCAAGCAAAAAGTCTGTTTGCTGCAGGTATGAAAGCTGATCTGTGATCTGTGTACACAACAGAAATTAACCCTCATCAGTGGTGGAAACTAAGTACATTTACTCAAGCACTGTACTTAAAGGGACAGTTCACCCCAAAATCAAAAATACGTGCTTCTCCTCTTTCCTACAGAGCTATTTATTAATCTAGATTGTTCTGGTGTGAGGTACAGTGTTGGAGATATCGGCTGTAGTGATGTCTGCCTTCTCTCAATTATAATGGAACTAGATGTAGTGGGAAAAAAACAGCACATTTGCAAGATTCAACAGCAATGTTCCTTTCTAGAAGTCATGACCTGGTTACTCAAGATAATCCACAGACCTTGTTGTGAGCAGTTTCATGTAGGAACTATTTTCTCTCTATTGAACTACACCTGCAAAGTGAGTCACTGCATAAAAGGAAACTAGCTAATGTTACAGCTAAGCCATGGAGGACGCCATTGGGTGGGTGTAGTTATGTAGAAGGAGAAGAGTTCCTACATGAAACTGCTCACAAGGTCTGTGGATTATCTTGAGTAACCAGATCAGGGTTTCTGGAAAGAGACATTGCTGTTGAATTTTGCAAATGTATTTTTTCAGCGCTTTGAGCACCACAAGCCGAGTGCCATCTAGTTCTATTATATTTGAAAGAAGACAGACATTTCCGCAACTGCCACCTCAACCATCTAGATTAATAAATAGCTCTACAGGTAAGAGGAAAATATGTATGCTTGATTTTGGGGGTGAACTGTTTCTTTAAAAATAATTAAAGAGAGTTTAACTTCAAGATACTTATACTTTGTTTGCATGTGTTGCCACTTTTAATTATTCTTCACTGCAGTTCAGAGGGAAATATTTCACTTTTTTCTCCTCTACATTTACTTAACAGCCGGAATTATTAGTTTGTTTTATTTTCAGATGAAGATTTTACATAAAAAGCCCATAAGTCTATAAAACACAATAAAGATTAAACCATCACCTCAAAACTTCTCAGATCAAACTGAGGCAAAGGTTACAGATAAGCCTCCAAAAATGAAAACAGATTTGCGTTGCAGAACTTTTTTAATCATCTCACGACCCCTCTGTTTTATCTTGTGACCGTTAGAAAGGATCTGACCCCTCATTGGGGATTCACTGTACTAAACCTGGCTGTATATAAAGTAGTTTAAACTAGCTTCACCTCTACCAGCTGCAGCACTAAAATCCTGCTTAGGCATTGTTACATTATTGTTAACAATCCAATAATGTCATATGTAATAATATATCAGTCACAGTGGACATTTTACTGCAGAATAAGTGCTTTTACTTTTGATACTTAAAGTAGATTTATGTGGTAACACTTCAGTACTTCAGTAAAAGGTCTGAATACTTCCACCCTCATGATATTTTGTGACCCACCTTTTCTGTAGGTGATAAAACTGAACGTGGTTTAAATATCATGTAACACGTACTATATGAACACACTATTAACACCACAAATGAGAAGCCTGTGCACAATCAGCTTGGTGCACCTGACTATTAACTGCAACAGAGACTCATACTAATGCTTGCTTTGATAGCCCTCTAGTGACCACAGAGGTGTACCTGCCAGCTGAGATGTAGAACTATAATTTACTATAATGAGAGTAACTGCAGTTTGGTTGTTTCTGCAAAACCATCTGGGACATTTGATTTTAGTTTTGTCTTAAAAGAAAATGCTAACACTTACTTGTGGCTATTGTTGTTCTCCCTCAGCCAGATTGCTTTTTTACAAATTTCCCACTCACTCTCTCTCACCTGCATGTGTGTGTGTGCATGTGTGAGTGTGCGTGTCTGCGGCGCCCAGGGGACCGTATAACACCAGCCTAATGAATTTTTCTGCTCTGCTTATGCTCCGGCTCTCTTATGAAACCAATTCATTACTCCCCAGCTGAGGTCACGAAGGGAGCAAGAATGGGGCAAATAAGGGAGAGGGGATGGGGGTTAACAGTCCCCACAACAACCTGATTGCGTCATGAGAAAGCTATCCAAGACACCCCCTCCCCCCAAAAAAGAAAAGATCATATTCAAACCACATGGGCATTTTAGGCGTGACTAATGCTGGCAGCAAAGACATTTAAGACAGCAGAATTTAATTAACAGTTTTGAAATTTATGGTGTCATGCTCCAGTAAATCTAGGGTCTTTGTCTGGCTGTAATTACTGCCATACAGGTTTGAGGGCCACAACATAGTTAGAGCTCTAGCTGGGGAAATTAAGCAGCTCATGGCTCCGGCTGCGAATCGGAAACAATTCCAGATGATTCCTCTCTTCCCTCCTCTGAGTTTATCTAGTCAGCAAATAGCATCTGCGAGTAGGCTACCATACAAGTTGGCACTGAATCCAAATTATGCAAGATGAGGGGATTTTCCACCCACTTCCATCCCGTAAATAATGATTATGGCAGTTCTCTGTGGTGATTATCATCATACCGTCTCAGCTCGCTCATGAATGGTACCCAATGGGTCACGATATACATAATGAGATAATAGCTGCAGCCAGATTTACTCTGACAAGAGGATTGGATCGGTGTCAAGAGTGGGAATAATTTGACAAACACTGTCAATACTGTCACCCCATAATGAATGACGACTGGTGACAGACAGTACTCAAATGAGACATAAATCTCAAGAGTATGTTCCACATTTTTAACACATGACTGTGGAAGTCATTTTATTAGAGGCTGGGAGAGGTGATAATTTATTCCATATGCTTTACATTTAATAAAAGCAGTGACGCAGCGGGCAATGCTTAGAGGTATGTTGTATTGTTTGAGCCACTGTCTTCCTCCCATGCACATCCGGTTTTATTAAATGTAGTCATGTAAGACACACAGTGGAATAAAAAATGAAAATTGGAAGTGCTTTGATAAACAAACATTATAATAAAAGCAGACTCTCAATTTATCCCACTGCAGCATCTTTTCAAGAGACTGTTGATTCTCCACTTCACTCTTGAGGGGTTTAGCTGCCTCTTATGAGGCAAATAAATCATATGAAGTGTTTTTCCAGCATTGCTTACAATAAAATACACCAATCAGCCACAACATTAAAACCACTGACAGGTGAAGTGATTAACATTGATTCTTTCATTACAATGCAATGTTCTGCCACTTTACACGCAACACCCAAGCACCTTTGCAGACAAAGTACACCCACTCATGGCAACGGCATCACCCAATGGCAGTGGCCCCCCGCAGGACAATGCATCATGTCATGAAGAATGTGAAAAAGGGCTTAAGGTATCGACCGGACCCCAGATCACAATCCAATACAGCATCTGTGGGACATGCTGGTCCTCCAGAGCCAAATTCAATCCGCGGTGGGGCCTCCTTGGATTGATCTTGGTTCTCTGGAGGTGTCCTGTTGTGTCTGGCACCAGAGCAATGGCGGCAGATCCCTTGAGTCCTGTAGGTTGCACGGTAGGGTACCAGCATGTACCACAGATACTAGCTCAGATTTGGATCTGGGGAATTGAAGGCCAGAGTGACATGTTGAGTTCTTGTAACATTCCTCAGCAGTTTTTGCAGTATGGCATGGTACATTGTCTTGCTGGAGGGACTGCCACTGGGGAGTGTCATAGCCATGAGAGGGTGGACTTGATTTGCAACTGTATTTGGCTGGGTGGTGAATTTCAGGTGGCATCCACATGAATGCCAGGACCAAAGGTTTCCCAGCAGAACACTGGTAAATGGTAAATGGACCTGCATGTGTATAGCACCTTTCTAGTCATCGACCACTCAAAGCGATTTTTACGCTACGAGTCACATTCACACACACATTCATACACTGGTGGCCGAGACTACCATACAAGACCTGCTACTCAGTTCTTAACTCACAGACACACCGATCTCAGCAATTTGGGCTTCAGTATCTTGCTCAAGGATACTTCGACATGCTGACAGGAGGAGCCGAGGATCGAACCGCTGATCTTCCGATTGGTGGACAACCCGCTCTACTGATGACTAATGTTATCTACGTTACCTCTCAGCGGTTTTAATGTTGCAGCTGATCTGTGTATGTGATCCTTTTTAATAATTTTCTTCAACACGATCTACACTGGCTCTGTAGAGGCTCATAGGTTTTAATACTACACTGTGCATCCATCCATTTATTATCCTCCACACAGTTAAGGTTGGAGTCTATCCCATAATGCATTGGGCAAAAGGCAGGCTGGTCACCACAGTGCCTCCATAATGCACAAATATTTAGCATAACAGTAGTGTTACCTGTAATTAAACAGCCCCATTTGCAAATAATTATACAATGAGAGCTCAAGCTTGCTAATTATTTAAACTATTCCTTAATGATTTTGTGGTTGGGTACATTTTACTTCATTTCATGCTATCTGCCTCAAATATTGCCAATTAAGTAGTTTGGAGGGACTTTAATTAGATCTGAGTATGGTGCAGCAGTATCAGCAAATCTCATCATAGTAATTATCTGTCTTTGGTAAAAAAGAAGTCCCCTAACTAATTACAAGACAACTTTAACCATAAAGCATTAACATCTCATTGAGAATAAATTTGTAACTGTCTATTTGGCATTCAAGCAGTGTACAAAGTGTAATTAGTCTGACAAAGCTCATCCAAACATGTCTGAGCTGTCCACTTTGATCTCTCCTCTCCACATCCCCTCTAAATTGTTGTCATAACATTCAGTGGACAACTTCACACGTGATCTGCTCTCAGTCTAATTATGTGCATTTGAAATGGGCGGGAGATGGCATGGTATGTGTGTTGTTTCAATAAAACAAGAAGTCATGGAGGGTTTGTAATTCAAAGATCTTTGCCTAACAAGATACTAATAATCTTCATGTAATATCGCACACAGATTACAAGCAAATATCTTAAAATAAAATACAAAAACAGTCACTGACATCTGTATGGTTTGGAGGATTATTTTCTTTTATTGCAGAAAGCAGTCCAGTCATTAGGCGTACTAGGAATGAAATGAGGAATGCAGCAAATAGCCTGAACACACCTCAAGCCTTCACACTACATTCTCTGGACACTGTCAGTTTTAATATTTCAAAAAATAATAATGATAGTAACATAGTCACATCAACACAACTAAAAATCTGTTGTGTTTCTAACAGCATGGTAGTGTTGAGTAACTGCTTTACACTGTACCAATGGTAGAAATGACTGCATGTGGCTGCAGTGTGATGTATTACACAGTAACACAGCACTGTGCTGTAGAGTTCCCTCAGTGAAACACATTAACGAGGTTCAACAACAGCACACAATAATACAGCACTCAGGATTGTAGCGGGGCCATCACACAGTAAGAGAGAGAGACAGACCGGTCAAACAGCAAAACTGTCAGTTTTTCTAGTTTCAACAGAAAATGAGATGAAAACATGGTGTTGATGAACACTGAGAATTGTCTGCAGCAGGTGTCGTAACAGAATTACAAGATCTGATCTTGTAATTGGGCACTGCGTCAAAGTTACAGTTCATAAAACACAGGTGGAGTGTGTAATGGTATTTATAATGATGGACAGATGGTGACTATAATGGCCAGTCTCTCTTTGTGTGTGGTTAAAGGAATAGCTTGACATTTTGATGAATACACTATTTCAATTTCATGCAAATAGTTACATGAGTTTATCTAAAATTAACTAATTAACTCACTTATTAACACAATATGTCTTGTTTATTTAATTCATACATACAAAGCAAAAGCATAAAACCACACACTGTGGTTTTCCAGGGGGTATGTGCTGGATTATTTCTTGGCTGGGGGCTGTAACTTCCTGGAGTCTAAAGCCAGGAAGTGTCATTCTTACACTTGGTTTTTGTACAGCTTAAAAAAACAAGATAATAATGTGGTAATTAGTGAGCTTTAGAGACCCTAGTGGGCAGTTGTTGTTGCCAGTTTCCTTCTGTTTCCAGTGTTTATGCTAAAGGAATACTTCACCCCTCCCCACCCCAAAACATCACCATTTGGATAACAATTACTCGCCGCATGTTACCTTGAATTATCATGAATTGAAATTAACGTGGACCAAGTTTAGCAACAGCAAAACTTATGTTAAAACATGTGTTTACAAACTCACACAACTTGTGCAGTATAATCAAAGTCTTAGCATTTTAGTTGTGTGCTCAATACTTCCCAAACACATGCAATTCACTAAAATATCTCATGCACAGCCAAGTATCAGAGTATGTGTTTGAACTCTGCTCACACAAAGCTCATATGCTGTGTGCCCAGGTATGTTCAGAGCACGCTATTCATAGGCGGAACTGTTTTATATTATAATATCTTAGCAAATATTCATGTGTTTGGGAAGTACTGAACATAAATGAAATTTCGATCATTCTGCACAAGTTGTTTGAGAGTTTGATGTTTTGATATATAGTTTTGTTGATGTTAAATATGGACTCCGATGACTTCAGTTCATGAGTAATGTATGGCTTTTTTGTAAATTTCCATTCACCATGAGGTCATGTGAGAAAAGGTGAAGTATCATTTACGCTTATCTTACTTCTCCAGTCCGCAACTTCATATTTACCAGACTGACTCAAGCATGGCATCTATCTTCTCATCTTACTCTTGGGAAGAAAGCGGATTTCTCAAAATGTCAAACTATTCCTGCAATTGATTGTTCAGCAGTCTCTGTTGCATCAGACCCACTGTACTTCCAATTAGCACATAAGTTCGCTGAATGAGTGTAGCCATCCTGCACTAAACACTGTATATCTCCATCAGCATCTAAGAATGTTTGTAGTAGTTAAAACACTACAAGTTAAATTCCTGAAACAGCCTCGTCCAGCAATACAGGATCCAACACCTCTCCCCTCCCCCATCCCAAACTTTTTGTTAAATTTCCTGCTGAATGTATAGAACCACACCAAATAAAAAAATCACTCTCAAATACAGTTTTTTCTAAATCAAAACCAAATTCTGATGAATGAACCTTTAACAGAGCCGTAATACTGGTAACTGCAAAACCATGTGTGAAATGTTGGTTTTATTCATTCCACTGGTCTAATATCTCCCATCCCCACACCCTATAACCAAAGTTGTGACAAACTATGGGCTATAAAGAAGATTTAGAGTTGTGGTCTTAAATCTCCAGCTGCTCTGAGAACCAAATGGCTGCTCCAGTGAATGACATCATATCGACAGTGCATCCGATTTGTTTTATCATCCTTTCCTGAACTTTGGCATCTCAGCTGTGAAGTCACTTATTAATAAAGAGATTGAAAACCAGTAGGTTGATTATTCCAGGCTGAGGAAAGTTACTTTGTTCATTTGTGTCTGAAAACTACATGCAAAAAAAAAAAAGCTTAAATCAAACCAAACGAAACCCATTCCTAAAAGCAACACTAAAGAACAAGCTTCATGGATGAACAAGCAGAGCAGAGGCACAGCATGGAATACATGAATACGCTCTGTATATTATAGGGAGAAGGAAACAGGGTGAATTAATTATAACAGATCATGTTAATGTACAGAGAAGGTAATGGTATGAGGAGTGGAGATGTGAGAAAAACAAATGAGACGGAATGCAAAATTAGGGGAGAGAAAGGAATGAGAAGTGCACTGAAGTAAACAGGGGAGAAGTCAGGGAACAACTTAGGTTTTCCAGCTTGTCTCGTTATCACTCGCACTCATTTTCCCGAAGGACATTGTACATGTTGACAGTGAAGCCAGATGGCTTATCTTCTGTCCGCCTTGGATGTCCAAACCCCTCATCTTCATCATCTCCATCCTCATCATCATCTGCATCTCGGTCTCTCTCTTCCTCTGGCTCAGTGCTGGACTCTCCGTCATCATCATCATCCCTCTCTCCCGTTCCTTCCTCCTCTGTTGTCCTCCCTTGCAGAGCCATAATCTCTGGCAGGTCTGGGTGATTTTCCCAGTGCTCTGAAGACCATAAATAATCCAAAAAGTAAATTAATTCCACCCACATGCCATTTTGACCTTTCAAATACATTTAAAGTTGAAATGATGAGTCATGGAAGAGCCTCTTTTACCTCTCAGGCAGCTATAGCCAGGTGGTCTTAGGCAGAGGCACAATCTGCCATCAATTGCCAACCGCAGGAGACTGTTAGCTGCACGGTAAACGTCGTTGCGAGCAGCTTTTGCTGTCTTATAGCCTCTCCTCTCTGCCCATGCTAAAGAACAAAACGACAGATTGAAAAGAGAGAGAAATGACAAGTGTTAGTGACAGTATAACACATAATGGTATTAGCTATAATTAAGGGAAAAGTTGATATTCTTGTTTTTGTAACAGCAGGGATGCAAACTCATCAGGGGTGAAATAAATGTAACAAAATTATCTTACTGCTACAAAAGTGATGTGAGGGTCAGTTGAGGGCACTGCCAAAAGCCAGGTCCAAAATTGTATGAGTGCATTGCATCCACAATAACATGCCTCGGTAAAACAAAACCACAATATACAAAACAACTGACAAAGCAAATGGAAAACACAGCTCATGCCATGTTTTGGTCGAGAGAAAGAGAAACAGAGACAGAGAGACAATCCTTATTTCTTTTTCTTGGCCTGTACTATTGTCTCAGGTGGACACTTTCTTTGTTTTGCAGCATGCTCGAGCCTGGCTTTTCTTCCTCCTCAGCTGCTGCCCTCTTGCTCTCCTGAGCATTTGGCAGACATACTCAATTAATGTCCATAGCTGCCTCAAGCTTCAGCCAGCTCCAGCTCCACTTGCATTTCACACCTGCCTCAATCTGCTGTACTAGCAGCCGCTAGCTCTTCCCTAACTGTCTCATTCTGAAATGGAACCAGATGATGAACATTCAATTCACACAGCGTAGTAAAAGTTAAGTCATACTGTGCCAACCATCTAGCATTTACTCACACAATATTGTCATTATGACATTTTCTAAAACAGCAACTGCTATTTGGTCAAATAAAAAACAGGGCTTAGAAATGGTGTTTGTAAACTGATAACCATTAAAACTAAACGATCAGCTGTCACAAGGTAATTTCAATTCAGCATCTGTTGTGTTCAGTGTGTTTGGCATTTCCCCCCTCCTTCTCAAGCAACACAATCAGGCTACTGTGACAAGAATTCAATGCAACTACATTATGAGTAAAGTAGGTCCATTTTAGCTAAATGTCTACACTGTTGTCTCACATTCCAAAATAAATGCAAAAGCAAGTTGTTTCATTACATCATGGTTATAGCCTTTCTACTATCATCTCAGCATAAAGAAAATTGGACTATCAGGGGGACACTTTGGCTGAGGGGCACAATTTATGTTAGAAACATCTGCAAAATGCTAATGTCAGTAACGTTATACAAGTGGACTTTGGAATAACAAGTGCACTAGCTAACATTAGACACCATGGAAATACCGTTAACATCTTATATTACATCTTAATTGTGATGTTTAACGTTTGCTAAATCAAAACAACTTCACCTTATTAGGCTAATTAACAGTCCCAAGCTTGGCACATCGTTATAGAAGCCATTATCTTAATGCTACTGTAAGAGATTCTTACCTTAAGGTATGTGGGCGGTCAAACAAAGTGACCTCTCAGAGATGGCCCTTTTCAGCCTTCACTCTTCTCAGATGCATTACAGTTGCCAAGCACAGAGACCAGGATTTTTTTTTGACAACTTTGAAGGCGTTGTTTTGATTTCATCGCCTGTGACTCTGTCCTCACAGACCCAGACACCCTCCTCTCCTTTTCACTTGTTAATGGTAAAGACTTTACCATTTAATATTTTATCAAAAATATGCCATGACTTGGGTGCCTATTTAGGGGAAGTTGGACATTTGCCTTTCAATATTTTGCTGCACTGACCTAGTGGTGATGTAGGGGAGTAACTGTGTTACTTCAGCAACTCTTAAAAGCTCCATTAAATTACATGGTGAGGTGTCACAGAGAATCGACTTACCCTCGCACACATCCCAGGCAGTCCAGCTGAGCTCTTCCGACCCCTGGTTTACTTCATGGGGTTTGTTCTCCAACAAAGAGGGATGTTTGAGCTTCAGCACAGAGAGGAAAGGGGTCCTTTCACACAGATAACCAACTGAGCTGTAGGGCTCCTGCAGCTGAGACACTGGGTAGATGCCTGCCAGAATCTAGAGAAAATAAAACAAAATGCAAAATATAATACAAGCAGGAGCAAGAAAAAGATCAATAAGAAAAATCAAAGAGAGGTCCAAATTTTTTAAATTGCATTAACATAATATCCAAAAACTGAGCAATTGAAAAATAACAAGAGGTAAGGAATAAAATCAATAATCCATCTTCCCAGAGGTATGTGTGCTCTTCACAATTCAGTTTCTATTGAGCCTAAACAGGCACGTAAACACAACTCAAGTAACAAAACTGAGGCTGTACCTGCAGCTGTTTATTGACACGGGAGGGGAAAACCAGTCCAGGGCAGTCACACAGTTTGACTGTTGGGGTGAGGTAGTAGGTCTGGAAGTATTTGGTGTGGCCTGGGGTTCGGGACACGCTCACCACCTTCCTTCCCACCAGGCTGTTTATGACAGATGACTTACCAACATTCGGAAAGCCTGCAGGAAAAAAAGAGAGAGGTTTTAAAAATCAATCTTTAATATCTACAAATTACATTCTCGATTTGGTCTGCTTATGCTAACCTCACGTCGTCCAGGGTGTTAGAGAGAAAGGGGTTTAGTGTTTTGATGCAATTATCTTAGAAAAGTAAAAGGAAAAAAAAGATTCGATCTTGAGAAAATATCCCCATTTCTCCGTGAAAACTCAAATGCATACCTATGCAGCCCAGTGTGAGAACCCCATCTTTGTACAGCTCCTGGGATGGGCTGCTCATTTCCATAGCGCTGTCACTTTGATGCTCCATCAGCACAGACTCCGCTCCTTCATCTGGCCGCTCTCCATCCAGAGGCTCGGCAACA
The DNA here is from genome assembly GCF_041903045.1 of Epinephelus lanceolatus. NCBI lineage: Eukaryota > Metazoa > Chordata > Actinopteri > Perciformes > Serranidae > Epinephelus > Epinephelus lanceolatus. Next base: position 16,318,201 of record NC_135743.1, on the reverse strand, counting down.
GCATCTCTCTGAATTTTATGCTCCCAGCTGGATAGGTCAACTTTGAAAACAAAAGGTTAAAACTTAGATCCCCAATCAAACTGCACTACCTTTTCAGTTGGAGCCTGGCCCGATCAGACAGAGTGCTTTTTGCTGATTGTTGTACCTTATTTTAAACTGTTGCTAGGGCAACCACCAAATGATGCTGTGAAGTAAGATCCCAGATCTGTACCTTTAAATCTGCATAAAAATGGACAGGCAGAGGGCACTTCGGGACTGGATGCAGGGAAACAGAGAGCCATGTAGGTCCACAAGACCACAAGTAGACAGCTTTGCCTGGATGATGGTTAGTTCAAGACTGATTTTAGGATGAGTCAGGGATGGTTTAGCATTTTGCTGGTAATCATCATGAGGTTGGTTAAACGTTAGAAAGTAGCTAAGGCTATAAATTGTTTAGATATGTATTGAAGCTAAAGTTAACATGTACGTTACCACTTGTTGCCATCCCACCACAAAAGACCTGCCTCTTAATTCATCTGATTGGACAATGTGGAAAAAACGCCAAAGATGTCAGGTTGTTTTCTACTCTGAGTCAAAGTTTTTTCACTTTGAAATGCTCAGGGCGTTCCTGCATAACCACGTGGCACACAGAGTGGAAGGCAAGGCAAGGCAAGGCAAGTTTATGTATATAACACAATCCGGCAACAAGGCAATTCAAAGTGCTAGAGTAGTAAACGTGAGGCACTCAGCAACGCGAAAACAGCGTGCACAAAACTTCACTCTCATTGAAAACAACTACAAACAGTTAAAACTTTCTCTGTCTGATTGGGGCCTTAAGGCAACACAAATGTGAATTTGCAAAGAGTCAAGTTCACAGAATGAATAACAAGCAGATGTCTGTGTGATTATGACTTTTTTATGAGTATGCAAGATTAAGAGTGGACAGACACCCACCTCTCCCTGCTGTGATCTCCTGACAGGCCTTCAGGATATCTAAAGGACCTCCAGCGTGACTCCAGTCAGCCTTCTTCCTCATCCTCTTCTTCTGGAGCACTACAAGTCGGCAGCAGACAGACAGATGGTTATTCCCATCGCAACAAGAGCCAGCTGGGTTATTCTGGTAATACTGCACTCAAATAAATTTACTGAGTGGCAGGTTTATTTCAATTTCAGTGCCTGTGTGATGTTATCTTTCATGTGTGTTGCTCACTCCTCATTCTATCCCACCACTCCCACTATTCTCCATCTCCTCACCTGTGCTGTAGGGCTGTCCAGGGTGGGAGGTGAAGCAGACTATTTGCAGGTGGGGGAACTGGGAGGTCATGTAGTGTTTCCAGGCAATCACCAGCGGGGGAGGACACAGGTCGGCTTTGTTCAACACCAGGACCACCTGCTTCCCTAGATCTCCTGTGATGTAGTGGTACAGGGCTGGAGGGAACTGCAGCACCTGGGGGGGTTTAAATGAGGATAGACCTTATTAAAATAGTGATTATGGCCTTCTCAACAAATAAACCACAAGATCATATCCTTATTAATAGGAACAAGACGAGATGTGCTGCTTTTAATGAAACATTAATACTGGAAACGCTAAATAGAGAAAGTGAATTCACTTCTCATTAAATATATCTGGCTTGAAAGTTAGCATAAGTATGTCAGAAGCTCATGTTTTATAATTAGGACCAAAGAAGTGGGTTTAATTTTAACTTAGATTCAACTAAGAAGTACTGATTTGACACTGACACACCTAGAACACAGAAACACTTTAGTTGCAACCATTTTGCCTCAGTTTATCCTCAGTTTTGAAAATCGAAAATGAGTTAGGTTAATACTAAGGTGTAAAGATAAATAATAAACACCGGATACTCAGATGGAGGTTGACTGTGTCTCCATCTAGTGGTCACCAGATCACCTACCGGGTGCCTGATGTCCACAATGAGCAGGATGACATCTGACATCTCCAACACTCTCCACAGCTGCCTCCATGTCTGAAGAAAGAAAAAAATGAGTGGGCGATTTTTAATATCATCAAAACAAAGTAACGTCTGTGAACTCACAATTTATTATCTCATTCAGCTAAACAGCATATTAGGAAACAACCATAAAAGACAATGATTTATCAAAAGTACTCTAAGATGATATTTATTATTGTAATGCCCTATTCTAATACTATAAAACTAAAATCAGCTTCTTCGTATATGTGTTATTTTTCCATCATTTCGATCCTCAGCTTCACTTAAAAAGCCATCATCTCTCAATTACTGAGAGTCACTTATTACACCAGCAGCTGCTTCTGCTGTGATGTGCCTCCTGAGCTCAGCCCACGCTCTGAAATTAAATGATTGGCAGGGTTTCTGATTTTGAAAAATTGTGTTACCATTTTCACAGCCTGAAAACGAGCAAAACTGAGCAACATCGCAGCGTGTGAGGTACGATGGTACTTTGTCCCTGATGGAAAATAACAGACAACACACAGGCAGGTCATAAAATTCTCACAGACCACCACATGATCCAACTCTACCACAATTAAATATTCAGCTCATTGTACGTCCTGGAGTTAGACGCTGGATAAAAGCCTCAACAGTTACGTCTTTATTACACAGTCTGCTGGGTAATCATCAGTTTACAGGCAACTCAAAAACAATCAGGATTACTCCATGATGTTATTGTTGTCAAAGGGTTTAACAGGATTCATTAATACTCATTTTGAGCAGAAAAGGTACTGGCAATCTGAGCTTTTAAAACCTGGATCTCATATGCAGTAATAAAAATGGTTCTCTGGCTACATGCTGAACCCACTGCTCTCAGCTGAAGAAAACAATTAATCTTGAGGGCAAAAAGAGCCAAAAGCGAGTGTGTACACAAGAGGATGTTACTATACGAACTAATCCTGGTTCAACAGATAATTGGTGAGGTCTGACCTTTATTGCTGGGGCATTTAATACAGAGAATGGCATGAATTTTGTCTTCTTGCAAGGACAAAAACTAGGAAATTATGTGAACTGGAGCATTAAATATACAGTAGTAACAGTCATGTTTCTGGCAATGTGCGAAATTCCACCAATCCGACAATGATCTTGGGAAGGTTTCATCTTTCTCTGAGTTATAGCTTTCTAACAATCTGCTGAAACTTGTAAAACAAAAAGTTAAGCTCCATTATTCACCATGCCCCATGTCTAGGCACATAACTGTCTACTTTTCAAAACAAAATGAAAATAAATACACTGTTCAAAAACATTTAGGGAACACTTCGTCACAGTATAACAACAAGTCAGCTAAACTTCAGGGATATCAATCTGTCCATTTAGCAAGCTTGAGTGATTGTGAACCAGTTTCACCTGCTTTGGTGCAAATGAAAGTGACAACAGGTGCGATGGAGAGGCAAAAGCAAGACAATACCCAAACAGGGAATAATTTTGCATGTGGTGGTCACAGACAGTTGCTCTCTCCTTATCCTTCCTGACTGATATTTCTCTACTTTTGTGTTCTGCTAGTGTCTTTGTCACTACTGGTAGCATGAGGCGGTACCTGCAGCCCAATCAGGTTGCACGGGTAGTCCAGCTCCTCTGGGATGGCATATCCATACGTAAAGGTTGCAAGAAGGTTTGCTGTGTCTCACAGTCTCAAGGGCATGGAGGAGATATCAGGAGACTGCCCGTTTCATGAGGAGAGCTGCACAGGGCCGTAGGAGGGCATCAACCTAGCAGCAGGACCAGTATCTGCTCCTTTGTGTGAGGAGGAACAGGAGGAGCACTGCCAGCGCCCTACAGAATGACCTCCAGCAGGCTACTGGTGTGCATGTTTCTAACGTAACTGTCAGAAATGGATTCCATGAGGGTGGCATGAGGGCCACACGTTCTCTAGTCGGACCTGTGTTCACAGCCCAGCATCATGCAGCTCAAATGGCATTCCCCACAGAACACCAGAATTGGCAGGTCTGCCACTGGCGCCCTGTTCTCTTCACAGATGAGAGCAGGTTCACACTGAGCACATGTGACAGGCATGAAAGAGTCTGGAGTCGCCATGGTAAACATTTTGCTGCCTGCAACATCATCCAGCATGACTGGTTTGGCGGTGGGTCAGTGATGGTCTGGGGAGGCATATCCTTGGAGGGTCACACAAACCTCCATGTCATAGCCAACAATTCCCTGACTGCTGTTAGGTACCAGGATGAGATCCTAAGAGTGATTGTCAGACCTTACACTGGTGCAGTGGGCCCTGGGTTCCTCCTGGTGCAGGACAATGCCCGGCATCAGTGTGTAAGCAGTTCCTGGATGACGACGGCATTGATGCCACTGACTGACCCACTCATTCCCCTGACCTAAATCGCATTGAGCACCTATGGGACGTTATGCATCAGTGCATCCAACGCCACCAAGTACCGCCCCAGACTGTCTAGGAGCTCACTGATGCTCTGATCCAGGTCTGGGAGGAGATCCCCCAGGAGACCATCTGCTGACTCATCAGGACCTAGCATCAGGACTATTGGGCTTTGTCCAGCGTGCATACAGGCATACGACGGCCAAACACACTACTGAGTCACATCCTGAATTACTGTGATAAAATTCATGCAAGTTGGATCAGCCTGTGATTTCAAATCTGTACCTTGATTTTCAGTGTGATTTTTGAATCAAGCCCTCAATGGGTTGATGATTTTGGTTTTCATTGAGCATTGCTACATCATTTTGTTCCCAACAAATTATACAATGTACATCAGTAAAGATTTTTAATTGGAATAATTCATTCATCAAGATCTGATGTGTGATTTAAACATTTGAGCAGTGGAAATAAAGAGGTGAAAGAGTTTCTAGTCCAGCTCTGGCACTTGCTGTCCTTCATACTGTGAAAGATTTCTTCATATAGTTATCTGCTCCAAGGACACCACTGCAGGTGTTTACATTATGTAGCATTCACTGCTACATGAAGCTATATGCTAACGTCAGGCAAACATGTACACTTGCTTGTCAATTTTGTAATTTTATTCCAGATTTCGGGTAATATTCCTGTTGGAACATGTCCAACAATGTCCATGGTTTTATTTCTATGCTTTTATCTGTAATTTTTCATGGTAGAAAGTGTCGCTACACTCCATTACAATCACTACCCAGCTGCAATGCCGATGCAGAGACGCTTCGACAATAAAGACTCAGAAACACTGACCAGTCAGGGCAGACTAGGCTTTTTTGGGAAGGGAGCTTAAAGAGAAACCTCCTAAACTAAGTGTTTCAGACAGGGGTAAATACAGGTGTTCCAGCAAAGACAGTATGAAGAAATATAGTGTTTTTTGACCACTGAATCATGTAAACATGTTCCAGTAGAAACATTAAATACAAGGATGGACTTGATCATGAGCATAATAGGTCCTCTTTACCTCCAGATTGTGCTCAAAGTGGCTGAGAGTGCCAGCTGGGTTTCTGGAGTGCAGGTCGTCCAGGTACTCTCTGTACGACTTCTCCTCTTTCCTCAGCAGGTTCTCTCGTGTCATCTCATAACTCCAGGATGGGCGTCGTGGGAAACCAAGACCTGGCAGTGAATAATTAAGTTTTAGCGTGTCAAGCAGTGACCCACTCCATTAACCTACTCTGCTCATCTGTTTGGCTTATTTTGAGAGTGTCATGTGGAAAGCATTAAAAAAACTGCCAAACCTTTCTCTGAGGGGTAGATGTCATTGATGCTGATCTCATGTTCTTTGTCTGAGACTGGCTGAAGCACCTTCTCCCTGGCCAACTTCTTCCTCTTTTCCACATCCTCTTTACTCTCTTTCTCAAAGTGCAGTCGGAACCTAAAGAGAGGAGACGGACATCAGTAAGGCTACTTCGGTATTTGCCTACGATTAGGTTGATAAAAATTGGTAACTTAAATCACACTCAAAGCATGCATCTGCCAGATGATCTTGATTTAACTAATCTACCAGAACCAACACACTATGAAACAGATGTCTCAGTCAAAGTTAGTTGAGAACATCGACAACACACAGTTTAATGTCTTCTACAGCCAAATAAGAGCTATCCAGGAAGCCATCTCTAATAAAATAAAGTCTATAAAATATAGTGTTGAAAAACTGGCCCCTTTTTCATTTTAACTGCGTGCTCTCACATATAGCTCCAATTAATTATCATACATTAGCAACTTTATTATCAATTCATGCATCCCACTGCTGCTCCAGGCAATGCATCTTAGATGCCACTGACTGTCAGAGAACAGACTGCTAATCCATAATGTGTATTCATCTCAGTGGAACCTTACATCTTTGACAATTACCATTATGTTAATTAAACGGAGAGTTCACCCCCAAATCAAAATACATATTTTTTCTCTTACCTTTAGTGCTATTTATCAATCTACATTGTTTTGGAGTGAGTTGCTGAGTGTTAAGCTATCAGCTATAGAGATGTCTGCCTTCTCTTCAACATAATGGAACTAGATGGCACTTGGCTTGTTATGCTCAAAGCACCAAAGAAATACATTTCAAAAACTCAACAGTAATGTCTTGTATCACCACCCAGAAGGAAGCGTGCATCTACTGCTAACTTACCTAGCACCACTGATCTAGCTAAGGTTACATCTCAGCTAAGGAAGATGCCATTAATGTTCACATCTTGCGCTATCATGAGCACATGCTTCTCATCCATGAGTAGATGCACGCTTCCTTCTGCGCAGTGATAGGGTTGGTGGGTGTAGTTCAATAGACAGAAAATAGTTCCTACATGAATCTACTCAAAACAAGGTCTGTGGATTATCTTGAGTAACAGAGTCATGCTTTCTAGAAAGATACATTGCTGAGTTGAGTTTATCAAATGTATTTTTTGGTGCTTTGTGCACTACAAGCCAGGTGTATTCTTGTTCCATTTTATTCAAGAAAATGCAGACATCTCTACAGCCAATATCTCTGTCTCCAACACTCGACAAAACAATCTAGACTGATGAACAGCAATACAGGTGAGTATTTTTGATTCTGGAGTGAAATGTCCCTTACAGTAAATCAAAGGGATTATTAGTAATGCAGCAACTCACCTGTTAGGATCATATCTACCTTCTCTGCTGAAGGGCTGTTGATTTATCTTCCTAACATCAGTGGTCTCACTGTCTGAGGTGTCTGACTGTCGCTCTCCCCCTCGCTCTACACTGGCATTGCGGCTGCTTGGCCCTGAACCTGTGTCACCTGGAAGTCAGGAACAAAGATCAGTCAGGGACAGTCAAACACCCAGTAACAAAATCCACTTTTACCACTACTATTGAGTGTCACAAATATTGATATGCCTCTAATTAGATGCCCTAAACCGAGTGCAAATCTAGGGGGAAATGTGGCATCTTCACGAGCATAAATGCTGACATCTTTCATTGAAATTAACTGCAAAATGTTTTCAACACAATAAAATAAATAACAGTGATCTTGCACTAATGAAGTTATGGACCACAGCATGATTTGACCTTGGTTAATAACAGGTTGTTTGACACACAAAACAGTCTAGCACTGTTTAATACTTTCTTTATCCAAACTGTTTAAAAAAAAAAAATACATACAAATATATATATACATATATAAAGAAAAGCCTCTCTAAATGTTGGTGGTGAGTAATGTGTGAGAAGACATTGCTTGATTGACACTGCTGGCAGACTGGCCTTGATTTGAAAATGAATCACTGTCTTACAAGTCTCAGAAAGACCTAAAGAAATACTGAGTAAGAAGTAGAAGTAACGTTACTGAGTAAGTACTGAGTGCATGAGTAATATAATATTCCTTCACATTTCAAAAACGTTCAGCAACTCAACAGCTTCGACAGGCACACAATCAGGTGGTTTGGGTAATAAAATTATGTCTGTGCTTGAGTATATTTCAAGCATATGGAAATATTTGAGCCAACGTGTAATCACTGTTAAGTGCTGATTTGAAATTGATATGTAAATGACAGTACACTATACAACGGCCTCTGCTAATTTGACACTCTATCTTGTAATGTTAAAGGATACAAATCAAATTATTGGGCGTTTTGACGCTTCTGTAACAAACCTGCGCTAACGTTACTATGTTAAGACTATTTACACTCCAGTTTTATCACGTTTGCTATCACAGCTAACGTTAGCGAACGGAAAACACGGAGGTCTATTTCACAGTGCTAAAGTGGTCTCATGCTATGCTTGAAAATCTCACTTAACCCATCACAACACAGACACACAATTTGCTGCTTGACCACATTTAGCTAACCGCTAAACTGCTAACGCTAGCATGGTAACGCTAACGGCATATGTAGTTACCTCTCTTTCTCTCCCGTTTGACTTGTAGCTGTTTCTTCTTCTGTTTGTTGCTAAATGGCTTTTTCCGGGGCATAGTTAAAAATAAGGTGGTTAATATTAATAGCTATTTACTGAGTGTTGCTACCTACAGCTTGACACAAGCTTTCTTCTTGACGTTATTTACATGGATGAAGTTTCTCGACTCCTACACTTTTCAGTGACGCCATATCCACTGCAGACCGCAGAGAATGGTGGACGATACCACATTTCGGTGTTCACAAAATGCACAAAATGAGTTAAGATTATTTTGGCTTTATTTAGATGATCTTATTAAAGATTCAGCTTTATGCTAAGTAAACAGCCTTGGTCTGAGTGTCATTATGCGCACGTACCAAGAAAATGTTGGCTAAACTGGCATTAAACCCCCTCCTCTTTAATGGTACAGTCCACTTTTGTAAACACCTCGCAAATTTGCACATTCCAGCAGAGCAGACAGACAAGCCTAAAACTGTCAAAATACCTGGATACACAGCAACATCATTAAGAGTTATGCATAACACAAGCAGTTTGCCTCGTTTTCCAGGAGTTATATATCTAATATATTCTGTTATACAGTTTTTATTGACAAAAATAAAAAGATATTTACATATAATGGGTGCAGAGCTAAAACAACCAGCTGCTCATTTGACAGAAAATAAACCAACTATTTTGATAAATAATTTTTCAATTAATTTTTCTAAGCCAAAATGTCAACAAATCCTTTTGCATACTCTGAAATGTAAATATTTCATATTGAATATTTGGGTTTTGGGCTTCAATCTAAAAGGTCAATTTCATTGCCATTTTCACTATTTTCTGTCATACCAAATGATTCATGAGAAAATTATTTCTTATAATATTTTTGTGTTGGTAAGACCTAAATTAATGTCCCCTCTCCAAGCCACTATGGCACATAAGGAAAGAAATAACTTAAACTGAAACAGAAAAAACGTCAATGAGAAACATTTCAGAGGGTTTATTGTATTATAAGCCAAAAAAAATGACAAATTTCAGATGTGTCAGCATGTCTGTAAAGAAGTATTATAAACATTGTAATCATGGAAGTATAATAGCAAGAACACGTTTGGATAACATTACATTTAGGACACACACACAAAGCAGTACAATAGGATTACATGAAACGTGAACCAGCTCATTCACCTCCCCGAAGGTCATGTGAACGCCTGTGAATGGGTCTAAATAGGTTATATGGATTACCATATCCTTTAAGCACACAAGCATTCTTTATAAAGTGGTAGGGTATATATATATATCTATATATACTTAATTGATATTTTCTCTTTCCTGAAAAAGAAATGAGCTTTAAGTCCCTTTTAAGGTTAAGAAGAATTAATTGTGGGCATGTATTTTACAACATAGTAGAGGTAAATAACACTGATGTAAAAACTGAAAGTCTCTGTATGAAAGTATAAAAATTTACCTTTACAGTCAACTACCAATTCCATCGACAGAGAGACCATAAATTGCTATGGCCAAAGCTGTATTTGTATGGAAGAGCAGGAGGTGATAAAACAACAGTAAAGAGAAGCACTTTGACTCTCTTCCTATCATAAAACCATCACTGTGATGGACTGACACATACTTTATTGCAGCCTTTACATGCACTTTCTACTCAGACAGGAAAGCTCAGCAAAAGGAAAACAAAACAAATCAAACAAGGCAGAAAAGAAAAAGAGACAAACTAAAAAAATCAAAATTATAGTCTTCAGTAATCTGTGCCATCATGTCGTTTGTCCTGATAGCCTCAAATCATCGTTCAGGCACAGTCATGTGTTCCAAAGTTCTTGTATCACCTTAGTATTGCTTTTATCCTTTGAGTAATTTGAACTTCCCCACCCCACAAACTCCTGTCTTTCATCACCTCTATGAGTTGAGGTGTTCCACTTGAATGGTGGATGCTGACACAGTGAGACAGAGGTCCTTGTTGGAAGTGAGGTCAGCTACACTGACAGGCTTGTACTGGATGTCACTGGCAGACACTGTCTTAAACTGGTGCAGGTCGAATGGACAGGAGACAGTTTGTGTCTGGGGGTAGCTGCTCTGGTTTTGCCCCTGCTGGCCTCCGCCCGCTCCTCCGCTCCCAGCTCCCCCAGGTCTGCTCGATCCTCCATCTGTGCCGTCTACACGGCTCTGAGCTCCAGCCTGGCCCTGGCCCTGGCTTTGGTTCTGGTTCTGTTGCGCCGCCTGTGCTGCTGGTGCAGTCAGCTGGTCTGGGTTATGTTTCTCCATGTGTTTCACCAGATACGTCTCCTGAGATGAGGGGAGGATAGGTAGAGGGGAAACAGTGGACACATGACTACACTGTGTAAAGTAGCTTCCAGGTGGCTGATGCCAGTGAGGCGATTCATAGTGTTTCATGTAGAAATGCTCTTCACATATTGACATTTGTCTTACTGAGGTATACGTGCGGTTGCAGAGACCACACGAGTAGATCCTTGCGTGCTTGACTGTGTGTGTGGCCATGTGCACCTCCAGGCTTGCTGGATCTATGTATCCTTTATTGCAGTTGGCGCACTTGTAGGGCTTGTCCTTGTTGTGTTGACGTCGATGGGACTGGGGAAAAATGATTATTGGAAGAAAAAGCTGCTAAAAACGTTTCACAGTACAGAGAATGAGACAAGTAATAACCAACAGATGACATGCATTCTCATACTCTGTGTATCAGGAAAAAACTAAATTCTGTCACACCTGTAAATTTGAGAGTTGCGTGAAGGATTTCTCACAGCCTGGGTGGATACACTTGTATGGCCGATCTCCTGTGTGAATCCTGAACAGCAAAAAAAACCACACACACACAAACAAATACATTTACGTGTACAGACTCCTATCACTTTCACGGTGATCTAACCTGACCTCAGAAAGACACTGAGGCACATGAGAAACCCAAGACCAATGACTCAATTACCTGTTGTGCTGCTGAAGATGACTGAGCTGTCTGAAGCACTTTTGGCAATAGGAGCAGGTGTAGGGTTTCACTCCGGTGTGGATGCGGATATGTTGGGCCAGGTAGCTAGAGTTGGCAAATGACTTGGTACAATGGGGACACTTGTGAGGCTTTGACTCTGTGTGGTTCCTGATGAGGGAAGACGGGAGGGTGAAAGAGAAAGGGAAACAAGATTGTACAGGTAGAATTAAAAAAAACACACACACACACACACACAACACTGTGCTTGACACAGTACTGCAAAGTGACTGTCTCAATTTATCAAAGCCTGTCAGGATACTATTTCAGACATGATTGCAAGGCAGATTGTAAGAGTAGGGCTGGGCAATATATTGATATTATATCAATATTGTGATATGAGACAAGATATCGTCTTAGATAATATTGGATATAATAATATTATAGGTGTTTAATGGCTGCATTACAGTAAATTAGTTTTCTTAACTTCCCAGGCTGCTCTAGCTGCTATTAATTGCCTTTTCCAGTCGTTATATATCCACATTAATAATGATTATTTATCAAAAATGTGGCTGTGTGAATATTTTCTGAAAGCACAATTAGTCAACCCTAAAATATCAAGGTATGTGGTCAAAAATATTGTAATATTTCATTTTCTGCATATTGCCCAGCCCTAGATTGCGGCACTAAAATATTAGGAAACCGCTGACAAAAGCCAGCCAGCCAGCTGCATCATTTTCCACTTTAACTGCTTGTTGCGGTGACAGGTGTAATTTGTTTCTTTAAATTGTATGCATTACTATGAATGCAAAAAATTGTAAGGTATTAACACAATGTCAAAGCAAAAGAGGGATCATTCAGCCCTGGATGATTTCAATGTATAAACAGAAGAACAAAATATCAAATGTAACACTTGTTATTTAAAGGTACAGTGTGTAGGGTTAGAGGCATCTATTGGCAGAAATATTTTATAATATTCATTACTTCATTTTCATTAGTTTATAATAATCTAGAAATAAGAGGTGTTGTGTTTTTGTGACCTTAGGATGACCCATTTATATCTACATACAGAGCAAGTCCTCTCCCATGGACTCCACCATGTTGTTTCTACAGTAACCCAGAATGGACAAATCAAACACTGGCTACAGACAGGACCATTTGCGGCTTTGTGTTTTTGTGGCGGCCACTGTAGTTCTCCCACACAGGAGAAATTTCAGTTCTGCAACCTCGCCACTAGATGCCACTATATCCTACACACTGGACCTTTAAAGGTTTTGAAAATGCATCCAATTTCATCAACATTCCTCCAGAAATGACTCTAAACTGATTTGATGACAGCCAAAAATGAAAGCAACAAGATGAATACAAACTAAGCGGCAAGCAGGAAAGCAGGGGATGGCAGCAAAGGATTTGTATCACACATGGCCATTCGATGTAGAATGTAGGAAAAAGCAATAATGAGGAACTATACGACACAGTGACACAATGGGTTAAATGGGAAGCACAACTGAAGCAAGTCTGCCTTTCAACCTTCATTTTTAAGCATGTATCTCTAAATGTGTGTGTTTCTGCTGAGGAAGCAGTGGCAGGAGAAATGACAGAACATGCAGACAAGAGAAATGTCAAGAGGGAAAATACAATGAAAACGCAATGCAAACAAGTACAGAGAGAAGCAAGTATTGTGCACAAACACAAATGGAAAAAGAGTAAAACATTATCATTTTATCAGTAAATATAACAGAGCTCCATGCATTTCAAATGGGCATTCTGATTACTGTATAAATTATGGAAAATATTGTTATGGATAAAGCCAAAACTTAAATTTGAATTCAAATTTTCTGAAAAGGTCACTTCTGGATGGAACTGGTAGCATGCGAGCCAAAATCTACATGGCGGTGTAATATGCTTCTGCACACCACTCCAATCTCTTCCCCAAGAGGAAGAAGAAGACTGGAGTCTGGGCTTCAGGACAAGTTAAGAGGACAGGGGAATATGGTACGTGGTCTGTGACGGAAAGGAGGGGTCTGCAGTACCGTGTGTGCTGCTGTAAATGACTGAGCTGCCTGAAAGATTTCTGGCAGTAGGAGCAGGTGTAAGGCTTGGCCCCGCTGTGGATGCGGATGTGCTGGGCCAGGTAGCTGGAGTTGGCGAATGACTTGGCGCAGTGAGGACACTTGTGAGGTTTGGCCTCTGTGTGCGACTTGGAGTGGATCTGCATGTCAGACTTACTGAGGAAGGTCGCCGCACACATCCGGCACCTACAAGGCGGAGAGACACAGAAATGGGAGGGCGGGATGGAAGAACAAGAAGGAAGGAGAGGGACACATATACAGAAAGGGATACAAGAGAAGATGATGGAGAGGCAAAAAAAGAGATGAAGGTGGAGACAGGGGAATGAGGCATTGACCCACAGAAATAAATAAGATATGATAGAGAATGAAACTCTCAATAAAAAGGAAATGAATCATATAAGATAAATCAATGAAGACAGAAGGGGGGAGGGGTAAACACAGAGAAAGATGCCAGGGGAGATATCAGTGAAAACCTGACAGGGAAAGGCACGTAGATAATACAAAAAGTGAAAGAGCAGGACAGAAGAACAACTCAAAGAGCATGCTATTTAAAGACAAAGTGGACAGCAGAGGACAGGGAGAGATTCATGTCCAGTGAGTGCAGAGGCAGAGAGAGCATCTATGAAGCACTGATGTATTTGCACCTCAAATACATTAAGAGAAAGAATCCACCATCCACTATAAAGCAGCCATGTTCTGCCACGACATGCAGTGAAGTGTGTCTAGAGGAGGTGTATGTGTGTGTGTCAGATGGTTATGCAGCAGCGCCTACTTTGTCTATGAAAGCTCTCCATTTTGATTTTTTTGACAGAACACAGAGGAACAGGTGCACTTGCATTCCACAGCTACAGCGAGGAGAAATGGGGAGGCACAGCAGCGAGTGTTTGTTTCTGTGACACCGTACCTGTATGTCTTAGTGCTGTCTTTTGGGCCGTGGTGCTCCTCTTCATTTGACAGGTCATACGGGTCATCGGTATGATGCTGCAAAGATGTCACCTGTCAAAAATAATATTCAAAGTTGTTTGATCATTTTTTTAAATCTTAGATTTCCCTTCCTATATCTGTATTTTCTTACCTGGCCACCGGCTGTCAGATGCGCCAGTATTAGTGTTTCATTTCCCGGTCCGCCCCTGGACACTGTTGCCTTCTTTTTTCTGCCTCGTTTGGAGGGTGCTGGCATCACGACCACATGGGACGACCCATCCCCTTCTTTTTTGTCTGCAACATGATCAAGAGCAGCAGGGTAAGGACAGAGAATATAAACCGAGCAGCAGCAGGTGTTTGCAAGTGCTCTGTGTATGAACTACCCTCTACATGTTGGTCTGTGGGTGTATTGATGTCACACAGTATGCTGCAGGAAGCCTCATGTTTTTTTTCAGTTGTGCTTATTCTTAAAGCCTCAGTGTGTAAAAATGGTGAGTAAAAGTGACATCAGCGGTCAAATTCTAGATTGCAGGGCTCACTCGCGCTCACTCGCTCACCCCTCCCGTCGGGTAAGTGACGGTGGCCTCGTAGGACAGAAAGCCTTGCGCAGACAGAGATGGCATCATCCACGACTTTTTCAAGTTTTTCAGGAGTAGGCCTATCTAGCGATGAGGTGAATATTTATTTAGGAATCTGAACCATGTTACGATATTGTAGCGAGTTAACGGCATGTTTGGGATTGAATGAGTATAGGTAGGGGGGCGGGGTGCGAGTGTGAAGGGGATGAGAGCTGTGTGAGTGCGCATGCTGGTATGTGTATGAGCGAGCTGGAGGAGAGAGCAGGAGTGCACAGTTGGAGTTACAGCTAAGTTCTTGTTTGTTGGTTGTTTTGGCGTAGTTACGGCCAACAGTAACCTGTACTGTTCGGTAATAAACGGTGGTTTGCCGAATAACTGCGTCATCCTTTCCACACATCCTGGCGGACGCTACAATATGTTATAGCTTACTAGTGAGATATAGGTTATCTGTGAGATATATGTTAGGAGTGTTTTATTTCTAATTGTTTTGGTAACACGAGCAAACATTAACACAGTAATGCTAAAATAACATGTTTTATGTGATAGTCACGGCACAGTGCGGCAAATATAGGTTGGTACGATTATAATACATGCGTCTCCAGAGTGTTCTTCCACAGGAGTTTTTTCCACCTGGAATAAGCAACGCCGATATTCACTCGCTTTTTGTCCCATCCTCGCTTGTCTGATCTTTTTTCTTTTATTTGGTGGCGTGGTTTCCCTCTTACGGGGCAAAACATATGTGTGGTCCTCCATTTAAAGTGCGACAGAATCATAAAAGTACAAAGCAGGTTCACGCAGAAGCGTCCCGGATTGAGCTTCACCTTCTCTGTCTCCATTGGCGGCAAGTTCTAGGCAAACGCGAAAGGCGAAGCGCGTGTATCTCTTTCGGCCACTGTATTCAAATATGGCGACACAAGAAGGCAGCCTCCAGCATACCGCGCCCTGCCTGTGTATATATAGAGAAATCATTCTAAGCCTATGAGAAGGCTTTCATTTGTATGTGAATTGCATTACACTTTAATAAATATATATTTATGAAAGCAATAGTTGATATTTGCTAATAAACAACCACGTAAATTACACATTGTAACTTTAAAAGGTGTAATTTACATTTTCTGAGTGAGGACACTGTAGTGAAAAATTAGGCTTATTTTCTATTTCTCCCTACAAAAAGTTTTAAATACATTTATAGAAAGCACAAATATACCAGTATTATATGAGCAAGATGTGACGGAATCTCCTGCACATGGGAGATAATTATATGTACATATATATATATATAATTTTTTCTAACAGATTCAATTAAAGGTGTAGGACCATTAAGTTACTGGCACAGCCTGGATAAAGATTAAATCATTAGCTGCTCATTTTCTGGTTTTATTACTTTGTAACTCCTGAGAGCAATCTGTGCTTCCAAGAGAATCAATTGGGTTCATAACACTGAGATATTAAGAGCAAACTATATCAAACTATACTATATCAAATTCTATTTTCTCTCTCATAGCATAGCACGGTGAGGACACTCACAGAATCCAACAGGTCTGATCGTTTTACCCTAAAACAACACTAAATGTTGCAGAATCGATTTTTGTTTGTCTATTTAGTTAAAGGAACAATTTGTTTTTGGTTCCGCTGACTCTTGTCACCTTAAAAGATTAGTCTCACATAAGCAAATAAATGTACGTCTACAAAAACCAGTGACCAATGACATCTGCAAAAATGCTAGTTTCAGTAAGAATAAGGTCTTTTGTGTTGCTATAATGAAGTATTGTCACTGTGAGGTGATTTACATTGTAATACACAGTCGTGGCTGCAGATGCACACAAAAAACACTTGATGATGATTGAATTAATTCAGTTTATATTCAAATTATAAAATGTAATAAGAGTCTTAGTCACAGAAAACTGTATTAAGGAATTTGGTGTAACGTGTTAAAAAGTGTAATCACATTACATTTGTCTGTATTGCAGTAATGTAACCAGTGCTGTTACACATTGAGTAATCACATCACAGTAACCAATCAAACAATCATGTCTTAACTTGCATAAATTCTTAAATTATCTACATAATGGGTGAATATCATCGAATGTGCTGACAACAGCAACATGGTCCAGTGCACCTGTGGAGAGGTTCCAAGGAGGATCAGGTTGTTTGACAAATGATTTAAAGACTCCTCATGAGGTATAACCACTGAATTTAGTGATAAACACGTCAAATAATTTGGACTAATGTATTTAAAAATCGAGGTTAAGTGAGAGAGTGGGTTTGTTTGAATGTGCTTGGCGTGTTAAATACTGTTCACGTGCCATTTAAATTTGCTTTTTACTTTTAGGTCTGTCATCATCTAACATTGTTAGGAAGGCTAGTCTCATATTATTTTATATCGGCTTATTGATTTATTTTTTTGAGATGAATCATATTTCTACTATACAATGTTAGGAAGGCCAACCTCTTTTCAGGTTGAAGGGAAAAGAAGAAGAAGAAAAAACAGGGGTGAGAAATAGGGGTTGGTAAGAGCCACACAAAGGTACAGAGAGGGAGTTTTCCAACTAACCAGTTACATCCCTTAGTGTATACGGTCAATTTTCTAATATTTTATATATTGATGAAATCACATTCTTAAAGAAAAGGTATGTTTCTCCATCCAGTGAATTTCATTAATAATTGCAATCCAGTCGTCCTACGAAGGAGGGCTTGCCTGTAGCCACCTCCATGTGACGGCTTTCTTGCTTGGGCCAAAAGTATTTTGTAAAGGTATTTGTCCTGGGTCATGAGATTGTCTGGAGTTTTGCCCAAGTACAATATGACAACAGAACAGCCAGCTTCTATTCCAAAGATGATCCTTATCTCTTTGGCAATCTCTTGCCAATACGGATAAATGAGTGGGCATCCCCAAAAAATATGAAAGTGGTCCGCCATTGATTGACCACACAGCCTCCAGCATGCATCCCGCCCCTGAAACCCCTGATGTAGAAATTTCAATTTTTGAGCCACAACATATCGTATTATGTTTTTCCAGCAGAACTTCCGCCAGGATCTTGGATTGGTGGTGCTAGTTTGACCCTCCCAAACATCAATTCAATCATCGTCATATCTCCAGGCCCGATTCCCTCTCCCACAGTTTTGAAGCAGTTTAAATCTACTGCAGTTCTGTCCTAAATCTCCTGAGCCTTGTTTTGTGCATTGAGGGCATATGTAAGATGTATTCATATAGTTCACTAGCAATTAGCAACATATCAGTGTATCTTAGGCGATGTTGCAGCGTAACGCAAAAATAATGTCACAAGTCATGTCACAAATTCTACTGTGAAACATTAGGGAATGTATTGTATCACTTTTCTGAAAAAAGTAATGAGCAATGTGTAATACATTACTATTTCTGAGTAATGATCCTAGCACTGGGCATTACATTTTAGATCCATAAACAAGATATATTATATGGTATTGTGTCATTATATGTGTTTTACCTGCAGAATGGAGTGCTGAAACAATCATGGTCGTGGCTGGGTGCCCAGAGACAAATGACTGAGAGGAGGTGGGAGAGACTAGTGTTCCCTGAGGAGTTGTGATGACCAGACCCGCTGCACAGAAAGTGACAAGAGACAGAAAAAAAATCACACATTACACAAGTTGACTGTAGGCAGTACAAAATCCAAGAATACAACACTGATCATTGTGTTGTTTTCATGACTGCAGTCTGTCCTTGAAGTAAAACAATTTCTCTAGTATCCCCTGGTATTCAGTTTTTTTTAAAACAATGAATTTCCAACCAATGTGGTGTATCATATGCTACGCCTGGCAGTGTTAAGAAGTGCTACAAAAGAGTGTGACAGCACAGCGCTAACTGTGCCATTATTTGAAAGAAAGCCCTGAGGTTGTAGCTTAAATGGAGACACACAGGGATCACTTTACACAGCGATGTTCTACTGGCAATGTGTACTCTTAGCCTATAGTGCTGCTTGGAGGTAACTGCAATTTCAATTTGTTCTCATGAGATAAATTATTTATGCATCGCTGTTATTTTATGGTTCAGAACGTAACTTAATTCATCCTCACTCTCTAGGGTTCTTCTGATTTTAAATTGCACTTTGATCATTAGATATCGTGTTAAATGTATAAACAGGAAGTGAGAAAGATCCAGAGGCTTGTCCATGCAGAGACAGACTCACCTGCTGTCATGATGCCCGTGGAGGGGACAGAGAGCATGTTCTGGGAGCTGTGAGAAGGGTGGAGGTGTGCCGCACTACCAGCCTGCCCACCTCCATCTGTCTTCGTCCCGGGAGTGGGGATTGTGAGAAGAGCTGTTTGGTAGTGGGATGCAGGGGAAGAGGAGAAGGAAGCATTCTTTTCCTGTTGCTCTTTCACCTTGTTCAGGAACATTGCATTTTCAATCTGTAAGACGACAGGAGATTGTTCATTTGATTAATCAGACTGGACTCTCTCGATCATTTTCTTGTCATCACAGATCATTCCTCAAAGAACCTTCTTCCTGTCAGTATGGCAGAAACTACATGTTCTTGATTTCTGGTCCAGACTCACCTGTCCGGGTACTGTGGGGATGGGGGACCAGAAATACGATGAATTAAAATGAGAGTCCTCCATCATTGCTGCAATGACACAAAAGCAGAAATGATTCAATACTGTACTCTGCAGTAATAAATATGACACTATAAAGACAAAACTGACAGTGCACCGACCTTTGCAATTAAAGGTGTAATCCAAGTTAAGTCAAATTACGTAAATACGTACATACGTAAAAGAAAGTGCAAAAAAACTTCAGCCACCAAATTCATAAAGAAGTGTAACCTGTTATCACTCCCAACCTGATTGATTAAAACACAAGAACTTACACTAAGGATCAATTTTCTTATAGCATTAACATTTGGAACCACATGTACTACAGGCTTACATTTACAATTATCAGGTGTGGGTAGTAACGCCTTACAAGAAACGCACATTAGTTTAAAAAAAAAAAAACGAGTACTTCTCATGCTCCTTTTTAAAACTGTACTTCTACTCTTCACTCAAGTATATTTTTTAACCATTAATTTACTTTTTACTTGACTTAATTTTCCATATGTACCTTCATTAAAATTAGTAGGTAAATCAAAGAGTGCATTTGTAAATCCAATCTGACGCTAAAATGAGAGTGCTGTTGTGAGTCCAGGCCCAGTGTAGGTGTGGAACTATTGTGTTGGTGGAGCCAAATAAATTATTAAAAAAACAAACAAATCATAATCTATTGTCAACTTCCGAAAGGCACCTGTAGAACTGTTGTATAAAAGCAAAATCACATTCACATTTGCTGTTGTGCTAAATATCCACACGGCTGTATTAATTTCTTAACCAGGTATTTTTCACTTTCACTTATGAAGGTTTCTCAAATGGTCATTTTCACTTTTACTTGAGTCATTTTTTATGGGAATAACTTACTTTTACTTGAGTATAAATGTTGAGTGCTTAACCCAACGCTGCCAGCTATGAAGACAACAAAGAGACAGGTGATTCCGCACACCCACCAAGACATGCTACATTTTCCTCCACAGTATCAATAAAGTTAAAAAACAGCAACAAAAATACTGGAATAACGTTTATCTTTAAAAGGCCCAGCCTTGACCTGATTATCTTGTTACCCAGAGCTCCTGACCCACATTAATCCTCTATTAAATCCCAGGTTTTCAGTGTGATAATTTTGTTAACCACAACCTAATTTTGGAATATGCATCTTGTAAGCAAAATATCAGATGATAAATTGTAGGGCTTAAAGGAGTCCTGTAGTTGTACTCCTGTAAAAAGACTCGAATGTGTACAATCTCCTTTAATTTCCACACTCAGCCCTCTTTCTCTCTCAAGATGAGGTAGTACAGCTGAGCCAACCTTAAAGGGAAACTTCATTTTTTTTTCAATCTGATCCCTATTTTCCAATGTTTTTGTGTCTCAGTGACTAATGAGGACAACTGTTTTTGAAACCGGTCCAGTAATGAGAGAGAAAGAGAGCTCTGCATCTGAAATGGCGAAACAGGCTGCAATGTAATCCCTACAGGCGATTGTGCACCATCAATTTACATCCAGTAAAAGTGCTCACTTTTGCCAATGATCAGCCCAGACTGATATTATAGGTGAAAATGAAAACATTATGGAAAGGATCCTACAGAGAAATTAAATGTTTTCCTTACAAGGAGAAGTCTCATTCTCAAACCTCGCGAGGGGTGAATCGATGCAGGAAAAGCAACCACGAAAACATTAGTGAGATTTGGAAAGAGGAGTGCCAGGAAGAGTTTGTTGTATTGGAGAACATGTACTAGTGGCTCAGTGTTATCAAAAAGATTTTCAATGTCATGACTGAATATTTAGCTGATTTTGACAATGTATAAACGTCCACAAGATTTCAAATTGAGACTTCTCCTTGAGGGAGCCTTGGTTACACCATAACAGGAGGAAGATAAAGATGATATACTTCATTGATACCCGTGGGAAATTAAATTTTTTTCACTCTGTTGTCATGTACACAGGCCTGAAATACACATACATGCACAAACAGGACCTATACAAGGATTAACTGAAGAGATGTCAGAGTGAGGGGGCTGCCTTGGACAGGCGCCCTGAGCAGTTAGGGGTTCAGTGCCTTGCTGAAGGGCACATTGGCAGTGCCCAAGAGGAGAACTGGCACCTCTCCATCTACCAGGCCACACTCTATGCTTGGTCTGTGCGGGGACCTGAGCTGGCGACCCTACAATTCCCAGCCCAAGTCCCTATGGACTGAGCTACTGTTGTTTGGCTGTAACTTTTTGTGTGCTGCTGTCTTGGCTTGGCCTCCCTTATAAGAGAGATAGTTGATCTCAACGGGACTTACCTGGTTAAATATGGGTTAAATAAATACATAAAAATAAATAATAATATCTTGCATGCTGGCTCACTTTCATTGTTTTTATATTATGAAAAGTAAAATTATCTCACCACAAACTAAATGCCACACAGTGATGCTGGGTTTTGAGGGCCCCTGGGGGTGTGGGGCTCGTGGGGCAGTCGCTCACTTTGCCTGGTTGGTCATGCAGCCTTTGTGTCTTACAGGATCCTAATGGCAAAAAAGAGATTTTACAAAAAGGTCAACTGACTGAAGAGGAATTTTAAAGGTTTAATAGCTAACTGTTTAAAAGAGGCATGGTGGAAGAGAGCCAAAGATCATTCGTTTGGTTTGAAAAACAAAAAATTACATGTTTGTCACAGATAATGATTTTAAATTCATAGGTAAGCATTACAGATAAATCACACTGTTCAACTTTCTTCACTACACTGAAACTGTAAGGTGTGAATCAAACGCTCATGAGCACTGACATGCACTAATTGACCTCAGTTTCATGAGAGGCTATTTACAGCAGATTCAACTTCTCAGCTAGAAGTTGTCTCGACAGACCCACATTACGCTTAATGAACAACAGAAACACTAAAGCTCACTTTCATGAAACGCCACAAATCATATGCATTGTTTATGATAAGCCGTAGCTCCCTAGAAGGGCTCCATTTCGGCTCCTTGCATGTTGTAGTTAATCAGGCCCGACATGCTGATTAACATACAGTTAGCTAGCAGACAGCAGTGTGTGTCAGTGGTGCCCTCCTGCCTGGGAGAAAAATAACAAGCAAAGCGAAAAAAACCAAAGGATATAAAAAAAACTGAAGCGAAAGAAAAAAACCAATAGACCATCCTCACAGACTTCCGGCTATGGACGGGTGGAGAGGCGGCAGCAGAGTCATGCAAATCTACTAAAAAATACAACCGACTGCATGGAGAACAGTGGCGTTTACCGGTAGCGACGACTCCGTCTCCCTCCCCGGAACTCCCGTAGCTCGGGACAATTTGGACACAGTTTCCAAATATGTCCAAATTCCTGCAAACCAGTGAAGTTTTTTTGCCTCTTCGCTTTTTTTTTTTTTTTTTTTTTAGTTTTTTTTTTCCCTCCGGTGAAGCAGCTGCTTCGTCTAAGCTTCACTTCCTCCGGATAAGGTCGTCAGACAAAAGGAGTGTGTCTGTGATGTCACTTCCGGTGAAAGTCATTTTAAAAATGTCTAAAAATGTAACATGACCTCTGTTAGCTGGTTTGTTTTTTACAACGTCAGTAAAAAAGCGAATCTACTCGCATTTTAACGAAATTCGTTTGTTGTTTTTTATTGTTTTTAAATTACGTAAAGTTGTAAGGGGAGGCAGTCAATATGCTGCGTTCAGGTGCTGTCGGAACTAATACATGCGCCTGGCAAAGTCATGAGAAACTTTTTATTAATCGTTCCGCCACATAGGATTCTTTCAAATTACGATTTACTCCTCATATTTCCCCACAATTTAGTGGTTCTGACCCGTATTTCCTTCCTTAGAGGTTATGATATTGTTACTGCTATAAGTTATAATATGATTTTACTTGCTTTTTAAACCTGTTTACATCTGTATATATGTATGTGGCATATACTATATGCACGTCTAGGTGTGTGGCTAGATAGAAAATATAATCATAATTTTTCCTGTTACATCTCCTAGTTACATCTCTGTATGTGGTACATAATTATTACTTCTCATTACACATATGCATTTACCAGTAGAAGATGTACAATAAATTATGGAAAAGATAGCCCACTATAAAACAAATACTGTAACATAACAAGTGTGTACAGTTTAGCTATTTTGAGAATCAGAAAGCTGTAGGCTACAGTTGTTCCCATTTTTCAAATGTACGTTATTTTCTTTTTATACATATTTAATGAGCACTGTTGGAGGGAGCCTGAGATCTAAGATTTCGATTGCCATTGACTGCTTCTCTATCAGCTAATTGTTCTATGCTAATAAATAACTTGAAACATGATGTTTGCTCTGAAATTTGTGCCATAAAAGTGCTTCATTTTATAAATCTCTGTCCTTCTGATATTATGAATGCAATGATTACCCAAGGAGGCTACGCAGATTGAGAGGTCAAGTACAGTTGATTAATTGATTAGTTCACTGACAGATAATGGATTGACAACTATTTTAATAACTGAATCATTGTTTAAGCCATTTTTAAAGGATTTTGTCCCATTTTCACAAATTTGAATTGGCTGGTTTTTCTTGCCCTATATTGGAGTAATTTGAATACTGGTTTGCTGCACACTCAGTTCAGCTCTGGTTTAGAGCTGACACCATGAAATATGGTCCCTCCGATTCTGCAAAGTGAAATAGTACCATATATCAGAAGTGTGGAGTCACATAACTTGGGCTTGGACAGACTCGGGTCATAAATTTGATGACTTAAGACTCAACTTGACAAAATCAAAAATGACTTGCAACTTGACTTGCAGTGACTCATGACTTTACTTAGACTTGGGCCTTTTGAATTAAAAATACTAAACTTCCACCATGCTAATGTGGGAAGAGAAAGTTGTGGACATTTTTTCAATATGAGATTAATTAAATTCAAGACGGAACCGAAACATGCAGAATTCATTCTGTATGAAAGAACAATGTCAGCACAACCTTTTTCAGAGTAACTCCAGTCGCACTTGTTTTAACAAACTTGTTTTTAGGAATAAGAACAAATTTTAAAAAGTTGGCCTGTTTATGATTTTTTTAGTTTATGAAACAAACTAAAAGTTGCTCAGAGGCTGAGACTGGACCTGGTTAACTTGTCTTACAGGCCAACAAAAGATTTTCTGAGATCTAAAAATATGTAAAATAAATGTAGAAATGAAAAGGAATCAACTTATAATGTGCACAACCTTATGATTAAAATGATCACAGTGAACAAATAAAAGTGCGGTCAACAAAAAATAAGGCGCACCACTCACCCTCTCTCTGACTAAAAAGATGAGATGCTATGAATAGATTATAAATGTCACTGCCTCTATCCATAATATCCTCCTGAGACCCTGTATCCTCATATGAGGACATCACATTTTAGGTTTACTTGATCTTATACTCCATTCTACTTAACTTAGACCTGTTATCCTCGTCTGTGGACACTATTTTGTCCCATCTAGTGGCAGTAAGAGCACAATACACTAATCCATGTAAAAACAAGTGGCAGCCATCTCTGCCAAGTCAGTCTGTAGCTGATCCCTACACAAGAGTGGACATGGTCCAAAACCTGATCAAATTTGATTTTTGAAACTTGTTTATTTATAATCATTAATGGTTGTAGTTTGATATGGCAACGAATTTGGCCAATTTTAGCAGCAGCGACACTGTTGATTAGAAAATGCTCATGTGAAGACATTGGTACTTTATTAGCTTTGACAGTGTTTAATATTATCAGGCCCTACTAATCCCAAAATAGCTAGGAGAAATTAAATATGCATACCAAACGAAAGTTCAGGTCTCAGGGGAATATCGCGAAACACTAACCAAAAACTTTTAACAATACAAAAATATAAACCATTACAAAAC
Source organism: Epinephelus lanceolatus (assembly GCF_041903045.1). Taxonomy (NCBI): domain Eukaryota; kingdom Metazoa; phylum Chordata; class Actinopteri; order Perciformes; family Serranidae; genus Epinephelus; species Epinephelus lanceolatus. Next base: position 16,293,049 of record NC_135743.1, on the reverse strand, counting down.
TAATTAATCCTACTAATCTTACAAAATCCATTCATTTGTAAATTAATTCATGGCTCCTACAAAAGTAGTAGTAGTATCCATGTATTCATTCTTAATTATTATTAAGATTGGACACTCAAAAATACGAGCTGGTGGAATAGTACATGAAGGCAGCACAGAGTTAGTGTCCTTGATAGAGTAACTTTTAGTCAGTTATACTTTTATTTTGTACATATACTGCACGTAACACATAAAACCGTACAAAAACATGTCTGTCTTAATGAATACCCGTAAAAACTGTCGATGTAGCCGACTGTAATATATATATTGTTAGCCGTTTTGCGTGCGATACTCTAAGCGTCCACATGGTGTCGCTGTAAGGACAGTTATACACGTCTTATTCATTGTCAACATCCGGCGACACGTCTCTGCTCAACAGGGCACCGCTGAACCGTCTGATACATCTTTTACTGATTTTAACCAGTCCAGACTTTTCATTTAAAGACAATGTCGTGCCTTTAACCCTTCCTAACAAACTGTGAGTCAGTTTAAAGAGTAGTTAACCCGCGGCGCTTCAGCCCAGAGCCCAGAGCTCCAGATGGGGGAGGTGAGGAAGCTGCAGAAGAAGTTGAGACAGATTGGAAATCTGGAAATAAAAATCAGTCTTACCCCAGAGGAGAGATTCAAGGTACAGAAAACACTTCATCTGCCTTTCTGTCCCAGTGTGGACTGCGTGTGTAACCTGTGTAACTCCTGCAAATCCTGAATAGATTTCCCCCAGGTGTGACAATAGCCAGGTTATAACTGCAGCCTTTACTACAGAGCAAACACACATTCAGCCCAAATAAGACATTACATCTTCAACAACATTCAGTAGAGTAGAGCTGCATATTCATACACCACTGAAGTATTACAGTGCATCAGATCTGGCACATAGTAGCCAGGCTCACATGGTTAAATAAAGATGATGTTTTAATGGTGTTCTGTGATGCTACTTAAAGTTATGAAGCAAGGCATCTTAAACTAGGAATAACAGTGTTGATGTCATACAGAAGAAAAATATGTGATTAACATGAATAAATTATAATGGTGGAATAATTAATTTGACAGCTTTCACCCTAGGAGTCTGGGAGATCAGAAGCTTGTCACGTAGAGCATTAGAAAAAATAATTATCAGGAACTTCAGGAGAGCCTCAGTATGTTAAAGGGCAGAATCTGAATTCTATAAGTTAATGCCATGCCCTACAACTGTGTCTTTTTTCTTCACTACTCTGCCCTATACCACTGTCGCCCCTAATTGGAAACAAGAGCATACATGCATACAGTGGTGTCGCACACGTCTATATTGTACAGCTCATTTTGTAGTGATGATGAAGGTTACTGGTGTAGTGCTTCTGTGAATAAGTTGCATTTCCTTTCCTTCCTTGAATTTGTAGTGCATCATAAAATGACCCATAACTAACCATTAAATCCTTGCAAAACAGAAGTAACACAATGAAAAGTTACATTACATTTTATTTGCAATGGATTTTCTCCTTAGTAAAGTTACACAGATTTTACATTTTGGGGTGAAAAGTTAGTGGATTTTAAAAGTGTTTTTGCATAAAGTTTGGAGACTCAAAAGCAGCAGTGATACATCAATAAGTACTATTCTTAAAGGGATAGTTTGGATCTGTTGAAGTGGGGTTGTATTAGCATCGTCAGTCAGCATACCCCAAGTTTGGAGAAGTAGGCTTGGGTCCAACATATAAGCTAAGGAATGTACTGCTGTGGAGGGGTTAGCAACAACTTGTATTTTAGCCACCTAAAAAATCAATATCAGTTTAAGTGTGTGCTATATTGTATTTTCAGCATTTTGCCTTTCGGTCACACAGCCCCCTCTGATGGGGAAGCCATTAACGACTTCAGTTCCCCATCTATGCTCTCTCTCTCAAAGCCTCCAGACTCCATTGACATAAACAGTAATTAAAGCTCACTGAATACAAGACCTGTCTACCGCTGCTTCAGTTAGTTAGTTAGTGTTATTGTGTGACTTTGGTGAATACAAACTAACCCTTTTAAACACCAAAGTCACGCTATAACAAACAAACTAACAGATGCAGACAGCTTTAAATCAGCAGCTCCTGCGTCCAATGACATTAAATCACTGTTTTTCTTAATGGAGTCTGTCTGACATTAAGGTAAAGCAGTAAAAATAAACTTCATATAGCAGACACTTGAACTCATATTGCTTTTATTTTAGGTGGCTAAAATACGTTTTGTCGCTGACCCCTCCACAGCAGTACATTATTTAGCTTCCATGTCAAACTCAAGCCTGCTTCTGTAAACTGGGGGCCGACTGACATTTACTGTATGTTATATACTGTTTATGGATGAGTATTATACAATCCAACTTCAAACAATCTGAACTATCCTCTTAAGTACTTTTTATTTGCAGCATTTGTTCTTAACTTGAGTATTTCCATTTATGCTACTTAATACCATTACATATTAGAATTTTTATTTCACTTTTTGCATGACTACATTTATTGGCATTGTGTATTTAAAATACAAAATATGAGTGACTGTATTCCTTTACAGTTTAAATTGGTGGTACTCTGAATGCAGTTACTGTCTTTAAATTAGATTAGTTTGCTTAAGATAAGGGATAAGATAAGATACACCTTTATTGATCCCACAACTGAGAAGTTCCATTGTTACAGCAGTCAAGCAGAAAGATTCAGATCAAAAATTTCAAAAATTAAACTTAAAACTTAAAAACTAGGCATGCAAAATAAAGTACAAAAATACAAGAAAGGCAATAAATAATAATAATAATAATCAGAAGTGGATAATAATGAGCAGTGAATATAAATGAGCAGTGGATTAAAGAGAGCACATCTAGTGATTAGTTTTATTTGCTCTAAAATGTATATGAGGCACAAATTTTACATGAACAGATTTTTTAAAAAAGTGCAACCATTTGTGCGGCGGTAGAGGTGGACAGCCAGGATGCCGCTGACATTGTGTTTTAGGCATGGAAATGTAAGACTCGGACAAATGAGCTCAACAAGACGACTTTGAAATATTCCAAAATTAATCCAATGTATTGAAAATATGTCATTTAATTTGGGTAATCTTATCGAATACATCACAAATTACATTTTTAGGGCGTGTATTCAGTAATCTGTTGTGGAATTGTGGAATATGTTTTAAAAGTAATCCTCCCAACACTGCTGACAGATAAGTTTACGTGTTTCTTTTCAGGTTTAAGTTTTACATAGAAAATATAGGATACATTTCTAAAATACAGTGCAATGTTACAGATGAAACTACCCAATAGTGCAGACTGTTCTTACTAAAATTACTCCAAACCAAAACAGTCACCAAATAAAAATGGTGCTTATGCATTAATAATGATAATTTAATAATGTAATAGTATACAAACAGTGATTACTGTGCTGCCCAAAGAGTACTTTTGCTTTTGATGCTTTTACTTTTGTACTTTTACATTTTATTTATTTATATCCAGGTGTTTTTCTATCAAATGAGTATTTTTACGCTGAGGTATTGCTAATGAGCGGAATATCTAAACACTACTCACAATAAACAGATTTTTATTTATTTATTTTGTTGGTCAAAATCAAAGAGGCAGACATCCTGACTTAGTTTCCAGTAAGGGTCAAATATTTGACCTTACATTTCCCAGAACACAATGCAGTCCTGTCTTTATTGGACTGTCCCTGCAGGCTAAATGCCCAAATATTTTCAGACTCTGTGTCCCCAGTTTCAGTGATAAATTGTACTGTCTCCAAGCAGAGATAACCCTGATCAGATCACTATTACCATCATCAGTGTTTTTTCTCTCAGACGTAACAAAGCTCCACTAGAGTCATGTAAGTGTTTTCTCAATTTAAATGGTGTACCTTTATGTGTAAAACTGGTGGATTGCTCCTTTAACAGCCACTTTATGTCAAGTTGACCAGCCTGATCCACTCATTCATGCATCTTTCATAACTCACAACTCTCGACAGGAGTACGGCATGCGTTGCCTGTTGCAGTCTAATAAATCAAGACAGGACGAGTATGTTGGTGTGTGCATATAAACAACTTGTGGTTTTAGATGGCTTTGGTTTACAACCAATCTCGTGCCTTCTTCCCTCTCAGATCTCCAGGAAGGCGGAGCTGCGTTCCAGATTGGCTGAGCTTCAGCTGCAGCTTTCTGGCCCGCAGCAAACTCTGGGGATTGTGGGAGACGGAAAAAAGGAGAAGATGAAAAGACAAGTGTAAGGAAGTGAGGGAGAGGTACCAGCAAGAGGGGGCAGATGGAGAGGAGCATAATTCTTCAAAAGCAACAACATTCACTTTGAAGCCTTTGATCTTTTTTGTGTGTCTATCCAAACACACTGGAGGTCAAATACTGTCACACTTTAGTAAAATGGGAACTTTCCCGTATCCATAACGTATCATGTAAACATCACTCAGGGATGTCATTCTCCATATTACAGCCCCTCAGGGCTTTGTGCAGATGATTAAAATCAGCCTGTGTGGCTATTAACATCAAATTGAATGAAACACTCCTTCTAATACACAGACTAGAAGCTCATTAAGAAGTGCTGTATTTGTTTGTGTGGCACTCTCAGATCCTCTACAGGTATGCCCAGTGTCACTGAGGATGCCACATGCTGTTTGCATCTCGATTATTCATTCAGCTCTCGCTTTTCTGCACTGGCACAGGGACGATGCCCCTGAGGCCCTTCCATCACAAACGCCTCCAGCCTCCAAGATCCTTAAGGGAGAAGAGGAGTCCAAAGCTCAAGCAACGCCAGTGCCGGCTGCCAGGCAGAGGGAAACGGGAGGGGGAGCAGAGATAGGCAGACAGCAGGAAGGGGCAGAGCCGGCCAGAGTGTCAGATCACTGCCGAGACGTGCCAGGAGGCTGCTCTGACTTGGACGAGGAGCAGCAACTGCGACGGGAAGGTGGGATTAATTAATAAAATTATTATCACAGTTTATCCCAGGCAGTTAAAAGCACAAGGCGGTGCCCTAATTTGACATCTAAAATCAGATTACGCCTCGAGGAGTCCTAACAAGCTCATGTGGCTGCCAGTATTAAAACCAACAGGCTGCATTCGCTTCCCCGAAGACAGGACCCACGTTTTGCATCCTTGGAGCTAAATTAGCCCCACGCTTCATAGTGGCAGACTAATCCATATTGAAGAACTGTGTAGATTAACAAACTGGGGTGCTGATGAGTCAACACTGCTAATTGGACAAATCATTTCCTTTACAGAAACTGAATTTGCATCCCTCAAATCATCCTGGGAGAAGGCAAAGTTTCGCCTGAGGCTGCTGGAGGGTCACAATGACATCGTCACCTGTGTGGTTGCTGTTGACAACCTGGTGGTTTCTGGAAGGTAAAGCAGTGAGAGAAGCCCCGATTTGCATAATGGATGTGCAAAGTGAACATTTCACCTAATTTATCACTTAATATGCTCCCGCTCTCTCCCTCGCTGTCTGACATATTTGTTTTTCTTCCCCCGCCCCCGATGGCTCGGCACAAATCTCTCGCGATTTATGTCGAGCGGCTTTTAACTTTGCTTGTTTTCACCTTCTCTCACTCCCCGCCCTCCTGCACCCTCTCTTTCTCACTCTGCATGTCTTCCCCCTCCTCGAAGCCGAGACACGACGGTGAAGGTGTGGCACGTTCCCACGGCAACGGAGCACAAGAACCTGGGGGGTCACACTGGTGGGGTCACCTGTCTGTCTGCTCCTCCCCCTGAGTACTGCAAGAGGCTGGGTGAGGACACACATACATCCACGTCTTTACATGTGCGCCGACTACAGCTGAGTAATGCCGGTGTCCTGCGGTCTGGTAATTATAGGAGCAGTTCATCAGATCAGCCCCAGTGAGAGATAACCTCAGCAGACACTTTAGAGAGTTCACTGTCTGTCTGGAGCAGGCAGCCTTCCATCACTTGAACTCCAACGCCCTCCCCGGCTCTCCTCCTACACTCCCTGTCCACCTGCCTCCCCAACTTAAAATACCGAGTCGAGAAGTGCGGTGCATAGATGATGCAGCTGAACTAATAGTCACACTCTGTTCGTACACTAATTGCTTGTTTATGTTCATAAATTATGACTATTTTTGCTTCTTCCTTGCAGTCTGTCCCATTTTTTTTACATCATCACTTATTTACAGCTTCCTCTCAGCTTAATCTTTTTTGTCCTCTTCTCTCTCTCTCTTTTTCTGATCCCAATTCCTTCCTCCTCTTCCTCCTCCTCTGTCCCCTCCCTCTCTTCTGTCTGTGTTTGCCCTCTCACTAGCCTGGTCCCTGTCTTTGTCCGACAAGGAGAGGTTTATTTTGAGTGGCTCAGCAGACTGCTATGTGAAGATCTGGGCCCTGAGCATTGGTACGCTTAACCACACAAACATACACACACACACGCAGATATACATACACTGCATATATTAAGGTAGACAGAGCCTCGGGGCTCTGTCTGGGCAACGTATGTGTGTGTGTGTTTATGCATCGTAATCAATGTATGCCTGTGTGACTGGTGGTCTGTGCTCTGTCAGCTAAATTAGTATTTTCCTGTTCCCTCCAGGGCAGTGTGTTAAATCTGTCTACACGTTCAACGCTGTGACTGCACTCTGCTTCGTGCCAGAGGACGATGGCTACATCATCACTGGATCAGGTGTGTTTCTGTGTGGAACGAGTTTGTGACACAGTGAGCAAAATAATTGGAGATAGGCACTGTGGCATCACATCATATTTGTACTTATATCGGCCTCTGTACATGCATGTGCTTTGAAGGAGACATCTTTACTAATACATAGGCATCATCTGCCAGCGAGTTAGTGAGTGTAGCACGGGGCTATTGGGCCAAATCGGAGAGATGGAGGCACACAGATTAGGCAGTCAGGCTCAGGTGGGTCGACCGTGACCAACAATAATGACTGCCAGCCGCCTGTCAGCACACGTTAACCTCACACTCTGTCACCCCTCAGACGGGGGGAAAGTTCAAGCCTGGAGCTGGCACACTTTCGAAAACTGCCAGTCAATCAACGCTCACCAGGAAGCAGTCACCTCCATCCAGGTGGGTGGGTCACACCTATGTGATGTGCTGTCCATACTGAGGATGCTCAGCCTATTTTTAACGGCTGGCACAAAAAAAAAAAAACCACGCAGATTTTTCTCTCTGTGTAGAAGCTGTCTAAAGTAGTGTTAGAACTCTTGATTATTAATTTGTCAAAAAAAGCCTTTCTTTAGAAAATCTAACGACTATATTTCCGCGCTCTTATCCTCACAGAAGCTTTCCTTGTTTATTGCTTTCAAATGGAAATCAAAGATATTTGTTGAGATGTAAGCCGTGGAGCTCGGCCAGTTTTAGAAAGCATACTATACATATTTTGAGCTAAAAAGCCTTTTCATGAATATTGAAATCCAGAGCTGCATGTGCACATTTTTTTTTTTCAATTTGCAATCACGAAAATATGCCTACAGCATTAAAGCGTGGCGCATCATTGTCATCCTCTTTGTTGTTTATCATGCAAAGCGCACAATCCATTTATAACCAGCAGCGGCTCAGAAACATACATTTTGAAACTGTTCACACTTCTTTTCCATTTACACAAACATACATACACTCTCTCTCTCTTTTTGTGTGTTTCTGTCTCTCGCTCACACACACACATACACACACACACACTGGGTAAAGACTCAGATCACCATGACAACCATGCCTCCTATGCCCTCCACAGTCTCAGGGTCCGCTGGTGTTCAGCGGCTCGGCCGAGGGAGGGGTGTGTGTGTGGGAGAACCGGTGTTCGGATCGAGACCCCCTGAGGCTGCTTCACCACTGGGGCGACCAGGTGACGGGCTGCGGAGGGGAGCCGGGTGGACGTCTGACCCTCAGCCCGCGGGGGGACAGGGTGTTTTTGGCTTATGGTCGAGCCTGGCTCAAGATCCTGCACTGGAGGACTGGTGAGCTGTGGAATGGAGTGGAAAGTGTGTGTGCGTGCATGTGTGTGTGTGTGTGTGTGTGTGTGTGTGTGTGTGCGTGTGCGCGCGCCAGGATGATTGAAAAAGGAAGGTAGATGAAAGAACATTTGCATAATCCTTCCACCTAACATCTGTCCAATTATCACAGGAGCCATGTCCAGACTGACCAATCACAACAGCATCACCGGGGTAACAGATTGTGTTCACCAGACAGGAGGCCTCCTAATTGGCTCCTGCTATGATCTGGCGAATGGAGAGAGCTCGCTAAATTGTGAGTGGCTGAGCAAACCAAGTGCAACCAGAAGTAACCCCGCTCCACTCTGAGAGAGTGACAGCACAATCAGGACTTAAGACCAAATCAAAAGCACTTTGTTTGCCTCTGTTGACCTCCGTCTCCCTCTCCTCCTTCTAGTATTCTCTCTGCCCCAGTGCCGCTACCTGGCCTCTCTGACCTGGCCCGACGCCCCCAGAATCCTCTGCTTTGCGGCGTGGACCACAGGGAGCGGAGACCACCGGTGGGTCACCGGAGGTCATGACCTCATTGTATGGGAGCAGCTCCCCAGTTCTGCGAAGCAGAGGTGGGCGCAGTACATATCAACACCACTCAGATAAAAAAGATTTTAAACTGCTCAATTATGTTTCTTATTTGCATAACTCTTCCAAGGTCAACTGCATTGCTAATTCAAAATCTATACTGGGATTTATAAGGTGCTAATGAGTGTAACTGATTTTAACACACACTTTGATTGATATTAGGTGTTTAATTATTTGTGGTGTGAATGTTGAAAGGGGTGATGTCATAGCGAAGAGAGACAGTCGGTTGGAGTCCTGCTTGCTGGAGTCGGAGGGGGACACAGAGGATGATGAGGAGACTGATGGTACACACACACACACACACACACACACACACACTGCAATTTCACACATTTTCATGTCTTCATTTACTGACTGGCACGTTTAATGAGAAAGCGTGAAATTGCAGACTCATACTATCGTGTTCGCTCCAGATGATGCATGTTGTGACGAATCCTAGTGACCTCCTTGTCAAATTTAGATTACGAGGATGATGGTGACAACAACGAAGGACAAGACGGACGGTCTGATGTTGCGGAGGACGGAGGGTCTGGCTCGTGGTTGCGCTGCGTTCTCCAGTGAGTGCTGGTTTCTTATGCTGAGGACACCACGGCCTGCAGCCATGAAGAGGAAATGAGAGGGTGGGAGCGTAGTGACAGCGGAGGAGGGTGCAGGGGAGCGAAGTGTGACAGACTGAGTGTCTGAGAGGGGAGCGTATGGATGGAGACAGTGAGTGTGTGTGTGTGTGTGTGTGTGTGTGTGTGTGACTGATAGGCAGATTGTTTTCTATGTAAATATTATTTCCACATACAATAAAGCTGTCACCCTGTGACTCTCACCTCCAGAATTTGCATCTCTTGTTGTCTCTTTTTTATTTCAACCTGACCCTGACTCTTCTTCAAACACCAGTTCATCACCCTGCTCTGCCGGAGCAACCTGTCTAAATGAATGTAAATGAAATTTTATTCCAATCTTTATTCCTTGCCCTCTTCTTCTTCCTCTTTGCTGTCTGTCTCTTTCTCTCTGGGGTGTCCTTGCCTGTTTTTGTAAACATAATTGAAGAGTTTTTTTAACCTCCAGCCTTTACAATGAGCTTACCAATGTCGTCCCCAGTATCATTTCTGTTTGCCTCGTCAAATTCATTTCTTTTCCTCTGCGTCCATTTAATTGAACCAGTTTTTTTTATTTAAAAAAAAACACGTAATTAGCATTTAAATCTCTTTCCTACAGTCTCTTGCCCTCCCTACATCGCTCTCTCTCCCCTCTCTTACTCTAGCAGACTCTACATGTCTCAGTCGCTAAGGCAACCGATGCTTTTTTTTCCTCCTCTCACTTGCTCTCTGTATCTCCCCCTTTCTCTCTGTCTCCCTCTCTCATTCCCTCTCTCCACTGCCAGAGGTAGGCATGATAACTGATATGTGTCGGTGTGTGTGTGTGTGTGTGTGTGTGTGTGTGTGTCTGTGTCCGTCTCCCGGTGCGCTCGCGTGTCTCTTAAGTGACATTTCTGTGGCATTTAGGCAGCAGTTTGTGGACGGGAAGTTGCCTCTCTCTGCTCAAAGTGCCATATAGTGTATTGGCTCCATGCATGACGCTTCTAATGATGATTAATGCGCTGTGCTGCTCAGGTGTGTGCACTGTAATTGTGTGTGAGAGAGCAGAACAGGCAATGAGTATGTACTTCTGGGTGTTTTTCAATGCAGATGTGGATCCTGGATAAACATGTGGCGCATAATTGAGCGTTAAATTTAAAAGCCTGGGGGAGTCTGTGAATGATTTTCTTTTTTTAAATGACAGAGTTGGCGTTCTGCCAATACTCTTTGCTGGTGTCTATGTTTACATGGTTTTTATCTGGCAACACAAAAGGAGGAGAAAAAAAAGCTGGACCCTCCCCTTTCTCTCCCTCTCTATCTATCTCTCTCCTGCCCCTCTGTCCTATCTTACAGAGAGAGATGATCGGAGGAGCGGAGTCTCAGTGAACAGAGCGAAGCGATGGAGAGATGGTAAGATGGATAGTAACTGAGGTGAAGGAGGGATGTATGGGGTGCAGATACATAAAATGTCACTCTGAGTGATGGCTGGCATAAGAATCAATTTCTGGGCTGATGAGGTCGTGCAGGACGCCTATGGACAATACATTTTCTCAGATAACTTCTGTGTCACTCCACCACCTCTCATTCTTTCTCCTCCACTTCTCTTCCAGCTCCATCTCTCCTGTCGCACGACTGACCGCCCTCCGCTGCCTCGTCTCCCTCCTCCTGGTTGCTCTGGTGACACAGCCCTCCACCTGTAACCGTGACGACAGCGAGGGCGAGGAGCAGGTGGACGCCCTGTCTGTCCAGCTGTCCGTCACGGCCCAGGTCACACCCACCCCTCTGTGGGCGGTGGACTGGGGTCCCACGCAGCCTCTGGAGGAAGAGACCTACCACTTCCTCTCCAGCCAGGAAACTGACCCCCTGCACCAGCATGGGAACCAGCTGGAGGCAAGCACCGCCAAGTCAGACTGGCCTGCAAGCGTGCAGCCCCGGGAGGAAGCACCGCTGGAGTCTAAGGACCAGGAGGGAGTGGAGGATGGAGGGACGGAGGCGGAGGAGACGGAGCCTGAGGAAGGTGGGCATCAGGACGTGCACATGAGGGATTTCTAAATAAAGGTGGCCATGTGAGCACACACACACACACCACAAGTCCTCCAGGGAATTAGCTGTCACCAGGGTGAAGGCTGCTGCGTGCAGCCGGCTGTGTCTGTGGCGGGGAATGCCTAATAAAGTTCTCATCACTCACAGGGAGGAATTGGCCGCTGTCAAAATGCAAGATACAGAGAAGACGTCATGGGATTGGTGTTATAGTTGGAGGCCAGCGTCTCGCACATCCAATTTCATGTTTCAGCTGGCTTCATTGATTTCTTCTCTTGTTCTGGATACAATTATACACGGTCATGGTCTGAGATTGGTAATTGCACGAGTATTTGTATGTGTGTATGTGTGTGTGTTACAGTGGACCCTCAGTTCTACGTCACCGTGACCATCTCCTCGCTGCTCATCCTGACGGCAGTCGTCATTACAGCCAAACTCTGGTAGGAACACAAACTTTCTCCTTCAAAATATGATGTGTGTGTGTGTGTGTGTGTGTAGCCGCATAATATAAAAAGGGCATTGCTGAATAAGAGTGAATGATGAGCAAACTTTTCCTCTATGAGCTAAAGACCTGGCTCACAGCAGGTGTGCAGCACTGATTCTTCTCAGTCAAAGGTTTTTTTTCCAATGGCAAAGTATGTGGATTTGACATTTTCTCATTTTAAGAGCACACACAGTGAGATGCAGAGCCTCAATACAAGATGCCTCACTTAAAGGTCCCATGTGTAGGATTTAGGGGCATCTATTGGCAGGAATGGTATATATATTCAGAATATATTTTCCCAAGTGTATAATCATTTGAAGATAAGAATCATGTTTTCTCTACCTTAGAATAAGCTGTTTATATCTACATACAGAGTGGGTCCTCTCTATGGAGTCCGCCATGTTGTTTCTACAGTAGCCCAGAACAGACAAACCAAACACTGGTTTAAGATAGGGCCATTCACATTTTAGTTTCAGCTACTGTAGTTTTCCTACCACTTGGCACATGGGAGAAGTTTGAGTTCTGCAACCTCACAGCGAGATGCTACTAAATCCTACACACTACACCTTTAATATAATGGAATTGGATTTCTAAATTGGGCTCTTTAAGACTGAGAGTTTGAGGTTAAATGAGGTGCTTTGTGTTAAAGCATTTTGTAAACCTCCTGGCTTACATTTGCTCTGAGAAAGGTGATTTTTTTAAAAGAACAATGCATCTTACTCAAAGCACAGATGTGTTGAGGTCGATTGTTGATTATGTAAAACAGAAGTTCCCAACTTGGGGGTCAGGACCCCCTAAGGGGTCACGAGATGATCATCAAGATAGGAAAGCACAAGAAACATATTTCTGCTACACAAAAGTGAGTTCATTTGTCAGACTTTACTTTAGTTGTTGCTTTTTTTCATGTGATTTGCTGGATATTATACTTCTTCAGCATCAAAATAATCTTAGAGGGATTAATCGTTCTTTTGTTGACTTAGTCATAATCCACAGACATATTCAAACACCGAAGATGAGTCACGGGTAGACTGAGCTTAGTTTGTGTGTAGAATTTAGGGAGATACATTGGCAGTAATGGAATATAATATAATACGTATGTTTTCTTTAGTGCATAATCACCTGAAAGTAAGAGTAATTGTGTTTTTGTTACCTTAGAATGAGCCGTTTATATCTACATAGGGAGCTGGTCCTCGTCCATTGAGATCGCCATGTTGCACCAATGTTTCTACAGTAGCCCAGAAAGGACAAACCAAACACTGGCTCCAGATAGGACTATCAGTGTTTTTGCGTTGGCCACTGTGGTTAGCAGTCCCTCTGGAAAAACGCTGATTTTTTAACATGAAACTGCTTTATTCAGTGTTTTTACAGGTTTAAATCACTGGGTCCATTTGTTTTGAAGCGGAAGAGACCTCTAGGGATAATTCAGCTCGTGGTAAAAACCTGCTTAATGACTAATGTTATCAGAAAAAAAAGCTGAGCATGCATCAGCAGGTGCTGAGCTAGTGACTCTTCTCCGACATGACGAACAGTGTAGGAGAAACAGATTTCTAACGTGAAACCATTTGATCAAGTGTTTGTAGCAGTTTTAATCACCTTGTGCAGGTGTTTTGGAGAGGGAGAGACCTCTGCAGATAATTTGGCTCTTGGTAAAAAACAACAACTCCTGAACAGTGAACACTGAAGGAATTCTAACCAGGGGAAGTTTTAGCTGGTTGCAATCTGCAGTCCTCACTGCTAGATGCCACTAAATCCTACACACTCGACCTTTAGGTGGCAAAATATATTGGGAACAACTGACAAGAGTTGAGTTAGGGCTGTGCATTCGTGTTAAGAGATTGGAGTGTTCTGTGTTTTGAAAAATGGGACTGAGGGAACTGCTAAAATTAAAGACTAGCCCCATTATTACCCACTGATGGGTCAAGATGAAAGAAGGGAAGTGCAGGGATTTATGAAGATGCCAGATGAAGATACGACCCTGATAGTTTCAGATGTGTTTGCATGTGCACACTGGTCTGCTCGCCTGTTGTTTATGATTACGTAATGTGTCCACATACAGTATTTCCTCCTTAAAGCGAGTACTGAGTAATTGCTTACTAATGACTTTATTAACAACACTTGTGCTCCTGAAAGTCACAGTTGGCACAGATGTGTCATTTAGTGCCATTAGAGTTGCAATGATTAAACATTCGCTATAGCCATTAGAATGGAACTGGAGGCAGGAAACAGATCTGTTGGCTCACAGGCTCGAGCAATAACATGGCGTCACTGGTGTCAATGTGCTTTAACAGCCATTAAACCTCTGGGTTGGTGGGTTTCTGTGTATGTTTCAGTCCTTGCAGGAAGTGCTCACTGCACACATGGCCATTAGCTGGAAATGGGGAGTCATCTATGTGATGTAGTGGAGCACTTCCACGCTTTACTGATCAAACCAATAACACCTAGTTTATTTGACCCCTGGGACTCCCCTCTCCTTCTCTTCCCCATATCAAACTCTTTTTTTTTGTCAATCTCCTTTTCCGCTCTCACCCATTTACACTTTTCCTCTCCTCCTCCTTACTGTAATTCCCCTATCTGCTCATCTTACCCACATTTCTATTGTATCATAATTTTTCATTTCATTGCCTGAATCTGAATTTGTTCCCCTTCATATCTATTTTTCATACTCTCTCTTAATCTCAGTTTCGCTCCCACTCTCCTACATTATCTCCCCTCGCTCTCCCTCCCTCCTCCCACTTGGGCCTCCCTTCCCTTCGCCTCCCAGGGATTTTTCTTCTTCTTTTTTTTTTCTTCTTTTTTTCTTCCTCTCTTTCTGTCTCTGAATACCTGTGTTCCCTGTCTTCCTTCAGGTTCTTCGCTTACTTCCAGTTATCACCGTCGCCTTGCTCTAACGCTGCCTGTCTTTGCACAGCTGGTGCTCCTCTTATCTCCCTCACCAGTCTCCTATCTCTCCCAGCACCGCCAGTCCGACTGCTGATCCACAGATAATCCTCCAGCATGCCGTGAGCTGATACACGATAAACCCTCTTTTCTCTCTGTTCCTGAGACCGGCCTTCGCTGTTGTTTCGATAACTTACTCCGCTGGCCCCCACCGCTCGTGGAGGAAAACCCCACGCTGCTGCTGGTGGTTGCAAAGTGGCCTTATGAAAGTGAGAATGGCAGGGAATTCAAAACTGGAAACATGGCAGCAGCCCCCTCTCTATAGACTGGCTCGTGCCTCAGTGTCATAAATGTGTAAATAATGCCATGTGTTAGATGGAGAGAGTGTAGAGAGGGGGGTACAGATGGACTGAAATGATAGCCTATAGTGGAAATTGGCCACCGTCCAGTTCATTATGATTATAGAAGAGCGGCATATGTGCTCAGTGATTTTCCCAGCCCTAAAATCGTCAGTGTGGCTAATGTTATCAAGCGTGACGATGTTTGTGTGTATATATGTGTGTGTGTGTGCGTGTGCATATGGAGAGAGGAGTCAGCCAGAGGAAGACAGGTGTTGCTGAGGGAAGACGAGGCTGCAGGATGGCTTTTATGGCTGCGAGAACAGCTTTGTTGCGCGTCTGAGTATTCTTAAGAGCCTGAACCCGTGACTCTCGACTGTGTCTTCACCCCGGCAATGCATCACCCCTCTGCCCATGTCTTCGCCTTGTTGCATCCTGCCCGCCTCACCCCTTCTGACTCCCACCCCCTGTCTCCTTCCCCCATTTCTCGCTCTGCCTCCCTCTCCCCCCTGACAGCGTTTTAATGAGTCCGATGAGTGCACTAATTCTCTCTCACAGTGGCAGAGTAATGTGTTCGCTGATGCTAAATGGCTCGGCTGTTCTTGATGCTCTCTGACTTTGTTTCTCCGTCTCTCACTCCCCCTCCTCTCTTTTCTCTTTATTCTGCTGTTTTTCCTTATCTGTGTTTCTGTCTGTCTCCCTTAATTTCACCCTCTCTCTCATGTCCTGCTCTCTCCCTCTCTAACCTTCTTTTACTGTTATCTGTCTCTCTCAAACTCCCAACTTTTCTTTGAGTCCTTTCATCTCTGTTTCTATTCCTGTCCCTCTTCTTCTTGGTCTCTTTTTTCCTTAATTCCCATCTCTTCCCACCTTTCTCTTTCCTCTCATCTGTCTCCCACCCTCACCAACTCTCCCCCGTCCTTCACTCTCTATCCCTTTTCCACGTGTCTCTCTGATTTTGTGCCTTCTACCACCTCCTCTCCTCTCTCTCCATCTATCTGTGTCACTATCCTCCTCTCCCAGTTACGATCGCAGCTGCTCCCAGCATCCACCCCCGCTTTCCCGTGGCGTGGCCCCCCCACTCTCCCTCGCACTCCCTCGCTCCCTCGCTTCGGAGGACAGCCGGCAGACGCTGCACAGCACCTCCTCCTCCTTCACCGACAGGGAGAGGTAATGAGTCGCCTCACCAACTCGGAGTGTGTCTAAGTCTATGAGACTGATGTGCATGTGTGAGTTGTTTGCCTCTGTGTGTGAGAGTGTGTGAAGAAGCCTTATTATTACCTCCACTCCATTGTAAGGATGTAGATGGAGTATAAATGGACAGTGTCTCTGAGGAGTAGTCAGGCCTGGAGTGTTGGTGCTGCTGCTGTAAGATGTATCAGTGTTTTAAACTCCCTCTCCAGATGAGTCATAGTGGGCCCCAGCCGCCGTCCATGAGATGATGCTTTTATTCAAGGGTATTTAAAGTTAATCTCAATCAGGATAATTATAGTGCTGTACTCCAGTACTCCCCCCCATCAGCTTTTTCCTCCACCTTCCTCCTCTTCCTCCTTCTCTTCCGTCTCTTCCCCCTGCCGCCCTCTCGCTCCCCTGTGATGCAGCTTTCCGTTTGCGTGTACACCACTTTTCCAGCTCCAGGCCTCCCTGCTCCACTTCTCCTCTCCCCTCCTGTCTTGCCTCCCATCATCACAGCTCCCAAAGCTTCCCCCAACCCTCCCCCCTCTCCTCTTTCTTTCCCTCTCACTCTTCTTCTTCTTCTTCTGTGTCTCTTGCCGTGTCAGGATCCCGGTTGTGAACCTCTGAGGTGACTGTTTTTCCATATGGTAAACATTTCTACGGGGCCTGAGGAGGAACATCAACACGACCAGAGGGTGTGCCCGCGGCGCCGTTTTATTTTCTCTGAAACTGTGAAATGAATGCAGGGGTCCCATGTATCCAGCCATCTCCTCGGCTTCCCTGAGGTCTTCAAAACCCAAACACGTCCCCCCCGTGCTGCTCCCTCCCTCCCTCCCTCCTTCCTTCCTTCCTTCCTTCCTTCGTGCTTGGTTATAAATTTCTTTCATGTGGCACTGCGTCACTGTAACCTGCTCCCTGTTTTCCATCCCCCCTGTATGGCCCCAAGCTCTGCCAAGCCAACCAACAGCTCTGCGCTTCGACCCGCCATGACTAATTCACAAACAAGCAGTTTAACACACCTGCAACATCCCATTACCCCTGAAATGCCCTACCTGTGCTTCCACAGCTGCTTCCAGTGATTCAGCTGCACACGTGAAGCTGATCAGTATTCATTTTAATCCAGCAGACTGTTCTGTCATGAAATGACACTCAGTTTCACTTCAGTCGGACAGGCTTGTGTCTGGTTCGCAAATGGTTAAAAAGCCATTCTCAGCATCTCCAAACACTGAACGGGGTATTTCACAAAGCTGTTTGGCACGGCTGTAGCCAACAGGCAATGTGTTTAACATGTCACGCTCCAAAAACTGCTGTTTATTCCCCGCTTTGGGTGCCTGAAATGCAAATAGTGTGGCTTTTTTCCTCTGCAGTGTGTAGAGGAGTCTGTTTTGTTTCAGTTTTTCCTCATGATTTGTTTTCTTAATTATCTGGCTGACGTTCACCTCTTTGTCGAGCCTTTGTGAGCACCCTCTGTTCCTGCTGGACTGTGTTAGAGGTGTGTTAAGCATAGAGTACTTCCAGCGGTGGAGATAAAATATTCAGAGCGGGAATGGATAGAAGAGACATTCCTGTTGAAAATCAATGATTCCCGAAGGTTTTGGATGGTGCACAACAAAGACAGATTTATGTCGTCATGGAAATGAGCATCTGTGATCAAAGGACTGATGTTGCCACAACAAGGATTTTTTTTCCACCTGACAGCCAAGTATCTCAAACTGGAAAGCAAAAGCACCATAATTTCCCTTCATATCATTTTTCTGTCTTGGGAGCACCAAAGGAGAAGTAGTACATCAAGGAGCATCATTTCTGTCTCTCCGATGAATCTGCATGTATACAGTGAGAAAACCTGTGAGAGTAGTTTCAAATCTATTATTTATAAATGTCTATTTTATCTATCAGTGAGTGACGTCTTATAGAACCTTTCAAAGCCAAATGGCAGTTTGTGTTTGGCAACTTTTTCTAAGCAGCTTTGAAACATGACCCCCCCCCCCCTTACATACACACATTTCCACTACAGACATAGTGCTGGTGGCATCATGCGTGGCTCGTGCAATCCTCCAGATATCCAGTCTTGTGATTTTTTGGTAGCATTCCTGTAGAAATGTGGTCTTTCTGTACCATGGAAGTTCAATAAAGACTCAACACTGGCGTTTTAGCTTTGCGTCTCTCTGTTATTTCTATGCATGTTGAATGAATTCCCCCGGGAGCTGTGCGATCTGCAATGCTTTATGGGAAGGACAAAGCTTACACTGTGCATTTTAATAGCTACCGCTGTATCCTAATCTTTTTCTCCCTTAAGTGAACATTTAGTCCCTGGCTTGCATTGATTTTGAACCATGGGCTTGGCATTAAAAAGTGCTGCATGTGCCAATCATGTTTTTTAGCAGTGAGGAGCAGCTGAAAAGGGGGCGAAAAATAAGGCGGCTGTTTGTGTCTGAAGCTTTCCCTTATCTCCTCACCTCATATGGATTCCTCTCGCTTCAGAAAGATTAACAGCATGCTAAGCAAGAATTTCCTCTGTGTACAGTTTTTCAAACAAATGTCAATAAAATCAAGGCAGGCGCCAGAGGAGAAGTGCCACTATTGTGTGTTGAGATTCTCCAGCAGCCTGCCGCACAGCTACTGTTTCCATCTCCTCTGGGCATTTTACTGATCAATCAAACTAATTGATTGGCTCCGTTCCACTCTGAAGTTTTAATGACCATCTAGTTACGAGACACATGCCAGCAGACGTTGCAGCATTCTGTAAAGCGCGACTGACAAACAACAAATGCAGAAGTTAGGTGTGATCTCATGAATGCAGTCATCACTCACATGCTCACACCTGTGACACACTCGACTCACCTGCCACTTTCTCTCCACATTACACACGAGCCAACTCACCCTCTTTGACTAACAAACACTTGGAGAGGTGAACAGCTGTTAGAAATCACAGCTCCGATCTGGTAAAAAACTGCAAACCAACGAAGCTCAATCACACTGACTGAAATTAACACCGCTATTTATAGAGGTGGGAGGGATGTTGGAGGGGGTGGAGAAATATGCAGGGTTAAATCAAACAGGATCATAATTTCCCTCTCTGTTTCCCTCTCACTGTTGCTGCTGGTCAGATAATTGCCACCATTAATGTCATGCAGGATGAAGACAATTTAGGGAAAACAGAATCAAAAGAGTGAAAGACAGACATGGCGGGCATGATGAAGGCAATTTTGACTGTGTGATGGAGGTACAAGGGAGGGTGGCAGGCAATTTCAACAGGCAATTTTGACATTGAAATAGAAGCTCTGGGCAAAACATACGCATATGAAATATGAATGCACTTGGTGTGTGTGTGGATGTGTGTGTAGCCATGCTGGTTGTGCACAGGGGAAGCCTCGGCTCTATAATACATTAGTCTCTTTGGGGACATGCCCTAATTAATGGCTTGACCTCCTAACGGGTAGCCCCCTTCTGCGAGTTAACATTTAGCTGTGCACCCTCCAGAGATGCACTTTGAAGTGCGTTTAATAAAAGAAGTGACAGTGACATTAATGAGGCAGTTAGGGTAAGTACAGGGCTTCGTTTTATTTCCCGACAATTTATATTCTGATTTTATACATGTCTCAACTCAGCAGAGAGAAAAAAACAACAACAAAGCAACAAAGAATTAATCGAAACTAAAAGAACATTTTAAACCAACAGAGATGCACACATACGCGTCAAATACACAGATCCTGTTTCTGGTCAAAGGCAACTGACTCCTGCTGCAGACTGTTCTGTCTTTATGTGTTAGAGGAAACTTGTGTGTGTGTGAGTGTGTGTGTGTACACTGACAGTCCGCCAGTTAGGCTATTAACAACTGCAAAAGTGGATGTCACACCTGTCATTTTCCATCAGCTAGTGCTTGTTTCCGAATCCGTCAAGGTGAGACGTGGTGAAAAAAAAAGTTCCCATGAAGTTTCCTGGTTTTACTGTGACGAGCGTGTATAAGACGAAGGTGTCCGTGAACATCCGTATATCCGTCAACGTGTCCATGTGTCCGTTAATCAGTGAGAGTGTCTATCAGTGTCTCCGTCTCCACATCTCAGTCTCTTGTCTTTAGTTGGATTTGGACCAGATCTTCCCACTGCCACGCAGCCTAAGTGGGAAAAATACCAGTGAGAAACACAGCGTTGGTATTTTGTTTGGGATTTATCAAAATACTGTAATGACATGTTTACTTTCCACTCGCACAACTAAACAAGCATGTTACTGATGCAACCACGGTGCAAGTGTCTTTGTGTTAAAAAATCTAATGTCAGTATTTAGTATCTTTGCATTGAAACTGATCTCAGTGGATTTTCTATTTCTGCAAATTAAAAAGAATTTCAGCAAAGAACCTTTTTCTAATAATATCCGCTGCACTATCAGCCCAACCCTTTAAATAGCTTTATAAAGAAATGGTGTCAAAACTCATTTTTAATTCGGGGATTGAGGTTAAGCTATCATTAATTTGGATTTCAAAACATTAAGTGGATCTTCATTTGAATGAAGTGCAGTGCTGAGTGATGAAAATTATATGGCTCTACGCTTCATCAAAATGTGACAGGCAGCCAGAAAATAATCACTGCTTTCTGTTCGCCAGCAACAAACATAAACACCAGACAAGCAAAACATCTTGTCTGATCACTGGAGGGGGGAACGGTTCTTTCAGAAGGAGAGCACGTGGGGCATTTGTGTATCCAGTGACATTTTACAATCCAGGACAGATGTGAAATTAGCCAACGGTAATTGGGCCGGATGGAAGCAGAACAGGAAGAGAGTCGCTGATAGTAGGGTTAGAACACTGCTGCAAAACACTGATGTGCATGTGATAATAAAGCTTCTTCATGCAGACACACGTTCACACACACACACACACACACACACACACACACACACACACACACACACACACACACACACACCACTTACACTGGCAGCTGGCTTTTTAATGTTTATTGAAAAAATAGAAACATAGCGGTTCTGTGTTGAATTAACTTTGCTCTCTACAAGAACATTGGACTAATGGCTTTCATTTAGTGTTTGAAGTAGAGTCTTTATAGTGCTCTGTTTATAACTAGGTAAATTCGTATTTTTCAAAATACCTTTCAAAAACCGCGGTAACAAAGTGTTTCACAGAACAAAAGGAGAAGCAGCAATAAAAGAATCTTAATGGAAAAAACCTCCACATGCAGCCTTTTTGTTCCAATTTTGTGACTTGCAGGAATAAATAGCATTTCTTGCTTGAAAACCCCTCAGCTTGATTTAACAGCGCAACAACAATTCTGAATAAAACATTTCAGCAAATTATTCTACATGGCCAAACATATTTTATGTGTTCAATTTCTGAAACGTTTGGCCAGGCTTTATGAATGCAATTTCTATGCAAACTCTCTGTGGTCCCTTTTGTTTAAAAGGCAGAACACCCAGAGAACTTTATTCATGGTGACAACATTCGGCTGCCTGTGAGTAGCCCCGTACGTCCACACAGTCAGCACAAAAAGGTGACGTCACAGTACTCACCCTTTCACCTTTGAACTTTTTTTGCCTGGTTGTCGGGGTTCCTGAGAGGAGGCGGGGTCTCGTGGCTCTGCGGGTTGGTCTGCGTCCTGATTGGAGGCAGCTCCGGCGGGGGCAGGACCTGACGACGGAGAGGCGGCGCTGGCCTTTAACGTTTTCTGTAGGTTTGACACCTGAGGGGAAAGTGAAGACAGATTAAAAATTAAAAATTCAAGAGAAGGGCAAGTGAAAGGACGGGTTTTCAGGTCTGTCGTAAAACAATAGTAAGGTTTGAGGGTAAACTCATACATAAGCATGTTTATACTTTAAAGTTAGAGGTATGAACACTCTGCTGTATGAGTTTACCCTCAAACAAAACTCAAAAAATGAAATATGCAGTCAGGAGGAAACTAAAATACCACAAGCAGCTACAAGCACCAAAGCAGAGATGCTGAAAAGGGAAGAGTCACATTTACTGGATTTTCTGGGGGGGGAAAGAGTGAGAGAAGTGAGGACTGATGAGATGAGGGACTAACCTCTGTTTCCACTTGGACTTTAACTTTCAACTGGCTCTCTCTGTATTGGTTTGCCCTCGAGACCTGCTCCTCAATACCACACAGCACTGCCTCACACCCTGTGCACCTGAGAGAGAGAAGAAAGGCATGGAGGAAGGAAGAAAGCAGAGTGCGAGTTTGACAAACTAATAATTGAGCCACAGATAATCTGAAGTGTGTGCACGGACAAACACAGGTGATACTGACCATTCCTGCAGCGTGTTGACTATGTTTGGGAGCTCGTTGGGACCGAGGTCACGACCCACGCTGCAGTCTACCTCTACCTGCTGGTTCCTCTGGTCCAGTTTGCCCTGGATGATGTCACAGTAAACGGCGTCGATCAGCAGGTCCTCCAGCTCCCGCACATTCTTCAGCTCAAGCTGCTGGAGGAGCAGTGAGTACGGCAGGCACTGAGGGAAAAAAGACATGAGAAACTTTACGTCTCCTCTTCTTTTGTTTTGTTTTTTAAACAAGGTATACAGGCAGATAATTTGATTCCACTTTAACGGTTTGATGGAAAATGACAATAAAATGTTACAGTGAAATTGCCTATTTGTCTAAATGTCACAGCCAGAGGAAGATGAATGGAGAGTTTTGAATTTAACTATCCTCCACTGGGCAATTAGAGAGTTCAAGCCTATATTCGGGGAAAGCATGTGACATATTGAAGGAGAAAAACAAGGGCAGGAGTGAAAGGAGCAGTGGTAGTAGAAAGTGAGATTAAGTTTGAAGGAAAAAAAAAGGGACGGAGCTGGTGAGAATAATGAATCAATTATTTATCAGGAGCAAAGAAAGAAAAGGGCATAAGGAGATGTGCAGTATGGTTAGAAGCTGGGAATGAGAGATGCCTTAATAAAGGAACATTTAATACTTTATCACTCACACAGAGGGAGGGATAAGAAATCTAATGAAGAGCAGTATTGGCTGTGCTGGTAACTCTGCTGAGAAACTTGAGATTGAAAGGCTTGTCTTTTTGTAATTCTAATTTAGCTGATACAAAAACATCTAGGAGCCTAAAATGACAGCCAACCACACATTAACTTTTTTGAAAAATTTGGTTAACATGCCATATAAAAAACCAAACTGTTAACACATCATTCATAAACTGCTTTTTTTTTCCTAAGGATGCACCAATTGTGAAATTCTCAGCAGATACTGATGTTTAAAGTAACAATTGAAAACATTGTTTTTTTTGTCGTTGGTGTTTATTTTGTTATTTATTCCCTCTTTTGTGCCAGGAAAACAAACAAATCTTTATTATAAAAAAAAGAACTGAACTGTTAAAGTCATTCAGCCCTCCATTATACTTTATCTGACTGAGCAGTTCAATCATACACATTTATGAAACAACCTTTAATATAACCTTTCTATTATAAACATCCTTTTAAAAATGACTGCTTCACAAGCCTTTTTACTATGACATGTCATAATTCACTCTCTAAAGCCCTTTATCGCTGCACAAAAAACTCACTAACAGCTGCTAACATCTGTCTTTTGCCTCTGATGGGATAGGTTATAATCAGCATCCGCTCCTGGATCAAATGGCTCTACAGTAGTCACATTTATTTATTAGCTCTGGCTCCAACTGGCTTCACTCGGCAGTGATAGAAATACGACACCATGCCAGACAAGATTATGTCTGAACACATCATGATAATGTTTTAATTTACCTTCACCCAACATGCATGTTTACTACATAAAGCTTGAACTCATCATAATGTTTTAACCTGTGCAAAACTGATGTAACACAACAGAAAAACATCGGCCACTGCCATCAATAATTGTCATCTTATTTGCTGATAGTAGTCCACAAGGCTGAACATGGGTATCCGCCCATAAACTGATGCATCTCTACTGTTTTTTTTTATTTTTGAGACAAATAAAACACTACACAGTTCATCTGCACCTTTCTGCACTTTTTCGAAAACTGCAAAGAGAAAAGAAAGAACCAGTACCTTGAGGTTGGATGCCAGGCTGATGATGGACAGGTGGCGGAGTTTGTTTCTCTGCGCTGGGGTCAACTCTGGAAGAGAGGCTGCTCTCTCTACAGCAGCAGACAAGAACATGCAATGAAAAAGAGACAAAATGGGGAAAATATACCAGGGCAGTGTGTAAGTGTCACTTTACTGAGGGGTCAAATAGTCACACATAATCGAGGCACTTCTTATTACTTTGAAATGCAATGTTACACAGGGACATGCGGGTGAGTGGTGAGCTCTTTAAGCAGCCAGAGAACAGAGTCTGGAGGAAGTTGATCTCCAGTGACTGTCTCCGGCTGCCATGCTCCCCTGGTGACAGGACTCACACCCACCGAGACAGCAGCTCTGACAGCTCCTCTAAGGGGTCCACTACACAGCTCTATGAAAGTAAATGTGCTCCCTGTCGGTGTGACTCGAAAGGGAAGGGAACAATAAAGTAGGCTACATTCTTTTTCCAGGCTATTGGTTGATGTTCAGCATAAAATTAGACATAATTAACATTCCACTTCTTGTTGAAACTTCACATTACACAAACGGCAAATTAAGTCACAAAAGATTAGTTTATTGTCCATTTGTGCTGCTGCTGCTGCTGCAACAAAGACAATCATCAGCCAATCAGAACGCTTAATGAAAAGTTACCCACACAGATAAAAGCGTTTCAGTAACTTTGTCAGTAAATAACCTGCCTGCAGTGTCTCAGGTGAGGGTGTTAAGGTGCCTGCCCTGCAGCAAAGAAATACAGCTCATAATAAAAGAGTTGCAGGGACGCCCTATTACTTATTTACACTGTGCTGCCACTGCAATACCTTTGTAGTCGCAGTAGGTTCCATAGGCAAAGAGGTTGAGGAGCTGGTACATTGGTGCATGAGGGCCATTCTCCAGCTGTGGTGTAGAGGGAAGATGAGGGGAAAGAAAAAAAAATGATGTGGCAGAACACAGAAGTAATGAGACTCTCTACACAAGAACTGTACAACTGCATTTTATCTTTGCACATCTCTGAGGAGAGGTCTTGCTGAGACTGGGAGAAAGAGTAAAGGAGAGGGACCACAGGAAGGTCTGACTAATTAAATTTAGTCATACTTGGATTAAACTGAGAGGAGTTACATAACACCTTGCATCAAAATCTGTCTCAACTGGCCCCATCTGATCAGATTTCAGATCCCTGTTCCACCAGTCAAACAACAGAGAAATCACTCCCATAATGTTTCCTTATGCCCGAATCAAAGCCATCAGCTGGTGTCTGTCCTGTCTTTTGCCAGACTTTCATCTAACAATGTAACTGCACTACTGTATGGCTTCTTATCCCCCTACCTATTACACTAAACACCAGGAGGGAGGGGTCCTACTAAATTTAGCAAAAATTACCACCTAGAGTGCAAAATTTTGTGCCACCACAATTTTTTCACTGCGATGTGAATGAGCCCAATTGCAGTTCATTCGCGGTTCATAAATGATGATAAAAATTGACGAAAATGTCTGGAAAGCAGTGATGAGCAAAAGAAAATGTTCTCTGCTGCAGAGCCACAAATAATGTTTGAGAAGATGACACGTTTAGAAATGCAAGCGTTTATTCATCCCCCAAGAGGAACACTGTATGTGAGGAAATATTATAAATAGCCAATGATATCAGCCTAACTAAAGATCAGTAATAGTATGAGTTGAGAAAATCAATGAGGAGGATTTTTGACTTTAAAACTCCACTGACTAACTACATCACTGCAGTAAATGAATAACTGACTGGACCTGGGATGAGCTATTAAAGGTCAGGAAAAAGACATATTAAAGCAGAAAACCACTGAGGGACACTGAGTGGTAAAGCTTTGATTTGAAGCAATAGCCCCTTTTACAAGGCAGAAATTTTGTGCTGTTATTCCGCCTCACCAATCTGTATAAAACATATAATCACAGAACAGGGGAAACAGAGTTGTCTTGCTTTTAAGCAGGCAACAGAGATAGTAATAGCATCAAATCTCTATCTGTGGAGAACTGACAGCCGGCAGGACAAGTTGGGTGCATTGCTTTGATGGCATGTTATGTGTGCGACTCACCTCGGGGGAGATTTAAAAAGCAGTTAGCAGCTAACTCAAAGATGAAGAACAGCAGATGCAAATGTCCATGGGGGGCGGGAGGGGGCAAGATCAGCCGCAATATAACCGGGACAGTAAATGTCTGTTATTACCATATTATGCCATTGTTATTGTTTAGAAACACTGCTGACATGTATGTTATGTCTCACTAGTGGCCGACACTGTTGTGTACACATCATGCCACTTTTTTCTTAGATGCTAGCAAGGAAACTTTAACAGAAGTTTAATTAAGTCTGTGAAAGCATTTGAATTTTGCATTGGTGCCAGACTTTGATGCAAGTTCCACTATGGCCCACTGTCCATTATCTCTGCTTTTTCAGCTTCGACTGAAAAATGCTTCCACAAAATAAAAAAACACACATTAAGTCATATCTTTTATAGGTGCCTTGGATGTCGGCATGCTATCTAAAATAACACAGTGGGGCTGCATTATGCCAGTGGTTTTTTGTTCTGTATAAAAAAAGCACAGGCGGCATCAAGAAGAGATTTTGTGGCAGCCTTATCGCATGATCTTAGTGTAAAACTGGTTTAAGTTGTCTGCATGCATTCTCCAGCAGTGTTGCTTTGTCTTA
Source organism: Epinephelus lanceolatus (assembly GCF_041903045.1). Taxonomy (NCBI): domain Eukaryota; kingdom Metazoa; phylum Chordata; class Actinopteri; order Perciformes; family Serranidae; genus Epinephelus; species Epinephelus lanceolatus. Next base: position 16,266,320 of record NC_135743.1, on the reverse strand, counting down.
GCGTGGTCCTTTAGTAAATTTTAAAATATATATCTACAATTCTACTGTTTTACTTTACTAAAACGAACACAAGTCCTTGGTAAATATCCCTCCTGGTGTGACTTTCTCTTCATCCTCTCCAGGGCTTTCTTTACAGAATGGAACAATAGTGCTGCACAGTCCTACCCTAATTTAACTGCAGCATTTCACCTCCAAAATAGGGTGTCAACTACGTATTCTCATTCAAGTTTGACGTACAACACATGCATGATGCTGGTGATGTACTTTTTGAAACGATAGCAGCATCATGCCCAGAAACTCTATATATAGATGTGTTGATTGGGAGCTGAGTCGTGACTTTGATTACATCATTGATGCCCAAACGTATAGGCTACACATTTCCACATGCATACATGACGAATGTGGTTCAGTGTGACTGGGGAATACACTTGGTGTTGATACTGCATTAAGAACGTGGTCACATGCATCACCAACCCCTCTGAATGTGACAGTACACCTGTGAGATTTACTGTCTAGTTGTGATTAAGATGGATTTTTTTCATGCCAGGTCTGAAAAGGTCCCGAGACACAAAGGGTGAGGAAGATGGATTGTGAGGGAGTGTGTTTACCTCTCTGACATTAGGCAGCTCCAGGATGTCAGAGAAGACGTAGAGGCCTGGGGTCTCCAGCAGGGAGCTGACAGCCTGGGCCAGTGCTGAGCCTGACAGAGACAGGAGCTGCTCCACCTCCATCTGATGCCAGGGGTCACAGGAGACAAAAAGGTTAGCAGGTTAGACAAAAGTATTACAGAGAGACACATAAGAGCACCAGAGTTCTGTGGAAAGTAGAAAATCAAGGAAATTACATCTCTGTTGCCGCCCTGGTTGTGCCATCTGAAGAAAGGCATCGAGGGACAGCATGTCACAATCTTTCATAAATACTAAACAATGAAAAAAAAAAAAACACTATCAATGAACCCTAAGCCTCCACAGGATGTTTGCGTCTTTGTCGTTCCCCTCTAAATAATAGTCCAGCCACTTGTGGCCCGTTCAAAGGACATAGAATAGAATGAACAATACTCCCTTTTCATTTAAGGTCTAAGAGCCAAGTGCTCTTGACCGAAGCCCTTAACCCTCAAATTACCTGGAGAGCTGCTTGGATAGTGGAAGAGTAGCTGCACTAGGTAGCACCGATGCGGGCAACAAATGTAATGAATGCGAAGCACGGCATGTATATTCATCAAAACCCATTCCCTGCATAGAGAAACGATGCAAATGCACTTTGGGCTGAGGGCAACACCAGAATAATTACTTAAATAGGAGCAGGGATCTGCCTGCGTCTCGAGCAGGTATTTCGTTTACATAAAGTAAATCCTGAAAAAGCAACAACAAAAAACCAGGACCATTTCCTGATTGTGCCCAACTCTGGCTTTGTAATCAACAAGCTTTATAGTACAAATTACCCAAATACAAAAAATAGCCTGGACAGGATGTCAGTCTGATTCTACTTGTGCATTCTTCCCAATTCAGAAGTGTCTTAACTGACAATTATCCAACGCGAGGAGCTGTCCTGTTGACTTTGAAGTGATATTTTAAGATATCTTAATCCCAGCAGACACATCTTGGGACACAAAGGAAGCTCAGTCTTACAAATACATGGTAACATTATTGCAGTTGCATCACACTGGTTTTATTACCTGAGGCCATTCCCTAAAATGAAAGCAAAAGAGAGTCTGGATACCAACTGCTGAACTAAGACTAGTCTGACTGTCTCTTATTTATTACCATCAGTGCTGAGGGTGCTGATATATTTTGAATCATACTAAATCGGATAAATCTACATGCACACATGCACATGTTCCATATGTTGTCCCACTGGACCACCATCAAAGAGGTATAAAGACGACATTCTCAGGCAAGCGGAACAGATGAGCAGACATGTGTTGCAGCCAAACACATTAACCTACACCATTTCAGAAACAGTACCTCTATTAATTTCATGAATTTTCAAAAGTCAAATGAAGCTGGATTGCCTCCATCTGTGTATATCTATTGAATTTTAAAGGAGGACAGAACTGGCTGCATATCAGTGAGAGATGGCTGGAGGAATATGTGGACCTGCTTAATATGCAGGATGCAGCTGTTCAGATCTCAGTATCTTGGTGACCTCTGAGATTTCAAAATAAAAACAAATAAACTCAAAGAAAATATTAACATTACTAAAAGATAACTAATAATAATTTCAAGAATCCCCAAGTGCAAAGGGACACATAGTTACTCTATGTGAAAAATTGTTTTGTCATGCGGTAATGAGCTTAGATAATTACTACATTGTTGCTGCTAAACACGCTTCTCAGTTCATTCAGCCTGTTATTGTCATCAATGTTTAACTGCGTATCATGCCAATATAATGTCAACAAAATAATTTGTATAAAAAAATGCCACTATGGTACCTTCTGTTCTCTTTGTATGGTACAACTGACACCACATTCCTTATTCAAAACATTCAGCATTTATTAATATTTTGCCATTATTATTGCTTTATTGTTATTTGTACTGTTACAATGAGATTTAGATTAAAAATAGAGTGAGAGAATACATCTGAATAAAACATTTAATAAAATAATAAAAGGGTACAAAGATAGAGGGAAAACAATTTAAAAATGAATTCAGAAGCTCTAAGCTTCCACTGTTGTACAGTACATCATACCCCAAATTCACCAAAGTAGCACTTACTTCAACAGACTCTCAGCTCTAATAAGAGGTGGTTCATCTATCTTTCCCATAATCCTCTTCAACCAAAATGGACCTTAAATAGCTCTGAAGATCACTGAAAATCTCTCAGACTTGAGATTTTAATGGAATGAAGCACGATACGTTGAATTATTTTAATGATGAATTTAGATGTGTCTCAACAGATATGCAGACAGATATGTGCTGTTTTGCTAATGAGCAAGTCCACTTAGAATGATCAGATCATTAACAGAATTATAACTCATATTCTCTCCATACAAGCAAGAGAGGGGACCCTAATCAACCTGCAGTCTGCAGTGGATCAGTCATTACAAACTCATGCTGTACAGCCAAACATTGTTTATGCCAACAAAACATTATTAAAATTCAAGTGAGGATCTCAGACATTCAAAAAAATGTCACTCTGGACTTTGGGGAAAATGAGACACAACACATCTAGAATATTTCTAGTGGATGGAATGATGCAACCAAAAACACGGAGTCCTGAATTTCAACATTTCCCTCAGTGTCAACACTATGTAGCTTCAATGAAGAGTTGAAACAAGGCGATACAGAATATACAGTAAATGATATTGTGGGATAATCTGGGGCACGATGACTTGAATGACCTTGAATCTACTTTAGGGAAAACAAAATGGTAAAACTGTATCTTGAGGGATTAACTACTTGTGGGCAGTGGTGATAAGATTATTGCAATGTTCCAGCCAAGTGAAAGCAGTGTTACTGTAAAGACAGAAAAGCCAAAAAATGCAGTGGAGCGGGAAAAAGGGTAAAGCTCCTGGAAAATGTTCTCAGAGTGTAAGTCAGTGTTACTTATTTCTTTATGATTTTCGAAAGGAGCACATGGCTGTATGATAAACAGTTTGTGCTTGTTATGGCACAAAATACTGTGAGTTCAAAGTACATTCGTGTGTACTATAAGTGTTAAGAGTAGCCATGTATTAGGACTACAAACAAACAATTATAATCATTACTAATTCATGAGTAACTTATCTTTTAAATTATTTGATACAGTGCATAAGTAGTCAATTAGAAATGCTCTCACAACTTCACCGTAGGTCAAGGTGATGTCAAATTGCTTGTTTGGCCAATTTAACAGTCTAAAACCCAAATAAATCAAATTCAAACTTCTTTTAAGCACAGAAAAACAGCAATCTCTCTGATAATCAGAAAAAAATAGTTGTCATTTTAACTTTGTAGATGATTTCAGCAATAAATTGCTCAACAAAACTGTTGTTGAGTAACTTCTACTAATCGACTATTTAAATAATCCACTAATCATTCCAGCACTAACGTAATGGATATTACACAACAAGATACACAAAGTAAGTGTACTCTTCTTGCCTCAGTTGCCTGACTGGGAGTTTAAAGTCAAAGGCTCTGTTTGTGTAAAATTGTTGTTGCTGCCAATAGGGTGTCAACATCATTTCTACTTTCTAATGTCTGTGACTACAGATGTGGTGAAGTAAACGTGCTGAAAGACAGAAAAACACACAAAAAAAACCTATACACTTTCAGTAACATACACGTGTTTACACATACGTCACGACCATCCTTGCAGGGAGACTGTGATGCTACTTTGAAGTCTTACACAGTAAAAGACTTGTGTTAGTAACGTTAGCTATAACACCGGCTGACAGACACACTTTACTGTTTCTTACATATTAAAATTATCAAAGCCAAAAGGACGGTGGAGACGTAAGTATTTGAGTGAAGTTTGCTCAACCTTACCCCCTGCCCCAGTATTAGCATTAGCTGCACCGCTAACGTTAAATTAACCGGCTAACATCAAAATCACTGACCTTATCTGTCAACACACGTTGATGCAATTGGCAGAAGAAGTGCTTAACAAATAAAATACATAATTTCATGTACGAAGTTGTTTTTAGATGAAGTGTTCTCATTAAAATGTGTGTTAATTATTATACGAGCTCAATGTGTCATGCTAGCTCGGCTGCTAACGGCTAATCAACCGTCAGGCTTCACTTATCCGTTGACGTTAGGCCTCAGTTCATTTTAAGCCTTTCTGGGGATTTAAATCGCACAACTACACTGCGCAAATAACTGAGAGACAAAATACGCACGTAAATATCTCTATAAATGCGTTAAAATACGGCTACGTGTGCTCAAATTTACCTTGTTGTGTTGGTTTCTAGCAGATAGCCTCCCTCTCGATTGTTCAGTTCCGCTGTCAGCACACGTACAACAACAAAGCAACGTAAGCGCTGATTGGACGGTGAACCGGGGTGGGTGGGACAAGTGCAGCTGTCAATCAGCAGATGTATCAGTGGATCAGAGGGAACAGCGTCATCTAGTGGTGATCTGATTTAAACCATGTGGAACAGTCGAGATCAATATTGGCTGTTCCGCAGAGGTTGACTAACTTCAGGTCAAGAGTCCCAAGATCAATCTGAGGGGTCGCAAAAGGGTAAAAGCCTTGACTGCACTGACTCTGTCTAGTTATTGTCTGGTCTATAATACTTTAATCCTTCAGATTAAACAATCCAAGAGTGTTTATTTGGATTTGAGTTGTCAGTAGGCTGCATGGACATGTGTATGCCAGGCACTGTAAAAACAAAAAGGTAGACACAAGGCTGAATATAGAAAAAAGAAAATTTTATTGACATAAACATCTCAAACACATAAAGCAGTGCATAAAAGCAACACTAATCTTGAAGAGAAAACAACCCAAAAAAATAAAGTTTACAGTGTTAACTGTAAAATATTTTGCAGGTCAGTTTTAAGATGTGAATTGGCACAAATCTCTGCTGAAGATGGACATCGAAGACAGACAACAATCGTGCCCAAAGGTCTAAGAGACAGTAGACAGTGTTCGTGGCATTCAGTTTTGCAATATGAAGACCTTTTTCTAATGTCAGACCTGAATGGCCTGACATTCAAATAAAAGTCACTGGGAAATATCTCACAAGTACAATAATTGACTCTTAATTGACAATGGACACACTCCAAAAAATGTTACGTGATGTCTTTGTCCTTTAGATTTGCTTGACAACAAGTGTGCAGTATTGCAGTTTCCTCAACACAGTGTATAGATTTTCACCAACTATACCTTCTAAAAAAAATATGGTGCGAATAACCCCAAACATGCAATCAAACATTTTAGACTGGGCTCTTTCACAACCTTTTTAGGTTTCCAGACTTCCCAGTTGTGCAGTATTTTCAGTGTGAGGATTCAGTTGAGCTGAATGGCATCCATCTGGCAGATCCGTTTATAAATGTGATTACAAGGAACATCAAACCATGTCTTTGCGTGGCTGTCTAAGGTGGCGCAGTCCTCTCCGTGTTCCCCTCCTGACTGGTGGTTATTTGGCTCTGAGCTCCACTTATCCCAGTAACTGTGACAGAGGGAGAGAGGAGGAATCAGGGATAGATTGGATATAAGCTAATACCAACAACAATTCGGACACGAGAAAAACAGGCTCACCTCACCCAAGCCTTTAATTCATTGGTTACATTTTTGAACTCTGATTTATCTCAGGTTTTGATTGCTGTGTGTCTGTCTTTCATTTGATGGTGCAATTGTAGCTTTATTTATACCATATTTATGATTTTTTTTTTTTTTGTTATTGTGCTTTGGATGGTATAGGTGCTCCCTGGACAGTTTATTCAGTGTCATCAAAATTTAAAATGAATGCAGGATAGCAGTTTTAATATAAACATAAACAAATACATGATTAATGCTTTAGATATTAAAATCAGATGGTACTTGTGTTGCAGTGTTGTGTTGTCCACCCATCTCCAGTCTCCTTCAGTCTCTATATCAGACAAGCCGATCCAGAAGTGGTAATCGAATCCGCCGATTTTCTTGGCTTCTTTTTCCAGAGCGTCCTGAAGTTAAACACACACACGCACACACAAACACAAAGGTTGGTAAATCATTGATTTACTCTTGCCCTTGTCCCAAACACTAAATCCTTAACCCAAACCATATTTTAAAGGTCTAGTAGTGTGTAGGGTTCAGAGGCATCTGGTGATGAGGTTGCAAAACTGCAACTTTTCCCATGTGCCAAGCGTTGGAGTTCTCAACATGGCGATAAACAATCCAGACCAAACTGACCTCATGTGAGCTGAAACCTGAACCTGGCCAGTCCAAGATCATCACACATAATACTGAGCCTGGCTGCTCTCTCTGCTTAGTCAATCATTCATTCATTCATTTCCGTAACCACTCATCCTCTTGAGGGTTGTGGGGGGGCTGGAGCCTATCCCAGCTGACATTGGGCGAGAGGCAGGGTACACCCTGGACAGGTTACCAGACTATCACAGGGCTGACACATAGAGACAGACAACCATTCACACTCACATTCACATCTACGGACAATTTAGAGTCACCAATTAACCTGCATGTCTTTGGACTGTGGACATTCTGGGTTACTGCAGAACAACATGGCAGACTCAATGGAAAAAGGACCTGCTCCATACGTAGATATAAACAACTCATTCTAAGGTAACAAAAAAACAACAATACTCAGTTTCAAGTGATTCTAAACTAATTTAATCATAGTTATGAATATTATATTTAATTTCCACCAGTGGATGCCCCTAAATCCTGCACACTAGACCTTTAAACTAAACCCTTAGATCAAGACTTTATCTTTAACAATCCTTTATAGAAACACAATACAATAACAGTAACAATACAAACACTCAAAACACACACACACTTTCTCATTATGGTATTATACTGGTGAGGATCTTCATTTACGGCAACCGAAACACACATCTTTAGCACTCTGAAGTGTTGCTGTGTAATTTCCCTAACCCTAACATTAAAATTTAAGGCATATTTACATTCTTAAATCTGTATTTGGTGACTTTCCATCATAAAATAATTTATCATACTTGTTGAAAGTGTCACTTTATTCTCACTCCCTTGTCTGCTCTACTGCTTTGTTACATCTCACAGCAGATATTTTGACTTGTCATAGCAAGAAAAGTGTTAGTAATAACATCAATAATGGCTCCGCTCTATTCAAGTGTTCCAGTAAGTCATGGTAGTCATGTTTTTTGATTATGTTTAATTGTAGCTTGGATTCTCTCTCTTTTGTTTTTTATTTATTTTTGATTTTTTTGGAAGAAATTTGGACATGTCACGGTAGGAAGCGCACGAGTGTAAATGATGGAATTAATGACGGGTGAATTCCATGTGGCTGCTTCAATTTCAGGGTCCTGGTATTGTGCATGCTGGCTCACTGTCACACTGTTATTATGGCTTACTGGGATGCTAAAATAAAGCAGAGCCATCGTTAATGTTATTAGTAACAACTGTGCTTTTCCTGCCATGACAAGGTAAAATGTCTGCTGTGAAAAAGGACCTTAACTTCTAACCTTAAACTATCCTTATGCAAAAATAAAGAGCAGAGAAGTGACCTTGCCTTGTGAAGATGTCTTTGTGTTTCCCATCTTTACACACGCACAAACACACAAACACACACACACACACACACACACACACAGAGTAACTGACCCAATTAAGGGGAACGAGGAACACCTGTGCCGGTCAGCAGGGCTCTGCAGACAAAGTGTTCATTTCTGTCTGTGGAGTTTGCTGATACAGTGAGTTGTGATCACTTCACACACTCACCACACTTACACACACACACACTCACATGTTGTTCCATGGTGTGCAGTATGGTAAGATGGCTGCCCATCTCTGCGCAGCTATCTCTGCTCTGAAGCCAGTCCAGCTTGTTACTGCTGAAGAAGTAGCACTGATCCCCGATCTGAATCCATCGTTCAGGACACGCCCTGCACTGCTTCACTGGTAATGAGAGAGAGGGCAAGATAAAAAGGAATGAGGGTTAACAGTAAATCAAAGACAGCCGGAAATGAAGATCGTGTACTCGTTTGATCTACATCCTGCCACCTGTCTTTGAACAGCTCTGTCCCAGAGCGGTGTAGTCCTCACACAGCTGGATGTAACGTTTCTGCACCGAGTTCAGTTTAAAACCCAGGGACGAGGAGTCCAGGGGGGCACCTGGCACCGGCCTGCCAATCACTGAGAAGAAAGATAGATAGAGACATTACATCTTTGATCTGATGATGGTGATAGATAAAAAGGGATAACCAACGTTTCTTCAATTCAATTCAATTCAATTTTATTTATAAAGCCCAATATCACAAATCACAGTTTGCCTCACAGGGCTTTACAGCATACGACATCCCTCTGTCCTTAAGACCCTCACAGCGGATAAGGAAAAACTCCCCAAAAAAAACCCCTTTAACAGTTCATCCTCTGGGGAACATGAACATCTGTACAAAATTTTATGCCAATCCATCCTGTGAGTGTTGAGATATTTCAGTCTGGACCTGCATCGCCATCCAGAAAAGCACAACTATAATCTAATGTAATTTTCATACTGTTGTGTTTTCTAATCCACCACTAATTTCTCCCTCCTCCAACATATGATGCTCCTCTGTACAGTCTGTGAATCTCTCAGGTTTTATTGCTGCTGTTGCTGAAATAATTGAGTTTATATGAGCTCCCTTGCGGCTGTGAAAAAAAATTATCATTTACAATATGAACTTGCTCTGGTTTCATTGCCAGTTATTTTTCCACATTTGTGTTTCCTCTGTTTACTCCCCTTTGCCAATTAAAAAAACATATCCCCGATGCTTTCTAAGAAGAGTAATTGATGTAATACAAGTCATTAATACAGATAATATGTACATGTGTATGTGGCTTTCATTGAAAGGTACTGTCACAGACACAGACGGCATCTCAGAATGAGTTTGAGACTTGACGAAGTGGTCAGGTTCAGAGGAATTAAAGATCAAGCTACTTACTGTCTTTTCGTTTTATCTTAATTAACTGTAAGCAGAAAGTTTTGTTGTGGTTAGTGAATTGCATCAGAGTTAGCATGTATTACAGAAATGAGCAGTTCTTGATAAAACTAATGACATGTTAACAATTACTGGAAAGCCTGCTGATGTAAAAACACAGGTGCAGGTGCTACACTGAGGTTCACACAAGGTGTCCCACACATACTTAGATACCACAAAAACCATCATGTCACACCCCTGCTATGAACTGTATCTTTGTGAAATCAGATGTTAAAATGTGCTGCATTTCCTATACAGCAAATGCAGGGGGGGCACCTCCATTTACCCCCAAAAACATCTGCCAACACACCAGATGTTGTAGTGGTTAATGAAGAGTCCAGAAATGTGTTTGTTTTAGAGGTAGTCCGCACCTTTGCCTCTAACTTAAAGAGGACCTTTATGATCAAGGTCATTAAATGCCAACCACTCCTAAGTATCTCAGATGAGTTAAAGTTGGAAATGACTTGTTTTAAAATTTGGCAGCCTCAGACACATTCACAGGTTGGTCTTAAGAGGACTTCAACATCTTAGGATGCCAAAAAAATCAGGCTAAACATCTTGCAAATTACTGCTATCACTGGCAGCAGCCATGCACGGCAAAGACATTGTTACTTGTATCCCTGACAACTGAGTAGCCAACTATGTTTTCTGTTGTGGACACTTATGTCACTTGTCCATGATTTAAATGTATTCCACTGCAAGTTCATTATTTGAGTCTTTGTATTGATTCTTTTTATGTGGACATAAATAAATTGTTAAAATGTTTTGGATGTCCAAAAAGAGGTGTGGCTGGCTGCTGAGTCTCTCCGAGTCAGGAAGACAATTATTGATCCCAGCTCAAGATGTATGTTGCTGTCTTTAGTACGGTAACTGTCTTGTAGTGTTGAATTATTGAAGTTGGCTTAGGTTTAACAATGTGGATTTGTTTTCAGTGTTTTGTGTTTATTCATATTTATACATTTAAGTATAAGTGTTGACAATGCTCTAACAACAACAATCATTTCCGGGTGGAAGACTGGTCACTGATGGGAATTGTGGAGATATGTGAAATCGGCACACTTGTTTATTTCTGTTGTCATTTTTCAGCTGTAACTGTAAAGTTTAAAGATACATAGTTAAACATGGTGGTCCAACCAATTTGACGTTTCTGCTGTGCTTATTTCACAAACTGTGTTGCTTTGTGTCTCTCATTAACCAAACCTACCAGTATGCAGGCTGCAGCAAAACATGTTTTAGCCATGAAAGAAAAAAACAAAAACCTAAAAGGAACCACACACCAAACAAATCAATATCAATTTAAGTGTGCGCTATATTTAGAATATTTTCTCCGCTTTATCTTACACACCAACCAATCAAGGCGACGGTAGACCAGCAACTGTATTTGTCAATAGAGTCTCTTGGCGTTAAGATAATGGAGTGCCCCAAGGTTGAGCTCTAAAACCCAGACATGAGTTAGCATTTTCCCTTGTCTCAAAGTCAATGTTTTTTTTAAATGGGTTTTTGGTGAGATACCTGAAATAAGGTCTGTGGTTCACACAAGCTTTAGGGACTTTGAAGCTTTTGGAACATCATCATGGCCACCACGACTTTACAGCTGTGCTTTTGGGGCAATGTGAGGTCATGGCACCGTGGTGTAGTTCGTATACAGCCTAACATTAGCTTTTTACCTCTGGCGATTCCATTTACATTAAAAAATCATGAAAGAGTGTGTCAGTATCATAAACATTTGTTTGCCAAATAGCTTATTTTCTGCAATAGTCCAAAATCCAATCTAAAATCCCACTGATTTTTGATGAAGGAACCAGGGTGACGCTAACTTCCACGTCAGCATACAGAAAGACGTCTTCCCAGGAGCACTCTGTGGCTTCTGTTCTGCATCAGACAGGGCTGTTTGATGGCAAGGTAAACTAACCAACTGAGGTAGCTTCTGCTCAGCGCCTTTTCATTTAATGTACGTGACACGGGTTAACTACCTTGAAGTTATTGTAAGCAAACAGTGTGATTTGGCCTATGTTGTTAAATTTTAAGTTCCAATGTGCCTTTGCAGTGAAAAAAGGACGGTCTTTAATGTCGTTGACCATCATTTTTATGTATGGGCGTCTTTGCCTGGCGCCCCTTAGAGTCTAGGATCACCACTGAGCAAATGTGTGTTACTGTGCAGCTAATGTATCATTAGAGCAAATAAAGAGCCCACCTAAGTAAACAGAAAACATTTACATTACCGCCTTACCTGACCCATGGTAGTGATATTTAACTGCTGGGAATATTAGCCAATTTATCATGATAAAGTATATTATGTGTGCTTCTACGCCATATGCATAAAGTAAGCTTCTATCGAGAGTCTTGCAATATGTTACGGATCCAGTTGTCATAGAAAGTGTTAGATGTTTCTTTTTATTTCCTTCTCTTGTTGCAAGTCATCATTTTCAGATACTACAATTGTACTCAAAAGCCTCTCTGTGTGTGTCTATGACTGTGACTGTGTGTGTGTGAGTGTGTGTGTGCCATGGTGGTGGTAATAGATCAAGCTCGTACATCCCCAGTGGTGTTTGTTTTAAATGAGAGAGTGTCCTCACAAGCACATTATCAGGCAGAGCTGCCAGAGCCTGTTGGCCCTGCAGGAGAAATATTTCACAATTATGGACTTTTGTGCTTTTTCTATTACATGACCCTCACCGGACTGGAGAGAACGCTTTATCTTTTTTATTGCCAATTATAGGTGTCCAAAAGCGCACTGAGCTGAAATAAAGAGAGAATAATCAGCGAGAGTGAGACTCACGGGCGGAGAGACAGACAGACAGGCAGATATACATACTCAGGCTGGAGGGCAGGAAGAACAGGAGGTTGTTTATACTTACAGAGCACAGTGAGTGCTATGTTGGCACAGATGGAGGCCAAGAAGCCAATAAGCAACAGGAGAGCAGTCCGACTCCTCAAACACTCAACGCCCTGCTTCAGTCCCTGGGAGCCTGATTAGACACAAAACAGTCCGCAGCATGGAAGCTGTCAATTCACCATTTTTTAATCCTCTGGTGCAGCTGTGTTAAGTGCAGAACATTGTGGAGCAGAGCCATTTGACCGGAATTTATCTTCATAACATTTACAATTCCCAAAAGATAACACTGAACGTCTGCTGGAAAGTTAGGTCAAGTGTTTATTTGTGTCTCTTGCTGCCGAATATGCACACAGACACAAAAATGCATGTGCTCTGTATGCATGTAGAGAGATTCTGTTGTAGCAAAGTATTCACATCCCCCACTAGGGTAAAAGCAGCAATACCACAGTTGTAAAAACACTCAATTACAAGAAAAGAATAGAAATATAATCAGCAAAATGTGCTTTAATTATCAAAAGTAAAAGCTCTCATAAGGCAGCAAATTGCCTTTATTGCTAATGCATTCTTATATGCACTACTTATATGCAGTATTATAATGTTATAGTAGGTTCAGGTAGAGACGATTTACTATTTCACATAGTCTTGATAGTTTGATTTATTATGGGGCATCATATCTTATAAAATCATATGTTTTGCATGTAAAATCTCAAACTGTAAAGTAAATAAAACTGTCAAAAATTGAAGGGAAGTGGAAATGCCATAAGGCCACTCAAATTAAGTAAAACTACCTCAAAGTTAATAAATAAATGGAACTGGCTCCAATGCAACCAGCTACAACATTAAAGGGACAGTTCACCCCCCCCCCCCAAAAAAAAACCCCTAACCCTAACACAGAAATACATATTTTTTCTCTTACCTGTAGTGCTATTTATCAGTCTAGATTGTTTTGGTGTGAGTCACTGAGTGTTGGAGATATCGGCCCTAGAGATGTCTGCCTTCTCTCCAATATAATGGAACTAGACGGCACTCAGCTTGTGGTGCTCAAAGTGCCAAAAAATACATTTGAAAAAGTCAACAGCAATGTCTTTCTCCAGAAATCATAACCCGGTTACTCAAGATAATCCACAGACCTTGTTGTGAGCAGTTTCATGTAGGAACTATTTTCTCTCTACTGGACTACACCCGCCAACCACATCACCTCATCCTCCTCAGCTGAGCTGTAATGTTAGCTAGCTCAGTGGTGCTATAGCTCGCAGTAGATGCATGCTTTCTTCTGCGCAGTGGTAGTTGGTGGGTGTAGTTCAGTGGAAAGAAAATAGTTCCTACGTAAAACTGCTCACAACAAGGTCTGTGGATTATCTTGAGTAACCAGGTCATGCTTTCTGGAAAGAAACATTGCTGTTGAGTTTTTCAAATGTATTTTTTGGCGCTCTGAGCACCACAAGCCGAGTGCCATCTAGTTCCATTATATTGGAGAGAAGGCAGACATCTCTAGGGCTGATATCTCCAACACTCTGTGACTCACACCAAAACAATCTTGCATGATAAAAAGATAGAAGGAAGAGTATGTATTTCTGATTTTGGGGTGAACTGTGCCTTTAAAATACAGCTTCCATGCTGATGGCTTAGTGATAATAATTCAATAGTGCTGCCTGTGTATAGTAAGAACTTTTAAACTTTAGACACATTTTGCTGATACCTGGGTAATACATACACAGTAGGCAACATTTACTGGAGTAAAGTAGTCTGCTACTTTTACTTAAGTAAAGAATCTGAATATTTCTTTCACTGATGTATATAATGGAGTCCAATAAAGTATAATATCTCCCTCTGAAATGTAGTGAGGCAGAGGTTGCATCACAAAGAGGAAAAGTAAACACTGTCACTGAGTACAGAGCTAAGTGTACGTGTACTCTATGTTGCACCACTGGCTCTTACACACAAGGATTTTCTCAGTATCTTTGTCACATATTTAATCTTAAAATACCGTTGCTGTGCTCGTGAATGAGATTGTTCCCTCCTGTTGGCTCCTCTGTGAACTCCTGCAGGCCGGTGTAGTTGTCTCTATCCATGGCTGCGATGTCCTTGTTAACACTCTGTCTCTCTCTCCACTGTACCTCCTCTGGTCCCTGAAGGCGTCAGTATCTTCTCTCCCAAGCAGCAATATTTCTCGTTGAAATTAAATATGTCCCTGCTGGTTGATTTATCGAGGCACGTCCACCCTGCCCGCAACACTGCTGCAGTGCTGTGACAAATGTGCTCAGTTTAACTGTCCTGTACCTACAACTAAATAATTCCAACGTTCTGTTAAGTGTTTTCTGGAAAAGAGGAGAGTCTGTTAATCCAAAACGGGATGTTCTTTCCTCACTTTGTTTGCTCTGTGTGCTGTATTTCTGCCTGTTGCTGTGGTCTTGCACTGTCAGCTTGCCCTGTATTGCATAATCCAGTAGTTTCTTCATTCCGGAGCTCTGCTTGGAAAGGAGCACTGATCCTGGATCTGACAGATGTGTGATAGATGACACTGCAAGCTTTGTGGGCGTCTGAGTAAGAAGAGAAAGGTTTTTTTTAAAAAATAGCTGAAGAAAAACAGTGTGTGCCTTCAATTTCCTGACATTAATTTGAAAAAAGTAAAATTGGACCTGCGACAAGGTCATGACAGGAAAGCAGCTGGGAGCTGTGTGTGTGTGTGTGTGTGTGTGTGTGTTGTAAAGAAAGCAAGGCCAAGCTGTGAATCATAGGGAAAGTACACAAATTCATAACAATTTGTGAGGATGGTGCAACCACAGATTTTGGCTCAGTAGTCACAGAAATGGACACAGACACGAACACTAAATAATCCTCCTCGGCTTTAATTAGTTTGGTTTGAATAACAAAACCTTGTGGAGAAGAAGAGCTGACAATGGCTGTGGGAATAAGGTGCCAAGAAAAATAAATAAATAAATGGGATATACCAAAATTTCAAAAAAAAAAAAAAAAAAAATTGACAGTCTGTTGGAGCAAGAGAGTGGACATCTGGTGTGTGTGTGGCGTAGAGGTGATATTGTTGCAGCTGCTCTGCTAACGAAGAGAATACAAATGACTCTCAGCACACACACAGAGTGCTGATTAATGCTGAGTCGTACTTTTTAGACCTCTATCGTTGCCAAGTTTAAAAAAAGTAGGAGACTTTGCCCATGTAATGGTAAATAATGCCCAACCTGTATGCCAACGCTCTACAAAAAAACATTTGTCTGTCTGATCCAATATGGCAGGTCATCAATGGTTTGGCGACCAGATATTGCACCATCTGAGTTTACATGCTTTGATAATGACAAACACTCCAATCTGTTTGCTAGATTTGTGCAATCTGTACTTTATGTCCCCTGCTCTTTTGCAAGCAAACTGCTCTATAAAACACCCAGGGAGCAGAGATTAATGCCAGAGTTTGCGGTATCAAACAAGCTGACAGTCATGATGAACCTCATCAAAAAGGAAGGTAAGTGCACCCTTACACAGTGTGCACAAGTGAGTGTGAATCAGCATGTACCCTCATTATGTATCTTTACATTCTGTCTTCTCAGGCACCCTGGGCATCAGAGGCCACACTATCCTCGGTCTCCTCATCGGCCTGTTGGTTTGTGGAGCCTCTCAGGCTGCAGAGCAAGACCCAGCCGCTGTAAAGCTGAGACTACACTTGTTGGAGGATCGCTACAGACAACTGTGTGCACAATACAATGCCCTGGCATCCAACATCTCAGCTCCAGGTACCGTATCTCTTCCAGGCTCCAGCAGATGGACGATAACTCATCATTTGTTTATATACTGCAATCCCACAAGTGTTCTGCATTTTCCTGTAAACCATCTGTAAAGTTTTCCTTCGTCAACCAGGCTTTGTTTGCTAAAGTTATACATGCACTCTCCCACAGTGATCAGCTGCGACGAGTGTCCTGAAGATTGGCTCCACGTAGGGGACCAATGCCTCTACCTCAGCACTGACAGGGACGACTATGTTAACAGTACAGCTAAGTGCGAAGAGTTAGGCTCCCATCTCGCCACCTTGACCACCAAAGAAGAGCATGTAAGTGTTTCTGTGTATGTTTTTTTCTTTCCATTTGAACATATTTGTTAATTCATAAAATATTCACAATAAATTTGGGTGCAATACATTTTATAGGATGTCGTGGAACAAGAAGCCAGAAGGATCGCAGGCATTTACTATTTCTACTGGATCGGACTGAATGACATTGAGCATGAAGGAGACTGGAGATGGGCGGACAACTCAACACTTGAAACTTCGTATGTATAAAACAACTAATATTAAAATACTCTTCATGATAACACAACATGCTGTAAGTGCTATAAATATGGTTTTGGAAACAGCCAGACATGAAAATCAAAACTGGTAAATGCAATAAAGGTTCGCCTGGTTTGCCAAGACCTCAAAGAACGCCCTCAGTGTGTCGGCCTTGGTGAGCAGAAGCAGTGCTAAGCAGAAACATCTGTTGAGCTTATTCTCATCAATGCATGTTTACACATACAGACACATTTCAAACAGTGACTGGCCTCTGTCAATACTCCTGCTGCTCATCAATAATACTCCAAACAAGACTAAACCACGCCAACAACTCTGTGAGGCTATACCCGGGCACAATGGTGCCTTAAGCTAAATACTAGCGACAATGCTAACATGGTGTTGTTTAGCCAGTCTAACGTTATGAGATGTGTTAATTTGAATGACATTTTACAGATGAAGGCCAGGGGGGCCCCTGACATTTTGTGCCCCTGGGCCTGTGCCCAGTAAACCCATTCAGTAATCCATCCATGCACGTTCACCAATTTTAGTTTAGTGCATTAACATTAGCACAAGTACAGCTGAGCCGGATGGGAATGTCCTGTTTTGCGGATACTTAGTCAGGATCACAAAGTCACGAGAACAATTCATCTAGTCAATGTTGCACACAAAATGTCTTAGTGGTGCCAGAGAAATGGTCAGGGCGTTCAGTATGACTCATGCTCTGGGGATGATAAATGCCTGTACAAAATTTGTTTGGACAAATCTGTTGGGTAAATCAGTGGTTTCCAACTGGTCCAACCAAAGGGGCCAGATTTCGCCTTAGTCATTAGTTCAAGGTCCACACATTCAGAGTCATACATTGGTTTGGCCATGTCGTTGAACTCGTTTGCTGACTCTATCAAGTAGCTGTCCATTAGTTATCACTGTGCAGCAGGAAACAGCACTTCAAAGTGCTGAAAGCCCTGTGCCGAAAATTCACAGTACTTAAAATAAAACATTTGCGAGTCACTTGTGGTCCATTCAGAATGGACCCGTGACCCACTTTTGGACTGCGACCTACCAGTTGGGAACCACTGTCCTAATGATACAATACCTGATTTAAAACTTCTCAGCTTATAAAAAAAATTGCAAGTTATTTACAAGTGCCATGGATATTTGGTTGTGATTGTAAGTAATTACAAGTATTTAAATTTTATTGAAAGGTCCAGTGTGTAGGATTTACGGGGCTATATCAGCAGAAATAGAAATATAATATGTTTTCATTAGTGCATAATCACCTGCCACCAAGAATTTTGGTGTTTTCGTTACCTTAGGATGAGCCATTTCTGTCTACATACAGAACAGACATGGATGTTTGACGTGAACTAGATACAGCACTGGAGGCTTGAACCCATTTATTCCTATGAAAGTTGCTCGTTGGCGCATGAAGAAAAAAATATTAATCTGCTGCATATAAAGTTACCTGGATGATCGGCTTCCACATCATCAGGCTCATAGAGCAAGCACACTAAAAACTCCCAGTAACTTGAACCTGAATGGCAATAAATGTTATCAGACCAAATGGATCAAATTCTGATGGTGTAACGAGTCATTTTGCAGGGGTTGTGATGCTCAAAAAAAAAGTATCCACTGATTTACAGACGTCTCTTCTTGCAAGTCTACAGGAAGAAGTCCTTTTGGGCCTAATGGCATCATGTGAGACTCAGAAGTTGTAATTCACTGTTTGGCCACTACGAGAATTGCCTTCAAAGCTCAATGCACTTCCTCTGTACCTGGGAACAGGTCCTCTTCCCACGTCTGCCATGTTGTTTCTACAGTAGCCCATTACAGACTGTCCAAGCACTGGCTCTAGATTGGGCCATTTGCCTTTGTGTGTTGACCACCAAAGTTCTCCTACACGCTTGTTACACAGGAGAGGTTTCCGTTGGTTGCAATCTGCAACCTCACCACTAGATGCCACTAAATCCTACACACTAGAGCTTGTAGGGTCATCATTAATGGGCATTTTAAGAGATTCCCTCTCATGAACAGACATCAGAACAGACACACGGCATGTTTCATATCAGTCATTACCCCTGAAAACTTTGCTAACTAAAGCACATCCCCCCTAAAGATAATAACTATTAAAATAATAACATTTATTTGAGCATAACATCAGGAGAAGCAGTAATATGACTTCACACACTGATTTCTTCTTTCTGCCCACTGTGTAGATTCTGGAGCATAACGGATCACATAACAGAGCCAGACAACAGCCAGGCCGGCGGGCAAGAGGGAGAGGACTGCGTGGTGGTGGACAGCCACAAACACGTTTGGAGTGATGTTCCCTGTAACTTTGTGTATCCCCGAATCTGTCAGAAGGCGGCTGCCCCGTTAAAGTGAGCCCCAGCACACCTCTGCAGGACCACCACTCCATTGTAAAAGTTACTGATACTTTATTGGGAAACTGCAGTGACAAAGCATCATTGCTCTTTACAATTTGATTGACAAATAAAAAAATTCTCTGCCAAAAAATGTCCTGTTTTGATTAAATCAATAAAGTGTCCTTATTTGTGTATTTGGCATCAACTTTGAAGTAATATACTTGTAAATATTTATAAAAGCAAATAACCAAGCCTGTCAGTGCAGTATAAAAGAGCATTGTAAAAATATATATTACATATCAAGACAAATCTAGAAGCAAAGTGAGTAAAACAGAGTATAACA
Source organism: Epinephelus lanceolatus (assembly GCF_041903045.1). Lineage (NCBI taxonomy): Eukaryota > Metazoa > Chordata > Actinopteri > Perciformes > Serranidae > Epinephelus > Epinephelus lanceolatus. Next base: position 16,246,930 of record NC_135743.1, on the reverse strand, counting down.
TAAACAACTATTGACAGCAATTATCACAAACAATATTGTTAAAATGATAATTCAGTGGAACAGAGACATTCTGTTTCATAGAGAAGTCCCTATTACAAAAATGAAAACAATCTCAAAATGGCTGATATATATAATATATATGTACAACTGTAGAATACATTTTTTGTGATGACACAGTCTTCGAACAGAACTTTGTTTTAAACTTTTAGACCCTCATCTAACACCTAACAGAGGTTCACCATTTAGTAGATTTGACAGAAAAATCCATCTTTTCTGGACAGAAATTCAATTGGCTGCCATGTCCTCTTTAAAATGTCTTGGCAGGTGATATTATGTTCTGTAGAATCCTTTCGGCTTCGGGCTGCAACATAAAAAGTCACAGGTTACTTTTTGAGTTACACAAAGAAGCTACAGAACTACAAAAAGCAAGATGTTTATTTTGTATATGTTTCTATCTTTA